>NC_132914.1:28833250-29190079 GCF_047675955.1 Chlorocebus sabaeus | reverse complement strand
GGATTTCATATAACCTTAAAACTTCTGCTGTTAGAAAAATATCAGGAAAATAAAAAGACAAGCCATAGACTGTGATAAAAACAATTGCAAATCACATACTGATGAAGGGTTTATATCTAGAATATATAAAGAACTCTCATAACTCAATCACAAGAAAACAACAAATGAGCAAAACATTTGAAAACACATTTTACATATACTTTACCATACGACCTAGCTAAGTATTTGATCATATGACCTAGCTAGCTCTCTACTGCTAATAATTTATCCAAGAAAAATAAAAGGATGAGTCCATACCAAGATTTGTACACTAATAACGACTTTCTCAAAAACTGAGGAATTTCTTTTTTTATTGGAAGAAAAGGCTCACAAGAAATGTTAAAAGTAGAGCTTTCCATCAGGAAGAATAGCTAATGGATGCTGGCCTCAATACCTAGGTGATGGGTTGATCTGTGCAGCAAACCACCATGCACATGCTTACCTATGTAACAAACCTGCACATCCTGCACATGTACCCCGGAACTTAAAAACTGAAGAAAAAATAATGTCACCTGGGCTGAGCTAGCTGGCTGATGGGAATCACCTGGAATGAGCTAATTACCTGATTGGATTCACCATTCCTAAGGGGGATGCATAGGGTAGTTACCACTGACATACTCTTATTTTGGAGATTTTTTTTTTTTTTACAAAACATACTACTGAATGGACATTACATATACATTATAATTATATGTACTTGCATATGTTTATTTATCTACATATCTCATGTCTGTTATCTAAATATATAGGACGAAAAGTATTCAAAAAATCCAAAATTTGCTTATAGCATCACAATCTACCTTCAAGTCACAAACCTTGGCTTTTCTACCACTATCAAAGAAGTCATATTTCCAGCCAACAAAACCAAAATACAGAACTTTATTCTGATGTCACATGTTGAAAAATATGAGCTCTGAAAGTGACAGATGCTTTGAAGACAATTATTCAGCATTTTCAAATTTCAGTGAGTACCTTTAAGCTGAGGCTAATTTATGTATCATCTTGTGTTCACCAGAATAAAAAGAAACATTTTTGACCTGGCCAAAGAAAAAGTAGAGCTTTAGAGAAAAGAAAAATTATATAGGTCAGGCACTTGAAACTACATAAAGATGGAAAAAGTAGCTGAGAAGGAATAAGTAAATTAAAACTTTTTCTTTTTCTTAATTGATGTAACATATAATGGTTTCTTTAAAATAACAATAGCAACAATATATACGAGTATGTATACTTCTGTGTAAATAAAATGAATGACAGCAATGATATAAGCACCAGGATAAAAAAAAAAAAAACTTGGAATACTTTAGTATTGAAAGCTACTCACAGTACCTGTGAAATGGCATAACATCATTTGAAAATGAATATGGGTTACTAGTAAATGTATAGTGTGAACTTTAGGGCAACCACTTAAAAAATAATAATAGTATAACTAATAGGCTAAGACAGGAGAGAAAATTAAATCATAAAATTTTCAATTAGAACCAGAAAAGGTAGAAAAAGTATGAAAGACAAAAATAGAAACCCAAAAAAAAAAAAAAAAAGTTACAAATACGGTGGAAATGAATCCAACTATATCAATAATCACTGTAAATGTCAATGGTCTATTGTAAATGTTAATGGTCTATTGTAAATGTTAGGTGGTCTAAAAACATCAATTAAAAGACAGAAATAGAGTAGAGCAAAAAACAAGACCCTACAGTATGCTATCTATGAGAAATCCACTTTGAATATAAAGACACATTTACATTAAAAGTAAATGGATAAAGAAAGAGGTATTATGATAACACTAATAAAAAGAAATATGTAGCTATATTAATTTCAGAAGACTTCAGAGCAAAGAAATTTATTAAGGATAAAGAGGAGCATTATATAATAATAAAAGTGTTGATTCTCCAAGAAAACATGGCAATACTTAATATGGATGTCCCTAATAACAGGGCAGCAAAATACATGAGGGAAACACTTACAAAACTGCAAGGAAAAATAAAAGAATTCATTATTAAAGTTGGAGACTTCAATGACACTACTTCTCAGAAACAGATATATCAGGCAAAAAATCAGAAAAGATGTAGTTGAATTCAACAACACCAAGATCAACTCAATATAAAGGAAGTCTATATACTGCATCCAGCAATAGCAGAATATGCATTCTTCTCGAACTCACATGTAATGTTTTCTAACATAGATCACATTCAGGACCATAAAACAAAACTCAAGAAATTTAAAAGAGTAGAAATCACAAAATGTGGTCTGCTTTCAGACCACAGTGGAATTAAACTAGAAAATCAATAGTAGGAGAATAGCTAGAAAATCCAACAATATTTACAGGTTAAATAACACATTACTAAACAAGGAAAAAAAGCTCAAAAGATATTGAAAATATTTTTAATAAAACACAACTTATCAAAATTTATAGACACACCAAAAGAGGTGCTTAGAGGAAAATTTAAAGCATTGAATTCATGTATTCGAAGAGAAGAAAGATCTAAAATTAACAATCTAAGCTTCCACCTTTGGAAATAAGTACACAAGACTAAATTAAATCTAAAATAACATAAAAATAATAAAAATAAAAGAGGCAGAAATCAATGAAAGTAAACACAATAGAAAAATCAATAAAACCAAAAGTTGGTTCTTTGAAAAGATCAATAAAAACTGATAAGCTTCTAGCAGACCAGCCAAGAAAAAAGAAGAAATGAACACAAATTGCTAATGTCAGAAATGAAATAAGGGATATCACTACAGATCCCATGAACATTAAAAGAAAAATAAAAGAATACTATGAACAATTGTATGCCTACAAATTTGACAACTTCCATTAAACGGACCAAGTCATTAAAAGACAATTTGCCGAAACAAGAAGAAACAGACAATCTGAGTAGGCCCATATCTATTAAACACATTAAATCAATAATTAATAACTGCTATAGTTTGAATGTTTGTGTCTCCAAATTCATATGTTGAAATCCTAGCCACCAAGTTCATGGTATTGGGGGGGGGGGGTGCATTTGGGAGGTGTTAAGTCATGAGAGTTAGGTGATTAGCACCCTAATTAAAGAGATCCCAGAGACACGGGGTCATGGTAGAAGGAATAAGACCCCAGAGACATCCCTTATCACTTCTGCCATGTGAAATTTGAGTAAGACAGTCATCTAGAAAGCAGGACCTCAACAGACACCAAATCTGCAGGTACCTTGATCTTGGACTTCTTAGTCTCCAGAACCGTAAGTAGTAAATTTCTATTGTTTACAAGTCACCAGTTTACAGTATTTTGTTATAGCACCCTAAAGAGGCTAAGACAACAACCTTCCAAACAGAAAGCACCTGGCCCAGATAACTTCCCTGGTGAATTCTAACAAAATATCTAAAGAATTATAACAATTCTCTACAACCTCTTCCAGAAGATGGAAACAGAGAGGATACTTCCTGACTCATTCCATAAAGCCAGCATTACCCTAATATCAAACCAAACAAATACATCACAGGAAAAGAAAACTATAGATCAATAATCATAAACATTGTGTGAGACACCAAAAATCCTTAATATTAACAAATTGAATCCAGCAGCATAGCAAAAGAATCATATATGACAACAATGTGGCATTTATGCCGAGGTATGCAAATCTGGTTCAACTTTTAAAAATTAATGTAACCCACCGTATATACAACAAGCTAAAGAAAAATAGCATAATCATATCAATAAAATGGTCAAAGCACTTTACAAAAATCCAACACATATTCATAATTAAAAACTCTTGGCAAACTAGGAAGAGAACTTCCTTAACTTGATAAAGAATAACAATAAAAAGTATACACCCAAGATCATATTTAATGGTGAAAAACTAGAAGCTTTTACAATAAAATCAGGTATAAGAAAAGCATTCCTCTTCTCACAACTGCTTTTCAACATTGCACTGAAATCCTAGCTAATGCAGTAAGACAAAAAAAGGAAATAAAAGTTATATGGATTGAGAAGAAAGAAATAAAAATGTATTTTTTTTTCAGATGACATGATTGTGTAGAAAATTCAAGAGTAGATAAAAAAAAAAAAATCCTAGAACTAATAAGTGATTATAGCAAAGTTGTAGAATACAAGGATAATATACAAAAAAGTCAAATACATTCTTATATATCAGCAGTGAACAAGTGGAAGTTGAAATTAAAAACATATTAACATTTACTTTAGTATCCCTCTAATTGAAACATTTAGCTTTAAATCTAACAAAATATGTACAAGATCTATATGAGGAAAACTACAAAACTCTGATGAAAGAAATCAAAGAACTATTTAAAAATGAAGACAGTCAACGTTCATAGATAAGAAAACTCAATATTGTCAAAGTGTCAGCAATATCTAGGGATAGTTCTGGTTATCACAACTGAGGGTGTGCCACGGCATCTAGGGGTAGACATGAGGGATGCTGTTAAGTATCATTTAACACGCAGGGGAATTCCCCACAACACAAAAAATTTTCAACCCCTAATGTCAATAATGCCAATGCTGAGAAATACTAGATCAATGGAACAAAAATCAGAGTCCAGAAATCTGCATTTCATATAGTTTTAAGACTTTCTCCAAAGGTATGTGGTAATCCAACAAAGAAAAGGATAGTCTTTTCTATAAATGGTATTGGAACAGACTGGCAGAAAGAAGAATGTTGAATATCTCATCACACCATACCTCCAAATTACCTCAAAAAATTAATCATGATTAAGAATCACATACTTAAACTAGGAAAACATATAAAACTTACTTTTCATACAGGAAAGTCTTTGTGACATACGGTTAGGCAAAGATTTCCTAAATACAACATTAAAAACACAATCTATAATAGAAAACATGATTGATATAGTCTGGCTCTGTGTCCTCACCAAATCTCATCTTGAATTGTAATAATCCCTATGTGTCAAAGGCAGGACCAGGTGGAGATAACTGAATCACGGGGGCAGTTTCCCCCATGCTGTTCTCCTGATAGTGAGCGAGTTCTCACCAGATCTGATGGTTTTATAAGAGGTTATGCTCTTCCTTCAGCACTTATTCTCTTTCCTGCTACCCTGTGAAGCAGCTCCTCTGCTATGATTTTAAGTTTCCTGAGGCCTCCTTGAATTGCAGTTCCTATAATCCCCACATGTCATGGGAGGTACCTGATGGGATGTAATTTAATCATGGGGGCAGTTATCCTTATACTGTTCTTGTGATAGTGAGTTCTCATTAGAACTGATGGTTTTATAAGGGGCTTTTCCCCCTTTTTCTTGGCATTTCTCCTTCTTGCTGTCATGTGAGGAAGGACATCTTTGTTTCCCCTTCCATCATGATTGTTAGTTTCCTGAGGCCTCCACAATCATGCTGAACTGTTAGTCAATTAAACTTCTTTCCTTTATAAATTACCCAGTCTTGTGTATGTCTGTATTAGCAGGATGAAACGAACTAATACTGTAAATTGGTACCACAGAGAGTGGGTGCTGCTGTAAAGATACCCAAAAATGTGAAAGTGACTTTGGAACTGAGTAACAGGCAGAGGTTGGAACCATTTGGAGGACTCAGAGGAAGATAGGAAAATGTGAGAAAGTTTGGAACTTCCTAAAGGTTTTAAGGACTCAAGAGACAGGAAAATGTGGGAAAGTTTGAAATTTCTGAGAGACTTACTTAATGGCTTTGACCAAAATGCTGATAGTGATATGGACAATAAGTCCAGGCTAAGGTGGTCTCACATGGAGATGAACTTGTTGGGAACTGAAGCAAAGGTCACTCTTGCTATGCAAAGAGACTGGCGGCATTTTGCCCCGGCCTGAGAGATTTGTGGAACTTTGAATTTGAGAGAGATGATTTAGGGTATCTAGTGGAAGAAATCTGTAAGCAGCAAAGCATTCAAGTAGTGACTTGGGCGCTGTTAAAAGCATTCAGTTTTATATATTCACAAAGATATGGTTTGCAATGGAAACTTATGTTTAAAAGGGAAGTAGAGCATAGAAGTTGGGAAAATTTGCAGTCTGACAATGTGACAGAAAAGAAAAACCCCTTTTCTGAGGAGAAATTCAAGCCTGCAGCAGAAATTTGCACTAGTAACAAGCAGCCAAATGTTATTTGCCAAGACAATGGGCAAAATATCTCCAGGGCATGTCAGAGGTCTTCGCAGCAGTTCCTCTCATCACAGACCTGGAGGCCTAGGGGGGAAAAATGGTTTCCTGGGCCAGGCCTGGGGTGGGGGTGGGGGTGTGGAGAGACCTCAGGACATAGTGCCCTGCATCCCAGCTGCTTCAGTTCTAGCCATGACTAAAAGGGACCAAAGTACCGCTCATGCTATTGCTTCAGAAGGTGCAATCCCCAGGCCTTGGCACGTGGTGTTGAGCATGCAGGTGCACAGAAATCAAGAATTGAGGTTTGGGAACTTCCACCTAGATTTCAGAGGATATATGAAAATGCCTGGATGTCCAGGCAGAGAAGTTTGCTGCAGCACTCGACCCATCATAGAGAACGTCTGCTAGGGCAGTGAGGAAGGAAACTCTGGGGTCAGAGCCCCCACACAGAGCCCGCTCTGAGGTACTGCCTAAGGAACTGTTAGAAGATGGCTACCATCCTCCAGACCCCAAAATGGTAGATCCACCAACAGCTTACACTGTGCTCCTGGAAAAGCCACACTCAATGCCTGCCCATGAAAGCAGCCAGGAAGGGGCCTATACCCTGCAGAGCCATAGGAGTAGAGCTTCCCAAGGCCTTTGGAGCCCACCTCTTGCATCAGTGTGAGTTGGATGTGAGACATGGAGTTAAAGATCATTTTGGAATTTTAAGGTTTAATGACTGCCCTATTGGATTTCGGGCTTGCATGGGGCCTGTAGCCCCTTTATTTTTGCCAATTTCTCCCATTTGGAATAAGTGCATCTATCCAAGGTCTGTAACCCCATTGTATCTAGGAAGTAACTAACTTGCTTTTGATTTTACAGGCTCATAGGTGGAAGGGATCTGCCTTGTCTCAAATGAGGCTTTGGACTTGGACTCTTGAGTTAATGCTGGAATGAGTTATGACTTTGCAGGACTGTTAGAAGGGCATGATTGGGTTTTGAAATGTGAAGTCATGAGATACGGGAGTGGTCAGGGTGAAATGATATGGTTTGGCTATGTCTCCACCCAAATCTCATCTTGAATTGTGGTTCCCATAATCCCCATGTGTTGCAGGAGGAACCCAGTGGGAGGAAATCATGGTGGCAGTTACCCTCATGCTGTTCTCATGATAGGTGAGTTCTCACAAAATCTGATGGTTTTAAAGGGGCTTTTCCCCCTTTTGCTCGGTGCTGCTCCTTGCTGCTGTCATGTGAAGAAGGACATGTCTGCTTCCCCTTCTGCCATGATTGTTAAGTTTGCTGAAATGTGAGTCAGCTAAACCTCTTTATTTATAAATTACCCAGACTCAGATATGTCTTTATTAGTAGGTGAAAACAGACTAATCAACCTCCACACCCATGCAGAACTGTGAGTCAGTTATATCTCTTTTCTTTATAAATTACCCAGTCTTGGGTATTTCTTCATAGGAGTGTGAGAACAGACTAATACAATGATAAATTCGAAATAAAAATTAAAAAGCTTTGTCTAATGATACCATCCAAAAAGTGAAAAGACAGACACTATGAAAAAATATTTGTAATGCACATATCTGTCAAAGGATTTGTACTGGAATTTATGAAAAACTCTTATGAATAAATATTTACGAAGGTAGACAACATAATAAAATGAGCAAAAAGATTTGAATATACACTTTACAAAGAAAATGTACAAATAAAAAGCACATGAAAAAATGTCAACCTTCAATAGTCAAATAAGTGCAATGAGATGAAATACCACACACCATCCCCCAAAGCTGGCTAAAGTGAAAAAGATGGACAATACCAAGTGCTGGGAGAGCAGATCAGAGAGAATTCTCATATACTGATAGTGAAAATGTTAAATATAATAAAACTTTGGAAAAAAAAGTTTGGCAGTTGGTTATAAAGTTAAGCATATACTTACCATATGATACAGCAATTCTTTACCTATTTACAAACGAAAATAAAAACATATATATCCCCACAGTTTATACGCGAACATTTAAAGCAGCCCCTTGTCTCATTTGAGACAAGGCAGATCCCTTCCACCTATGAGCCTGTAAAATCAAAATATAATATCTAAATATTTAGATAACTTAAGCAATCTAAATATTTAATAAGTGAATGAATAAACAAAATGCTATGTTTCCATACAATAGAATACTACTTAGTAATCAAAGAGTATAAATTATTAATACATGTGACTATATGGATGAATCTCAAAAAAAACCATCTAGACACACAAGAAGCACCTAGACACACTAGATACCATATAATTCATTTTATATGAAATAATAGAAAAAATGAAACAAATCAATAGAGAGACTATAGATTAGTGGGTTGTCTGGATTCAGAGTTTATATAGAGAGAGATAACTGTAAAGGATAAGAGAACTTCTTGTGTTGACTGAAATGTTCTATAACTTGATTGTTGATGATAGATATATGAGTGTATTTATTTCTCTAGAATGAGTACATTTAATTTTATGTAGAGCACACTCCAAAAAGTTGATACATTTGGGAAATACAGAATAAATACACAACCCAGCTCTCACGGAATTTATATTCTAGCACTCAATTCAAAAAAAGTACTTGCAACTCTAAGGGAATAAACAGGAATATGTTTAAAATGTATGTGGGTTGCTGTTGGTTATTTTTGACAAGGCATTATAGGCAAAAGACAGGCTTGGTTTTCTTTTTTAATAAAAAGTTAAGGGCAACATAATAATACAGATAGCGTCTCCATCTTATGTGTACCGGTAGCATTTTATATATATATATATATATATATCTGTTATTAGCACTTAAGGAATTATAAATAGCACATTGTACTTATCCTTTATAGGAATTTGGATTTTATAAGTAGTGATGGAAAGTAACTCAAGTAAAATTCATAAATTCTATTATCAAAGATACAAATAATATTTAAAATTATATTTACATCTATACACATGTATACCCCACTGCATGCACACATAGGCCCCTCAAAATATTTGCTTACCTAAGACAGGTTAATCTCCACCCATTGCTTCCTTCTTCTTAGGACTCCACTCCCATCAATTTTTTTTCTTTTTAAATCTTTCTAGACTGGGGCTCTCACCCATACATTTAAATGAGCTCTACTTCTAGGCCGAAATACAAGGGAAACCAACAAATAAAAATGTTTCCACTTCATAGGTCCCTCTACCTGCAGTGTTGTCTCTTACTTTTATCATCTAAGCTCCTCAAAGACTTGTCATCTGTTTCTTTACTTTCACCTTTCATTTACTACTTATCCTGTAATCTACTTTGTTCTTCCGCCACTCTGTTGAAACTACTCTTGTTAGTGATACTTTTTGTTGCCATATGAAATGGTCATTTTTGCGTCCTTATCTTGTTTATTCTGCAAACTTTGAAATAGTTAGCAACTCCCCTCTTTGCAAAATGCTCTGCATTTCTGGGTTTCCTACTACCTTTCTTTCCAGAGAGTTTCCTTCATGAGCTGTCTTAGCCTATCCCTTAAATGTTAAGGTCTCTCAAAGCTGAATTATTTTCTAATTCTATATATTCTCTGATCTCATCCATAGTTATACTTTCAATGACCATCTATATACGTAGGATTATATACTTACATGACTTTCAAATTCATCTACTACCAGCTTTCTCATAAGTTCCCCACCCTGGATTCAACTGTCTGACAGCTCTGACCTTGCACAGGCAGTATAAACTCATGATATCCAAAACTAAAAATTTTCAACCCAAACCATGCTTTGTGTCTTAAGTTGCCTATTTCAGTGATTTACCAAAACTAAAAATTTGGACCCCATACAGAAAAATATATTCTCTTGCATAAAAACATACTTATATATATAAAATATCTATGTGTCACAAACACACACATGCACACACACACACACACACACTCTCCTTTATCAATGAGCATCTACTGCTGCTCTTGTATTCCCACAAAGTCTCTGGTTTCTCTTCCCTTAATATCACTCAAAACCATCAAAATCTCTCTATTCTTACTCATGTACTTTAGTTTGGGCTACCAACATTCTCAAGTGGGTAATTAAAACAGCTGTTTAACTACATGCTACAAATATTCCCTGCCATCAATTCAATTTTTACGCTTTAGCCACAGTAGTATTTCTAAAATGGAAATCTGAACAAATGTCACTTTCTAGATAATGCCTTTTAATGGCACCCAATGTTCTTTCAGACAATGTGGCAGATAAGGTCCTTTACGATCCTTCCTATGAAATACAGTCATTTTTCAATTAGGGCTCTCATACAGCCTTACCCTTAACACTTATATTTTCTCAAATGAAAGATTTTTAATATGTGATTCCATCTGCCTCTTTCATGCTAATCTCTCAGTTCTGACCTCACTTAGATCCCTGAACTTTGATAGAAGTCATCATTAGTCCTATAAGTCTTCCTTTACCTAATACTACAAAACTATATGCCCTTGAATGTAGTTTTGTATTACTATTCATTCCATCCTAACTTGTATGATTTTAAAATTATATCATCTGTTCTACTGCTTACTAGAAGAACTATCTCACTCCCTCTCTCACTGTTACATTCCTACAACCAAGCCAAGTGCCATGTCATACAAAAGTCCCTCATTAAATAAAGAGGAGAGAGGGACTGTGATACACTAAGAAATACATTGGTCTTTGTCCCTGGTTCCTGGCACAGAGATCCTAAAGCCTTGGAATTTTCAGGGTGATAAGAGTGTCTGTAGTAGCTCTGAGATCAGTATGGGGGCTATCATCAGAAAAACTGAGACATGAATAAAGGGTTGAAACTTTCAGCCTCATCCCTCCAGCATCCAATGGCTTAATAAGTTACACCTATGTAATGAAACTCCTAAATGAAGGGGTTCAGAAAGCTTCTGCGTTGCTGAATACACAGAAGTGCTGGGAGAGTGGCCGGCTCCTTTTATGGAAGGAAGAGCATGGCTCCTTCCCTCCCCATAACTTGTCCTGTGTATTTCTTTCATCTATCCATTCCTGAGTTGTATCCTTTATGATAAACCAAGAAACACAAGTAAAATGTTTCCCTGAGTTCTGTGAGCCATTCTAGCAAATTATTAAACTGGAAGGGGAGACCAGTTGTAGAAATTCATAACTCTGTAGTCAAGTCAGAGGAAAGTGTGGGTACCCTGGGGACCCAATGCTTGCAACTGGCATCTGAAGTGAGCTCAGTCTGGAACTGAGTTGTTAAACTTGTGAAGTTGAATGTTAACTTTGATGAGTTAGTGTCAGAATGGAATTGAATTGTAGAATACCGATTTGGTGTCCAGGAAGTTGGAGAACGGGTTGTTGATTCAGAAAACTCCCACACATCTGGTGTCAAAAGTGTGAGTTGAAATAGTACAGAGGAAGAAAAGGTTGGTCTAGTATTCATATACAACAGTGACACCAAAGTAAATTTTGTAAAAAGTAAAAGTTCTTTGACAAGACAACATATGAAATACCAGTAACAAACTTTCCTTCTAAAGACTAGAAATTAGAAAACCCTGAATCCCAGCCCTAGTTCTGATACGAGCTATACAAATGGTCTTAGCTAAGAATTACTAAGATAATGCAGCCAATAAACACCCACAGAATATGCCAAGTTCTAATCTAAGCACTATGCAAATCGGATGTCATGAAATACATGTAACAGTACTATGAGGTAGTAATTACTTGTGTATCTCATCCACGGAGGGCAAAAATGATGCACAGAGAGATTAAGAGACTTGTCCTAAGTGACAAAGCCAGGGATCAATTCATACAGTCTGACTCTAGAGTGCATGCTTCTAATTACTCTGCTTTAGAATTAACTTAAATTGTTAATCTGAAAAAGGGAGAGAGACAGCAAGAAACAGAAAAGGTTGAACTAAATGATTCCTAAGGAACCATACAGCTATTAGATTTGCACTTTTCTCAAAAACATTTCTGTTGTTGTTAACCTTAATGTACTAATTTCATTTCAAATGGTATCTTAAGAAATATAATTTGAAGAACAAATGTGGAGTCACCATTTCTATATCTTACATGATTTTATTAACACATACTAATCAAATCTCCCTTTTGCTTTTTTTTTTTTCTTTGAGACGGAGTCTCGCTCTGTCGCCCGGGCTGGAGTGGAGCCGTGGGATCTTGGGTCACTGCAAGCTCCGCCTCCCGGGTTCACGCCATTCTCCTGCCTCAGCCTCCCCAGTAGCTGAGACTACAGGTGCCCGCCACCATGCCCGGCTAGCTTTTTGTGTTTTTAGTAGAGATCGGGCTTTCACCCTGTTAGCAAGGATAGTCTCAATCTCCTGGCCTCGTGATCCGCCCGCCTTGGCCTCCCAAAGTGCTGGGATTACAGGCGTGAGGCACCACAAAGACTAATCTTTGCTTTTTAAGCACACTTTATCATACTGAACTGCTTATAACCCTATAAATGTCCTGTGGTGTTCCTCACCAAGTATTTCCAATCAATAAACACGGGATATCTTTCCATTTCCTTGGGTCATTTTAAATTTCTTTCAGCTATGTTTTGTAGTTTGTAGAATACAAGTTTCTTATCACCTTAGTTAAACTTATTCCTATCTTTTATTCTTTTAGATACTATTGTAAATGAGATTGCTTTCTTTTTTTTTTTGAGACGGAGTCTCGCTGTGTCACCCAGGCTGGAGTGCAGTGGCCGGATCTCAGCTCACTGCAAGCTACGCCTCCCGGGTTCATGCCATACTCCTGCCTCAGCCTCCCGAGTAGCTGGGACTACAGGTGCCCGCCACCTCGCCCAGCTAGCTTTTTGTATTTTTTAGTAGCAACAGGGTTTCACCGTGTTAGCCAGGATGGTCTCGATCTCCTGACCTCATGATCCGCCGGTCTCGGCCCCCCAAAGTGCTGGGATTACAGGCTTGAGTCACCACGTCCGGGGAGATTGCTTTCTTAACTTCCTCTCCAATTTGTCATTTCCGGTGTGTAGAAACACACTGATTTTCATGTATTAACCTTTTCATCTGTAACTTGGCTGAATCATTTTAATAACTCCATAATCGGCCACTTTTGACAAGGCATTATAAGAAAAAGACAAGCTCAGGCGCGAGCGACACAGAAGACAGGTGATTTCTGCATTTTCAACTGAGGTACTGGGTTTATCTCACTAGGGAGTGCCTCACAATCAGTGCTGGTCGGCTGCTGCAGCCCGACCAGCCAGAGCTGAAGCAGGGCGAGACATCCCCTCATCTGGGAAGCGCAAGGGGGAAGGGAATCCCTTTTCCTAGCCAGGGGAACTGAGACACACAACACCTGGAAAATCAGGTAACTTGCACCCCAATACTGTGCTCTACCAAGGATCTTAGCAAACGGGCACACCAGGGGACTATATCCCACACCTGGCCGGGAGGGTCCCACGCCCACAGAGCCTCCCTCATTGCTAGCACAGCAGTCTGCGATCTCCCAGCAAGACAGCAGTGAGGCTGGGGGAGGGGCGCCTGCCATTGCTGACCCTTAAGTAGGTAAACAAAGCCACTGGGAAGCTCAAACTGGGTGGAGCTCACAACAGCTCAAGGAGGTCTGCCTGTCTCTGTAGACTCCACCTCTAGGGACAGGGCACAGCTAAACAACAACAACAAACAACAACAACAAAAAGCAGCTGAAACCTCTGCAGATGCAAACGACTCTGTCTGACAGCTTTGAAGAGAGCAGTGGATCTCCCAACATGGAGGCTGAGATCTGAGAACGGACAGATTGCCTGCTCAAGTGGGTCCCTGACCCCTGAGTTGCCTAACTGGGAGACATCCCCCACTAGGGGCAGACCGACACCCCACACCTCACACCATGGAGTACACCCCTGAGAGGAAGCTTCCAAAGCAAGAATCAGACAGGTACACTCGCTGTTCAGCAATATTCTATCTTCTGCAGCCTCTGCTGCTGATACCCAGGCAAACAGGGTCTGGAGTGGACCTCAAGCAATCTCCAACAGACCTACAGCTGAGGGTCCTGACTGTTAGAAGGAAAACTAACAAACAGGAAGGACACCCACACCAAAACTCCATCAGTACGACACCATCATCAAAGACCAGAGGCAGATAAAACCAAAAAGATGGGGAAAAAGCAGGGCAGAAAAGCTGGAAATTCAAAAAATAAGAGCGCATCGCCCCCGGCAAAGGAGCGCAGCTCATCGCCAGCAACGGATCAAAGCTGGACGGAGAATGACTTTGACGAGATGAGAGAAGAAGGCTCCAGTCCATTACACTTCTCAGAGGTAAAGGAGGAATTACGTACCCAGTGCAAAGAAACTAAAAATCTTGAGAAAAGAGTGGAAGAATTGATAACTAGAAAAATTAATGCAGAGAAGGCCATAAACGAATGGACAGAGATGAAAACCATGACACGAGAAATACGTGACAAATGCACAAGCTTCAGTAACCGACTCGATCAACTGGAAGAAAGAGTATCAGCGATTGAGGATCAAATGAATGAAATGAAGTGAGAAGAGAAACCAAAAGAAAAAAGAAGAAAAAGAAACGAACAAAGCCTGCAAGAAGTATGGGATTATGTAAAAAGACCAAATCTACGTCTGATTGGGGTGCCTGAAAGTGAGGGGGAAAATGGAACCAAGTTGGAAAACACTCTGCAGGATATCATCCAGGAGAACTTCCCCAACCTAGTAGGGCAGGCCAACACTCAAATTCAGGAAATACAGAGAACGCCACAAAGATACTCCTCGAGAAGAGCAACTCCAAGACACAAAATTGCCAGATTCACCAAAGTAGAAATGAAGGAAAAATCTTAAGGGCAGCCAGAGAGAAAGGTTGGGTTACCCACAAAGGGAAGCCCATCAGACTAACAGCAGATCTCTCGGCAGAAACTCTCCAAGCCAGACGAGAGTGGGGGCCAATATTCAACATTCTTAAAGAAAAGAATTTTAAACCCAGAATTTCATATCCAGCCAAACTAAGTTTCATAAGTGAAGGAGAAATAAAATTCTTTGCAGATAAGCAAATGCTTAGAGATTTTGTCACCACCAGGCCTGCCTTACAAGAGACCCTGAAGGAAGCACTAAACATGGAAAGGAACAACCAGTACCTGCCATTGCAAAAACATGCCAAAATGTAAAGACCATCGAGGCTAGGAAGAAACTGCATCAACTAACGAGCAAAATAACCGGTTAATATCATAATGGCAGGATCAAGTTAACACATAACAATATTAACCTTAAATGTAAATGGACTAAATGCTCCAATTAAAAGACACAGACTGGCAAACTGGATAAAGAGTCAAGACCCATCAGTTTGCTGTATTCAGGAGACCTATCTCACACGCAGAGACACACATAGGCTCAAAATAAAGGGATGGAGGAAGATATACCAAGCAAATGGAGAACAAAAAAAAGCAGGGGTTGCAATACTAGTCTCTGATAAAACAGACTTTAAACCATCAAAGATCAAAAGAGACAAAGAAGGCAATTACATAATGGTAAAGGGATCAATTCAACAGGAAGAGCTAACTATCCTAAATATATATGCACCCAATACAGGAGCACCCAGATTCATAAAGCAAGTCCTTAGAGACTTACAAAGAGACTTAGACTCCCATACAATAATAATGGGAGATTTCAACACTCCACTGTCAACATTAGACAGGTCAACGAGACAGAAACTTAACAAGGATATCCAGGAATTGAATTCATCTCTACAGCAAGCAGACCTAATAGACATCTACAGAACTCTCCACCCCAAATCAACAGAATATACATTCTACTCAGCACCACATCACACTAATTCCAAAATTGACCACATAATTGGAAGTAAAGCACTCCTCAGCAAATGTACAAGAACAGAAATTATAACAAACTATCTCTCAGACCACAGTGCAGTCAAACTAGAAACTCAGTACTAAAAAACTGAGAAAAAACCACTCAACTACATGGAAACTGAATAACCTGCTCCTGAATGACTACTGGGTACATAACGAAATGAAGGCAGAAATAAAGATGTTCTTTGAAACCAATGAGAACAAAGACATAACATACCAGAATCTCTGGGACACATTTAAAGCAGTGTGTAGAGGGAAATTTATCGCACTAAATGCCCACAAGAGAAAGCTGGAAAGATCTAAAATTGACACCGTAACATCTCAATTAAAAGAACTAGAGAATCAAGAACAAACACATTCAAAAGCTAGCAGAAGGCCAGAAATAACTAAGATCAGAGCAGAACTGAAGGAGATAGAGACCCAAAATCCCTCCAAAAAATCAATGAATCCAGGGTTGGTTTTTTGAAAAGATCAACAAAATTGATAGACTGCTAGCAAGACTAATAAAGAAGAAAAGAGGGAAGAATCAAATAGACACAATAAAAAATGATAAAGGGGATATCACCACCGACCCCACAGAAATACAAACTACCATCAGAGAATACTATAAACACCTCTATGCAAATAAACTAGAAAATCTAGAAGAAATGGATAATTTCCTGGACACTTACACTCTTCCAAGACTAAACCAGGAAGAAACTGAATTCCTGAATAGACCAATAGCAGGCTCTGAAATTGAGGCAATAATTAATAGCCTACCAACCAAAAAAAGTCCAGGACCAGATGGATTTACAGCTGAATTCTACCAGAGGTACAAGGAGGAGCTGGTACCATTCCTTCTGAAACTATTCCAATCAATAGAAAAAGAGGGAATCCTCCCTAACTCATTTTATGAGGCCAACATCATCCTGATACCAAAGCCTGGCAGAGACACAACAAAAAAAGAGAATTTTAGACCAATATCCCTGATTAACATTGATGCAAAAATCCTCAATAAAATACTGGCAAACCAGATCCAGCAGCACATCAAAAAGCTTATCCACCATGATCAAATGGGCTTCATCCCTGGGATGCAAGGCTGGTTCAACATACGCAAATCAATAAACGTAATCCAGCATATAAACAGAACCAAAGACAAAAACCACATGATTATCTCAACAGATGCAGAAAAGGCCTTTGACCAAATTCAACAGCCCTTCATGCTAAAAACGCTCAATAAATTCGGTATTGATGGAACGTATCTCAAAATAATAAGAGCTATTTATGACAAACCCACAGCCAATATCATACTGAATGGGCAAAAACTGGAAGCATTTCCTTTGAAAACTGGCACAAGACAGGGGTGCCCTCTCTCACCACTCCTATTCAACATAATGTTGGAAGTTCTGGCCAGGGCAATCAAGCAAGAGAAAGAAATAAAAGGTATTCAGTTAGGAAAAGAAGAAGTCAACTTGTCCCTGTTGGCAGATGACATGATTGTATATTTAGAAAACCCCATTGTCTCAGCCCAAAATCTCCTTAAGCTGATAAGAAACTTCAGCAAAGTCTCAGGATACAAAATTAATGTGCAAAAATCACAAGCACTCTTATACACCAGTAACAGACAAACAGGGAGCCAAATCATGAACAAACTTCCATTCACAATTGCTTCAAAGAGAATGAAATACCTAGGAATCCAACTTACTAGGGATGTAAAGGACCTCTTCAAGGAGAACTACAAACCACTGCTCAGTGAAATAAAAGAGGACACAAACAAATGGAAGAACATACCATGCTCATGGATAGGAAGAATCAATATCATGAAAATGGCCTCACTGACCAAGGTAATTTATAGATTCAATGCCATCCCCATCAAACTACCAGTGAGTTTCTTCACAGAATTGGAAAAAACTACTTTAAAGTTCATATGGAACCAAAAAAGAGCCCGCATTGCCAAGACAATCCTACGTCAAAAGAACAAAGCTGGAGGCATCACGCTACCTGACTTCAAACTATACTACAAGGCTACAGTAACCAAAACAGCATGGTGCTGACACCAAAACAGAGATATAGACAAATGGAACAGAACAGAGTCTTCAGAAATAATACCACACATCTACAGCCATCTGATCTTTGACAAACCTCAGAAAAACAACAAATGGGGAAAGGATTCCCTATGTAATAAATGGTGCTGGGAAAATTGGCTAGCCATAAGTAGAAAGCTGAAACTGGATCCTTTCCTTACTCCTTATATGAAAATTAATTCAAGATGGATTAGAGACTTAAATGTTAGATCTAATACCATAAAAACCCTAGAAGAAAACCTAGGTAATACCATTCAGGACATAGGCATGGGCAAGGACTTCATGTCTAAAACACCAAAAGCAATGGCAACAAAAGCCAAAATTGACAAATGGGTTCTAATTAAACTAAAGAGCTTCTGCAAAGCAAAAGAAACTACCATCAGAGTGAACAGGCAACCTACAGAATGGGAGAAAATTTTTGCAATCTACTCATCTGACAAAGGGCTAATATCCAGAATCTACAAAGAACTCAAACAAATTTACAAGAAAAAAACAAACAACCCCATCAAAAAGTGGGCAAAGGATATGAACAGACAGTTCTCAAAAGAAGAAATTCATACAGCCAACAGACACATGAAAAAATGCTCATCATCACTGGCCATCAGAGAAATGCAAATCAAAACCACCATGAGATACCATCTCACACCAGTTAGAATGGCAATCATTAAAAAGTCAGGAAACAACAGGTGCTGGAGAGGATGTGGAGAAATAGGAACACTTTTACACTGTTGGTGGGATTGTCAACTAGTTCAACCATTATGGAAAATAGTATAGCGATTCCTCAAGGATCTAGAACTAGAAGTACCACATGACCCAGCCATCCCATTACTGGGTATATACCCAAAGGATTATAAATCATGCTGCTATAAAGACACATGCACACGTATGTTTACTGCGGCACTATTCACAATAGCAAAGACTTGGAATCAACCCAAATGTCCATCAGTGACAGACTGGATTAAGAAAATGTGGCACATATACACCATGGAATACTATGCAGCCATAAAAAAGGATGAGTTTGTGTCCTTTGTAGGGACATGGATGCAGCTGGAAACCATCATTTTCAGCAAACTATCACAAGAACAGAAAACCAAACACCGCATGTTCTCACTCATAGGTGGGAACTGAACAATGAGATCACTTGGACTCGGGAAGGGGAACATCACACACTGGGGCCTATCATGGGGAGGGGGGAGGGGGGAGGGATTGCATTGGGAGTTATACCTGATGTAAATGACGAGTTGATGGGTGCTGACGAGTTGATGGGTGCAGCACGCCAACATGGCACAAGTATACATATGTAACAAACCTGCACATTATCCACATGTACCCTAGAACTTAAAGTATAATAAAAAAAAAAAAGAAAAGAAAAGGTAGTGGTGACTAGAAGAGAAAGTACGTAAGATATATTTCTAATCAAAGTCAAAAATCTTGTTGATACATTGAACATTTCATATGTGACACTCACTTGATTAGTAGACAAGTTGATGATTATTGCATCTGTGTGTATGGATGGTATAGTCATATTTACATGCTAACAAACTACTACCAACAAATTACAAAAAAAAAAAAAAGAAAAAGAAAAAGACAAGCTCAACACTGAATTCATAGAAAAAAGAAAATTCTCAAGCATCAAATCACAGGAAATAGAAAAGTACAGAAATCTGAAGACTTGCATGTACAGCCACTTAAAAACAACTAAGGAGGCTTTCAGCATCAAATACCAGCTACATCTGGCCTTGCAGCAAGTAGTAAACTAAGTGTATTAGCCACACTCACTATGTGTGTAAAAACTCAATAAAGTGCCCCAAGCAGAGATAAAGCTCTGGCTGTTTTAGGCTATATGGTTTAGGGAAAAGAGACCACAAGATTTCTTCCACCCTGGTTTGATAAAATGAATATATCTCTGCAATAAAATAGAAGGAGAGACAGACAAATATGAGGTTCAAAACATATAAACATATTAAATCTAGAAAGTGGTTCTCTAACTTTACAAAGGCAGGCTAGTAAAAACAATTTTTTTCATAAAGAAAAAAAAAATAGCAAGTAGTTCTCTAAAACAACTGTGGATATGGCCTTAACAGAACTGACTACTATAAAAGACAAGATACCAAAGGAATCGTTACCCTTAACTGTAACTATTTGCTACCTAAAACGACCCCTGGGATCCCAATATTTTGTAGACAGGAAGCAGGTTCAGAAATGGTATAATCTTCAAAATCCATTTGAAATATAGTCAACAAAGATACTAAAAAATAAAAAAACCAACAAGACCACAAGGAGCAACATACCAGGAACCCGGTCAAAAAACTCTGAAAAGATAATCATGGTAAAAAAAGAGCAATCCCTACTCGTGGGCAAAGGCTCTTATTTAACCTATGCCGTGAGACTTTAAAATTGTTACTTACTAGTGACAGCTGTGTGTCTCTGATTTTTCACCTTTCCTATTGCGAATGTTTACAGTAAACACCCTACCTTTGTCTCACCACTGTATAGTAGGTATGTTGGGAAAAAACAATTTAGATTGTAGTTCTAAAAAGGGACCATATCTGGACCTGATAATGTACAGACTGCAGCACACTATTCTCCTCCTATTACCCAGAGTTTCTGGACTTCTGAGCTTGAGGCCCCAGCTAAATGGAACTTTTAGATTTTCTCCCAAGAGGACAAGATATGTTAATTTGTCTATGAGATGGAGACTCCGAATATTTGGTGAACAAAAGAAAAGAATGTGGTATATTTGTGCTATTCACTAAGTATTTCCAGTTATCTCCCTTCTAAGTTCATAGTAGGCTCTCACTCTCTGGCCCCATTATGATTGGGTGGAACCATGTGGACATAAATTGAAATCGAATGTGTCACTTCCAGGCCAGAGTATTTAATTACAGATACAAATCTAACACGGCTCTATTTCACTTCAAAATTATATCAGGTAATGTTCCACGTTGGAATTACACTATCAGCTGAGTTCCGAGGGTGAGGACAACATGAGACAGGGCCCCAAGACAGACCTCAATGAGTATGTAGCATGAGTAAAATATAAAGTTTTGCTATTTGAAGCCAGAGAGTTTAGGGCATAACCAAGTCTATCTCTGCTAATATATGCCTCATGCTGTTTCTATCTATTCACAAAGTTTTATATTTCATATCTCTTGACAGCCTGGTACTTCACTACCCAAAACAATATAATTATATTTGTGTATTTCTGTGTGTATTTCCTCTTCCAAGCCAGTTATTAAAATGACATTGAAAAATATTTAATAGAACTGACCCCAATCTTGAGAATAGGGTGGTTCATTTATAATCTCCATTTAAATTCTACTCCTAATTGTATTTCTTAATTCTTAGTAAATTTTCTTCCAATGATATAACACAGATGCTCTACATGAAGTCAATTTAATTTTCACATACCAAATTTTATATCTTTGAGAAATATTACTAGGAAATTCTTAAATACATTTTTAATGCTATGACCCATCTATAAATCTTCTTCAGCTGCTTTGTTTAATGAAAAGCAGCTAATAATTTAAGCTGTTTAAGATATTAAATCAAGAAAAGAAAAAAATTTGAACAGAAAAACTCAAATAGAAGCCAATTCCTATATAAAAATGAAAGGTAACATAAACATACATAAGTGATTTAAAAATTCAAATATTATTTATAAATCTTATCTCACTAAAAATCATTTACTCGCCATAATGCATTCATGGATATCTCTTTGCTTCTGTTATTTGGAGAATATATTATAACCCATAAATTAACACAAGAATAATCATTAATGTGGGGGAGGACCACATATTTCGGGTCTTTCGTTCTATTTTGAGTCTGTCATAAAATTCTCAACCTTTGAGTTTACATAAGCATATTTTTTCTCCAAAATACACCAAGGAAAGTAAATGGAATGGAACTGAATAAACAGTTATAGAGCTCTCAGGGTAGAGAGTCAGGAGAAAAGTATAAATATATAATGGATGTGCACTTTTATTACCTGAGCATTTAGCAACTCCTCACACTTGTGTGCCTGTTTCTCAATTGCAGAAATGTACTGTTTTTCAATAGCTTCTACTTGTTGCTTAACAGAAGACTGTAGTAGTGCCTGAAAACAAGCAAAAAAATCATTTGGATCACAGACAAAACTTGGAATCTACTGTTGGCATGAGAATATTTTTGACAGTTGTACATACTGTAATATGATATTCTCCTAAATTACAAAATATGTATTTGTTAATACTGAAGCACACTTATATATAACATTACTTTCAGCTTTTGCTTTTACATTTTCCTATTGCCAAGATAACAGTTTTTTGGCTCAGACATTCCTTCCACACATCTTCTCCTTAAAAAGGCCAAGTCATAGAAGATGATAGAGAGGGTGAGCAGTTCTGTTAAATATAAATTTGGTTCAGTGAAGACCACACAGGATGAAGAGTGTATGAAAGCTGCTGAAAAAAAGAAAAAAAAAAAAAAAAGAGAGAAAAGGAAAAAAAATCCAGACATATTTCACTGGCTGACAAAACTCCACATCCTCTCGGCACACTGTAATATCCCATGGGCCAAGCATGATCTTCAAGACCACAAGTCAAGTAAAAGCAGATGGAAACTTTGAGCAACTTCAAACATAAAAGAACTGCCCCCCCAGAAAGTTCACGCTCCTAATGTGAAAAGGTATAAGTCAAAGTACCTAAGTCAGAGTCTCAAGGCAGTACGCATAAAAAGTAATAAAATTTGGGAGACTGGGCACACTTAATTGGATACTGTAAATGCTGCAACTCAAGTAAGATAAATACAAAGATATTACCACTGTTTCAAGGAAAACCAAATCAGCATTTGATGAGGTTCCACCCACTCACTTCCTTATTAGAGATGCTTAGAATATTATCATCTTTTTTCTTTCCCACTGTTTAGCTTTGTATGTTATATCAACAAGTTATCAGTAATATCGTGGCTCCAGTGGCGCAATCGGTTAGCGCGCGGTACTTATAAGTTATCAGTAATATCTTTCATGCTATTTATAAAGTCTAAATCATTCTATAAGAACTATAGCAAATATTCTATTTTTAAATGTCTGTTTAAATAATAAACTACTCATAACCAAAATAATAAGTTGAAACAGACACATCTTATAGAAAACAGACCGTTGGCACATTCACCAAGAAAAAAAAAATCAGCCAAATCTCTTAATCTCTGTTATGAAAATAGATTTACTTGGTTGAAAACACCATGCAATAAGATGCTGGATAAATAGGCATGTATTTTTAAAAGCTGAGACAAAAATATTTGTGAAACTAAATAAGTCTCGAATTTTCAAATAACTAACTTTCTTGCGTAAAAGTAAGACTGATGATGCTACTACTCCTACAATTCAGTATTCGTCACTATGAAGCTGCAAAATTAGTAGCAAAGTAATAAAGGAAAATGAAGCTCTGAGTTTTATCAAAATATAAGGAAAATGCTTACTAGAATTGCTTTAGCCCTTGATTTACAGTGCCTTCCAAAGATTCCACAATGATTAATTTATGTAAGGCACAAAAGCTTAATCCTTTTAAACTGTGACTAGATGATATAAATCTAGTTTACCTGTGTGGAAACATACTATTTCTTGGGATTTCAGAAAAGTTAAAAAATAATATAATTATAAAAAATTTCCTTAGAATAATCACAGCATCTTTGGTAAAGAGAAAAAAATGACATTATATTTGGGGACTTGGGATATTATAGAATCATTTTGCTTAACAGAAAGAACTGTGTTCACTTCCCTATTTGCCATGGTTCCAAATAATCCCACACCTAAAATATTCAACATTTAAATACTCAATATTCAACTGCAATTTGTAGCATATTATATCCTTTGGAGGACAGGTGAGTTAATAAAATAAAATAATATTCTCACTCCATAATTAAGAAACACAATTTGAATAGGTAGTCTTCCTCTAGGGATTGATTTGTATACTATATACTCATTCTCCTTGAAATGTCAAGGAGGATAATGAGTAAAATAAGAGCCAAAGATGTGATAAGGGAGCATAAAGGAAATTTATGCAAGAGTAACTGGCCTCTTACATATTTCAAATGTCTCATCTTAGCTCCATTCAGTCATTTAAATCCATGGATCAACAAAAGGCCCACAAAGGTAGGTATACAATGATTTTTTCAAAAGTCTTCCACGTTGTGCTCAGTCTGAAGTTGAAGACAATCATTCCCTTGATAATCACACACTGTAGGTATATGCTGGATGCCTATCAGAGAAAGAAAGTTGCCCCAACCCTGGTGACCTGTTATACTCACCACTATACACAAAGGACATTCAAAGATAAGAATAGCTGTTCCTTGTGTATTCTTTGAATCATATGGTGAAGATTTTCTCCCACTCTGCGGGTTGTCTGTTTAGTCTGCTAACTGTTCCTTTTGCCATGCAAAAGCTCCTTAGTTTAATTAAGTTCTGCCTATTTATCTTTGTTTTTACTGCATTTGCTTTTGGGTTCTTAGTCATGAAATCCTTGCCTAAGCCAATGCCTAGAAGGGTTTCTTCAATGCTATCTTCTAGAATTTTTATAGTTTCAGGTCTTAGATTTAAGTCCTTGATTCATCTTCAGTTGATTTTTGTATAAGGTGCAAGATGAAGATTCAGTTTCAATCTCCTAGATGTGCCTTGTCAATTATGCCAGCACCATTTGTTGAATAGGGTGTCCTTTCTCCATTTTGTTTTTGCTTGCTTTCTCCAAAGGTAGTATTTTGATGGAAATTGGGTTGAATTTGTAGACTGCTTTTGGCAGTATGGTCATTTTCACAATATTGATTCTACCCTTCCATGAGCATGGGATGTATTTCCATTTGTTTGTGTCATCTATGATTTCTTTCAGCAGTGTTTTGTAGTTTTCCTTATAGACGTCTTTTGATGCCTTGGTTAGGTATATTCCTAAGTATTTCATGTTTTTGCAGCTATTGTAAAAGGGGTTGAGTTCTTGATTTGATTCTCAGTTTGGTTGCTGTTGGTGTATCGCAGAGCTACTGATTTGTGCACATTAACTTTGAATCCTGAAACTTTGATGAATTAATTTATCAGTTCTAGGAGCTTTTTGGAGAAGTCTTTAGAGTTTACTAAGTATACAATCATATCATCAGCAAAGAGCAACAGTTTGACTTCCTCTTTACCGACTTGGATGCCCTTTATTTCTTTCTATTGTCTGATTGCTCTGGCTAGGACTTACATTAGCAAGAAAAAAATAAACAATCCCATCAAAAAGTGGGTTAAGGACATGAATAGACAATTCTCAAAGAAGGTATACAAATGAAACAAATGAAAAAAATGCTCAACATCACTAATGATCAGGAAAATGCAAATCAAAACCACAAAGCAATACCACCTTACTCCTGCGAGAATGGCCATAAATCAAAAAATAAAAATAAATAAAAAATAGATGTTGGAAGGGATGTAGTGAAAAGTGAACACTTTTATACTGCTGGTGGGAATGTAAACTAGTACAACCACTATAGAAAACAGTGTGGAGATTCCTTAAAAAACTAAAAGTAGAAATATCATTTGATCCAGCAATACCACTACTGGGTATGCACCCAGAGGAAAAGAAGTCATTATACGAAAAAGATACTTGAACACACATGTTTATAGTAAAACAATTCGCTATTGCAAAAATGTGGAACCAGTCCAAATGGCCATCAATCAGCGAGTAGATAAAGAAACTGTGGTATGAATATATGATGGAATAGTACTCAGCCATAAAAAGGAATGAATTAATGGCATTCACAGCAACCCAATGGGACTGGAGACTGTTGTTCTAAGTGAAGAAACACAGAAATGGAAAACCAAACATCATATGTTCTCACTTATAAGTGGAAGCTAAGCTATGAGGTTGCAAAGGCATAACAATGACACAATGGACTTTGGGGACTTGGGGGAAAGGGTAGGAAGGGAGTGAGGGATAAAAGTCGACAAGTTGGGTTCAGTGCATACTGCTCAGGTGATGGATGCACCAAAATCTCACAAATCACCACTAAAGAACTTACTCTTGTAACCAAATATCACTTGTTCCCCCCAAAACCTATGGAAATAAAAAATTAAAAACAAAACTAAGAATAGCTGGAGTACCGAAGCTGGAGTTAAGAGTGGAGCTAAATGATTAGGCAAGAAGGCAGGTGTCAGGTATTAAAAGAACTTGTATGACAACAAGGAGTTTAAGCATTGGTCCTACTGCTCAACACTGTGATGACTAGTGCCATAATCCAAGCAAACAAGGTAATTTCCAAAACTGCCCCTACTACTAGATTAAGCACTGTGGATATACAAATATACATTGATACTAGCCACCTGCCTTTATAACTTGCTCTATTATTATATAACTGAATATTTATCTTCCAGTTTAATGTATCATAATACACAAAGACTCCTTTACGTTTCTCATATCTCATAATACAATCTTAACATTTGCTGACTTATTGTCTTCTTCTGTAACTGTCTCTACAGATACCCAAGACAAAGAGGCCTTCCTTGAGCTTATACAGCATTTAAAAAAGATATATGAAAGAATAATTTCATTTCTAATCTATTTTCAACTATTTAAACACCCACAAAGCATTAAGACTCTCACAGTATATACAGATAGAAATGCCAAGATACATACCAACATATTCTATATTGAAAAGAATGCTATCAAGGGCAGAAAATGTTTTGTTGATTTTGAATATATTTATGTCTTAGCCACACTTTTATCAGAGATTTATAGTATTATCCAAGAGGATTTAATTCACTAAGCTTAAGGAAAACTATCACACTTTAAGAATAATTTTTAGGCCAGGCAGAGTGGCTCACACCTGTAATCCCAGTACTTTGGGAGGCCGAGGCGGGCGGATCACGCTGTCAGCAATTCAAGACCAGCCTGACCAACATGATGAAACCCTGTCTCCACTAACAATACAAAAATCAGCGGGGCATCATGGTGTGCACCTGTAATCCCAGCTACTCAGGAGGCTGAGGCAGGAGAATCGCTTGAACCCAGGAGGCGGAGGTTACAGTGAGCTGAGATCATGCTGTTGACCTCCAGCCTGGGTGACAAGAGCAAGACTCCATCCCAAAAGAAAAGAAAAAAATAAATTTTAAAGTGTTAAAGTATTTCTAGATCTCTTAATACAGGAAATATAACTTCATGAACAGCTTTTTACAGACTGCCTTGTACATAACCAGCCCATGTAATAGTTACTTGGTAAGTGATGATCCCTGTGTGAAAACTGATATTACATAAACATATACTATCAACAGTACCAATATTTATTAAAAAGTTCACTAAGCTTCAAATTATAACTACCAAGACAAGTCACCAAAATTGTTACCAAGTCCATTTGGTACCGACTAGAGATCTCAATTTTTAAAGTTATTATCTAAGACAAGAAATATTCATTCTTTTTACTCCACTGACTCAATTGTGAGTAAATAGTGTGACGGACTATAAATTCTGGGAAGGAAAAGTATGTTATAAACACATAGAAAACAAAGATATTAAGTCAAAAACCATGCCACACCACCCCAACTGTTAATACACGTGAGAATTAGATGTGTATTTCTTTAGTGGAACTGATTGCATGCTGGAATTTGAATGATACAAGTATAGCCAAAGTAGACTACTGCAACCCAGACTACAGTCCATTGTCACAACAAATCCACAGATTTCTCCTCCCTTGATATAGCCCCATTGTTACGGATCTGATTCCAGCCTCATCAAATTAAATGATTGTCCAGATTTGCAAAGCAGATGTGTCTAAGGAACAAGGTCTTCAAAATATTAATATCATCTTTGTACTGATTATGTGACCATAAAGGAATCCTACATAGATAATTGTAAGCAACAATAATTAGATTATATTGAAAGTCACAAAATAATCTTAGATCTAACAACCCATTAAGTCATACTTTACAAATGGAGAATAACATATAGTGCAAGCAGGAAGAAAGATGTACAACAAATATAATCTATCAACTAGAATTTACGACCTAGGAGAATAGAAATCTGTGTTTAACTCACTGATATACCCAATGCACCCACAACAGTGCCTGACACATAGAAGATATATAACAAATACATTGAGTAACTAAATAAATTAATCATGATTTAGGCAAGCCTGGTTATTTGTCCCTTCATTCAGAAATTATTAAAACTTTTATGCTGATTATACCTGTAATTATACACTTAGTTTAGCTTATTGAGGACAACAGTATATACAAAATAATCATAAAATATCATCTGAAATCAACAACAATTTTGCCTTTCTTGGAAAAATATCACAAATTATTATTTAAACATCTATTTTTTTCTATCTTTTAAAAAATTTATTTCTATTACTTCTTCTGTTTTCTCATTTTTAGCTAAAAATAATATGAGTGAAACTGAAAGGTATCTGCCAAATGAATAAGCTAATGCTACGAAGAGATATTTTCATGTTTTTTTTCTGGCACAAGTCCTTTTTTTCATCAAAATATTACTTCAAGTTTTGTAAGGATATTAAATTGTGAGCATGTCTTATAATATTCCCTCAAAATTGCAAACAAATCATAAGTTTATTATTCAAAAAGAGAGCCTACTCGACTGAGGTGCATTTGTAAAAATGATGAATCTCAGTCGTTTTACAGAACCATTCATCTCTTTTTCCTCCATGAACTTTATATATCTGCCTTACAAATGAAGACAGACACTGTGACTAATAAATGTGCCCAAAATCACATGAAAAGACACAGTGGCACAAAAAAATTCAGTTCTACCCCTTTGTTTCCATTTGTCTTAGCTTTTCTAGCCCAGTAAAGCAGATTTCTCTTTTCATGAACTAAGCAGCTATTTCATTTTTATCACTCAACTCTTCATTTATTATTCATTTAGTCAATAAATATTTTCCTAAACACTGTTCTAGGTACTGGAAAAATACCAAAGACACTCAAATGCTATTAAAATTTTCTCCATTAATGGACAATGTATAAGAATGAAAATATGTAGCATTGATTTTTGTGGGCTATACATATGCATGGAAGTTAGAAACTGATAATTCATGCACCATGCATGAATTTTTTGTATATGCTCTAGAATTAAATTTAATGCAATTATTCTCTCTGGTAGTGAAAGAGTTAATCCTAATAAGAACTACATGAGTTTATGTTTTTACATGTCCTTAGAAGCAGTACTATAAATATACTTACTATCAGTAGTAATTATATACTTACTGCAAGTACATCTATGAAGTAATAATTACTTTAACTTCATCTGGACACTTTGTCTATTAATACACATTTCTTCTACAATACTTACATTCTCCATTTTTTGATGAAGAGACTGGTAAAAAAAAAAAAAAAGACTATGAAAAAGAAGAAATAGTATCCAAATGATGGCAAATGACTAGATTTGGCTTTGAATGCTGCTCTTGGTTACCAACTTGTCTTAATCCCCAATGGCTCTTGGCTTAATTGAACACATCTTTAGCCAATTTGGAGGTCTAAAACTTCAATCTATAGCTTTGTTTGCTTATAATTCAGGAGAATAAACTGAGAGCTTGATTTAATTCATGCATACACACAAATACACATATATCCATGTATTTTAAAAGAGCTTCAGATCAGTGAGCCAGTAATCTCTGAGGTACATGGTTGTATTAGAGGAGAAACACTAGGCATCTCTGAAAACAGTATTTAGACATTTCAGAAAATGTATTGGAATATAAAAGAAATAATATGAGTAAAATTTATCATCAAAAGGTGATCTAAAAGTTCAATGTAAAATTCTTTGTAATTTTCTAGTACAAACACTTCAATTTAGATTTAAAAATTGCATTTACTCAAATCTGGATCCAAATTCAAGTCCAGGGTCATGGTCTCCTGTGGCCCAGCCTGGCAGAAGTTAGGTAACATTCAGACTCTGTGAACTCAACCTTTGGGAAGAATGAAGGTACATGTTTCTCAAGAGTAAATTATCGTTGTCTGAAGAGTGATAGCGATGGAAACTATTACCTAAAATTTTGGAAAAACTGAATTAAGAAACAAACAAGTTCTCCCTTCCTTTTTCCTTAATTTAAAAAAGGAGGAGAAGTAGCAAGGTCAAGTTGAGGCTGCTGAAAATTTATCCTGTTACAGATCTGAAGCATATGGAATTGCAATGAATCTCAGATTTTTCTGTGTATTTGAATTAGTGCAGTAGTCGTATACAATTCAAAAAGGAAAATGTTAACTTATGGGTGTAGATCTAACATGAAAATTGAATACAGTCTAGCCATGTTATAAAGTGCCTTGGAGGCTGCGAAAGCCAAAGAAAATCTTCAGGACACAGGGAATCATTCCTGTTGGCCTCGTTGTTAAGGGAATCTAGTAACATAAGAGTTGTTACCTCAAACACCACAAAAGTCTCCCAGTGAAAATTTCTTTTGTGCCATGGACAACACATTAAAATTAAGAAGTTTCTAAAATTAAGTACAGCACAGAGACTCTGTATGTCTGCCTTCCAGCTACTTTAACCTTCTGAAAGGCTGCCATATGGATATCCCTCTCCCTCAGATGCCACATTATTCCTTGTGACTTGAATAAGAGCTACAGTTGCAGTTTAAAAAAAAAAAAAAGGAAAAGAAAAAAAGAATTCTGACCGAAATAACCTCTTCATAATCATTCATACAATTAAGTAGAGCACCTAGGTATTAATACAGTAAAGGCCTACGCATCTCATTTTCTGAACTATAAAATCACTGGTCATGGGAAGAAATAAACTCATCTAGATGTCTAAAATATTTGTTTTAAATACATATGAATTAACTTTGCAAGGAGGCGGTACATACTCTTTTGAAGGGAGCCCTGAATCAAGCCTTAAATGATGTGGCTTTTATTTACAACTCTTCTTCTGCTGGTTACATGTCCATCAAGGCACCATGTTTCTCTATGTATCAGATTCCTCATTTCATCTCATATATGAGGAGAAGAAGAGTTTCTTCTCTGCCAGTGATGAAGGCATTCAGACAAATTATGACACTTAACTTTTTTTTTACATTAATGGTGAAATCCTGTATTCTAACAGTTTGTTGTTTGAGAGTTAAATTACCTACTTTTTATGACATAGGAAATTCATGTTCTGTGGATTCAACCTAGGATCAACATTATTGTTTTAATTACTAGGTTTATGATGATTAAAATAAATTTTTAAAAATTTAATATTATAAATATTTTAAAATTAGTATTTTCCTCCAAATTAATTCCGTTCCATTCATAAAATATAGAGCTCATAGATTAGAACTTTTCCTCATACTGAAAAGCCATCAAGAGATTAGAGGTTTGATTTAAATCAATTTTATTACAGCAAACATGTTAAGACTAAATTTTGAGTCAGACTAGATTTTGAGACTAAGAGAATGAGTTTGTGAACTTAGATAACAAGTATAAATACTTCTATTAGTTCTTTCTCAGTTTAAAGTTATCACTAGTACATGACAGATGTGATTACATTAAGGGTTAATAAAACTGTTTAAAATCCATTAGTTTGGGCATCAAAAAATTAGAAGAGATGTCATCCCCAGAAGAGATACAGGGCCAGAGGCCCCCTGTAGTTCCAAGCTCTAGCTTGACTGTGAGTTGAGAAGAAGCCTCAGAGGAAGGGACAAAGTCATCCAAGTGGCTCAGGGGAATTATTACTATTGTAACTGATATGGAAATACCTCACTATCATAAAATGGCACCACATAGTGCTTGCTGATTTAACAACAGCTCAGACTGGGTTGTTACAAAATTACCAAAAAAATTGGCTACATGAATATCCTACTAAAACAACAAAATACAGTAACCTTTGAATTTGATGATCTGAGTAAAATGAACTAAATCAGACTATGGATTATTTCTCAAATGAAATTCCTCTCTGATTGCTATAAAGCAATTTGACAGTCAAATTACCAAAAATCAGAAATGTGACAATTTTATGCATATTATCCCATCTCTGGAAAAGATAAAGGAAAAAGAGAGATGCCAAAACACCAATGGGAGCAAAATTAATTTTTATAATACATAGTTCTATATCTTTTGAATTTTGAATTCAGTGCGTATGTTACCATGACAAAAATATGATACTTTGATAAGGCAAATTATTATATCCCCTAATAATTTACCCTTGGTATAAAATCAATATTCTCATAAATCAAGTTTCCCAAAGTTGATTACCTAGAATGTAGGGATTAAAATCAAAACCTCCATTTTAATATTAGATTGCAATCAGAAACAAAACAGACATGTTAAAATGCTATTCTCCCTCACATTAATCATTACATCTCTGCTCTGCTTTTCTTTTCAGTCTGTTTTATAGTTCAGAATAAAAAATTTTCCATTCTCAATACCTATTCAAATCAGAAATAAATTTAAAAATCAAAAGTAAACTTTTATAGACCAACATCTTTACAAATAGTTTTTGTGTACATACCCTTATTTGGACTTAGAAAATTTAATGAGCGTAAGCATATCTCAATTTCATCAGTTTATCTCCCTTGCCTGTAACAACTATAGTGTGTGGCCTTTTGCAAACGGAAATATTGGTGGCTAATAAATAAAAATAAATCTGTAGCACACACATATGTATTTTCCTACAGTATAATTAGGTAGTGTTTTTCTCTAATATTGAAAATGCTTGAATCTAGATAGACTTTACTGATAATTCAGTTCATTAGAAGAATGAAAGATTAAAAACTAAATAATTGATATATCATGTTGATTAAAATTGTTAAAGAAATATGCCCTTTACAAATGCTACTGTATAATCAGTCCTCCAGCATTATTGTTGGAGATAGAACCCTGTTGAACAAGCTTAGAAATAGATTCAAAAAAAACTTTCAACTGCATCAGAACAGGTCAAATCTCAATCAGGTCAAAATGAATAAATAATCTCATTATGGACCTTGGAAGATACTAATGATACAGTAGCCTAAATTTTTTGTGATAATGAGCAGAAATCTGTAATTAATCAATATTTTTATAGAATGAGACTGACATTGCTACAACATTCAGATCTGAGCAACATTAGTCACAAATATTAACCTGATGTAGTATAAAAAAGAAAAGTTCATTTTAGTAGGTGAAAATAATTGAGGGAAAAGGCAGTTCTCACATGTCTAAAAACAATTAAGTTCTAGGGTACATTTGCACAACGTGCAGGTTTCATACATAGTTATACATGTGCCATGTTGGAGCTGCACCCATCAACTTGTCAGTTACATTAGGTATTTCTCCTAATGCTATCTCTCCCCTAGCCTCCAGCCCCCAACAGGCCCTGATGTGTGATGTTCCCTGCCCTGTGTCCAAGTGTTCTCATTGTTCAGTTCCCACCTATGAGTGACAACATGTGGTGTTTGCTGTCCTTGTGATAGTTTGCTGAGAATGACGGTTTCCAGTTTCATCTATGTCCCTGCAAAGGACATGAACTCATCATTTTTAGGGCTGCATAGTATTCCATGGTATATATGTGCCACATTATCTTAATCCAGTCTATCACTGATGGGCATTTGGGTTGGTCCAAGTCTTTGCTATTGTGAATAGTGCCGTAATAAACATACGTGTGCATGTGTCTTTAGAGGAGAATGATTTATAATCCTTTGTATATATCCAGTAATGGGATGGCTGGGTCAAATGGTATTTCTAGCTCTAGATCCTTGAGAAATCACCACACTGTCTTCCACAATGGCTGAATTAATTTACACTCCCACCAACAATGTAAAAGCATTCCTATTTCTCCACATCCTCTCCAGCATCTGTTGTTTCCTGACTTTTTAATGATTGCCATTCTAACTGTCGTAAGATGGTATCTCATTGTGGTTTTGATTTGCATTTCTCTGATGACCACTGATGATGAGCATTTTTTCATGCATCTGTTGGTTGCATAGATGTCTTCTTTTGAGAAGTGTCTGTTTATATCCTTCACCCACTTTTTGATGGGGTTGTTTTCTGTTTTTTGGTTTTTTTGTAAAATTGTTTGAGTTCTTTGTAGATTCCAGATATTAACCCTTTGTCAGATGGGTAGATTGCAAAAATTTTCTCCCATTCCATAGGTTGCCTGTTCACTGTGATGGTAGTTTCTTCTGCCATGCAAAAGCTCTTTAGTTTAATTAGATCCCATTTGTCTATTTTGGCTTTTGTTGCCATTGCTTTTGGTGTTTTAGTTATGAAGTCCTTGCCCATGCCTTGCCCATACCAATACCTGAATGGTATTTCCTAGGTTTTCTTCTAGGGTTTTTATGTAAACTCTACACATCTTAAAGTTTTCTATCTTTGGAATTATTTTTAAAGGTCTGCTACACAGCAGAAACTTGAAATTGTTATTCCTAAAATAGAATGAAGTATTCCACTTCATTCCTTTGACTATCAGCTAATGGACCAGTCACAATACAAAGACCAGCTTTAAATCTATATTAGAGTGAGTTTTCTGGCAAGGTTTCCAATACCTTTTGGTTTTGGCCTGCCTAGAAAAACCACAAGAATAGCCTTGCATGCAAAATTCTGGCTAAGCCCAGGAAACACAGAGGCACACAGAAGTATTCTCAACTACCAAATCTTTCTCAATCCTCCACTGAGGTTAAGGTGGTGGGAGGGATAAGAAAGGACAAGCCAAGTCCTTGGTTCCAAACCAATCACTAGTATCTAGCTAGCATGCTATTAGGCCAAACTCTATTGGCAATAGCAAACATCTTTATTTGTCCAGGAAAAATCTGATCATATGATAAAAGCTGGAATTTATGAGAATCCTTATTCAATCAAATAACTAAAACTATAAATTTATTTTATACCTTTGGATTAACAAAATGGTGGCATTCAAATAAAGATATGCTGTCAGGTCTCATATATCTTAATTTTTACTTTCCTCTCTTTGAGCAAAAACTTAGCGATATCTAATCAAGGGAAAATATCAAAAGAAGAGAAAACAAAATTGTTTCTCTCTCCTTGGAAAAGAACTTTATACAATACAAGTAACTCTACACCCTGGGAAAATATTGGTCTCCTAAATGTAATATGTTCTCCTTTATAAAACAGTACAAACAATTCAAGAGTTCAAATAAAATACTAGCAAGTGGATGCTTTTGAAAAATAAGAATACAGCAGTCATGTGATACTCAAGCTGGCATGTGACATATTTTACATTGCTAAAATTCAAAGCAATCCTTACCAAAAGTATTTAGGGTATATCTGACCTTTTCAGAAAATGCACAAAAGACCAAAACTCTCAACAAAACACACTTTGGTTAACATACGAAATTAGTATACTAAGAATTCTCACCACAATGATTTTAGAGCTACCAAAGTGTATGTAGCAATCTTGCATCATTTTTCACTCTAAGTAGCAGAAACTTCATGTTCTTAATAAGTTAAAACTTCATTATACCTGATTCAATACCCTAATATTTAAATATAAGAGGAAGAGAAAAATATCAGGAAATTCTCTTCATAAAATCATCTAAGGCTTTCGAAAACAATCTCCTCATTCCTTACTTTCTCGTTAAGATGGTAAAGTATTTATAAGTACTATTTAAGTGCCCAGTGTTGACTGTTTTTTGCCATCTAGAATATAATACACAGAACTAAAGATTACCAACTTAGTCAAACTTCAGAAACAAAGGCTGCAAAAGCAAAATGAGTTCGTGTGTCAGTATGTCTAGCTGTAGTGGCAATATCATGAAATGTATAGGTACTTATAAGGATAAGTTTTTAAAATGTATTCTGCTTGGCCAAATGCATGCAAACAAAATACCAGAGGAGAAAATACTAGAGTTTGAGAAGATTATATTAAAAAATTAAAAAATAAACCCTTCTGGCTTCAAAATGAATGTAATAATCAGTAACTAATTTTCACATGACCAAAAACAATACAGAAAATATTTAGTGTAGGCACCCACAGATGGGTCAAGAAACATAAATACACCTTTAAATCAGTAAAGTTATAATTTATCTGGTGTGTGCATAAAATATTAAAACAAACTACATTTTATTTTTTGCCTTTTTCAGACTATTTTTCTACTTAGCATTCTTGTCAATCTGTCAACTACATCAAAATTCAATAACGTTTCAACACTTTTCCTATCTGTTATAATTTGTGAAATGTCTAAATCCTTTAAGTTAAAAAACAAAAACACGGAGTATAACATCAAAAATAAACAAGGTAAGCCAGAACCACAAAAACAACCTGTAAAAATCACTACAGAATAAAATTTTAAAAACTTCTCTATATGAGAGTTTCAAAAGGGAAAGTCCCTTTTCTAACTGATCTATTTTAAAGTAAACACCATGTTAAAGAAAAAAAAAAAAAAGTAGGGGGAAGAGAGGAGGTAGCTGTCATTGCCTTGAAAGAGATTCCTTACACAGTAGCAAAACAAAAATTTTAATCTAAATGTTCACATCTTATTTGCATCAAGTTGGAATTTTTAATGAACTGAGCTCAAAGTCAGATAAAAACATGTTGAACTTAATTTCTTGAGTGCTTTCCACTCACTATTATACCATGTTAGCAGGAATTCCAGCTTTGAATTTTAACACACTGATTGTATCAACTAAATACTTCCTTTGGAAAATTCTTCCCAAATGTTATTTAGGATGCAAAGAATAGTCATTTTGAGAATGAGTTAACATTTGAAATGACTTTACCTCAAGCACTAATATCTACTTTATTAACTGAATAGATGTACACGGAGAAAGTTCTGAAAAGAAAACAAGAAGCAAACACCTCTATGCAAAAAGACACTTTCTCTTTAAAAAGACAAGGCATCGCATTCCTCAAGCTATAAAGTTACATCTATTTTAGCAAATATGCCTGTATTTTTTCCATGTATGACTTTCTTTGATAGTCCCTCTGTGCTATTATACCAATCCTCCACTATAAAGAATTCTTTTCTTACTGTGATCACTTATACCACATCAAGGAAAACAAGGAATACGTTTTTTTTTTTTTTTAATCTTGATTAAGAAAAAGTTTTTGTTTCTTAGTTACAGCTAAAACTCACTTTTTTCTTAACTATTAAAAACAGCAGTCTATCCTACACTCACTTTGTTTCTGTTAGGGTTTGCTTCTTTCATCTTTCTTATGTGGAAAAATTTCTCATTAATTTCAATGGGACACAATATAAGCAAATACATGTATGCACACCCATCCACAAAACCTTAAGAGACTCATTATTAATTAGATAATAAAATTAGAAAAATGATAATGGCTGAAAGAAAATAGAATAGATTCACCAACAAATGTAAAAAGATAGGCCAATGTTTAATAATTCCCATGGGGCAGCAGAATAACTTAATAGAATTTTTTTAAAAAAGAAAAACTCGATGAATATCTAGCCCCTACCTACACCTGCAGATTCAGAATTTCCAGGAAAGAAAACTCCTTGGCATATACATTTTTAAAAAGCAACACAAATAATTTACTATGCACTGCAGAAGCTGAGAACCAAAGGATTAAAGTAACCTGATCAATCACAACTGTTGAGTGGATCTTAAAACAAAAAAGGATCATGCTAATAAAATTCCTCATTATCTCAAAAATATGACATTCTGCATAACAGATAAATAGTAATCTTTGATGAAGAAAACCACAGACATTAAGAACTCATGAAGGCTTAGCCAGTGCATATATTAGAGAATGACAAGTTCAAGACAAAAGTCCAATTAAATAAGTAAAGGAAAATTCTTATGTTGCTTGTGGTAAACAATCTTAGATGTGGCATGTGCCTATGTAAAGTCTTCCAAGATGTACGTCAACTTTACTGCCGTTAATTATCAGAATAAAAGATTTTTGAAATCATGACATAAGAGAAAAAAATAAACAAAACTAAGTAAACATTATGGTAAAATTTGGCATATGAGGCACATTAGGTTAGTTTTACGTTTGTTTTCTTTTGTACTTCAACAAAATTTCACATGTCCTTTTCATCAATCTGCAGCGATCTGTTTATTTTCCAAGTCAACAAAAGAATGCTGCCTTTAACTGAGCCCAAGAAGGTGAAGAGGTGGGCCACAATCTTTTACTCTGAAGTGGATATTTCTAAGATGCCTGAAATAAGAATCTGTACGAAGACAACCAACTAATAATCAGCTATGAGATAATGAAAAAGTACTGCAATTGCTATGCTAAAAAATCTGATATGTTACATATAGGAATGATAATGATAACAGCTAATATTTATTAAGAGCTTAACTATTAGCCATGCAATATTCATTGTTCTCACTGCATCCCCACAACACTCTTATGAATAGGTTCCATGGTTTATTCCGTCACTTACTGAAGAAGAAACTAAAACAGTTTTTTAAAACAACTACCCAAGGTCAAAATGTTAGTAAATAGCAGAAGTGGGGCTCTGATCCAGGTCTGTCTGAATTTGAAAATCTAAGCTCTTAATCAGCTCTACTAATAGAAGTACTTAGCAGTCTCAAAGTATAAATTCTGGTAGGCATGTAACATTTCTTCACGAAATCACAGAATTAAGGTCTATAAATTATTATATAAAATCACTAAAGACAGAATAAGAATATTAGGCCCAATAGAACATAATAACTTTAGGTCTTAAATTTGTTTAAACACGGGATTGAGTTACAGATTTTCTTTAGCCAGCTCCTGGAATAGATGATTTAAAGGTGTATGAACATAGAGTTACATACTAAAAATAAGTAAATTCCAATTGGATGAGGTCAACTAATCTCTTAAATACAGGACTATTTCTAGGTGAATCAGAATTTTCAATTATTTGTGAAAAGTGTAAGTCCTATCATAACTTATGGTTATTTTTAAATTAGAAACTGCTGATCACATGATTTGGGAGCTTTAAAAAGTGCTATTTCATTTAAATGGTGTTAGGTACATAAGATATTGCTAACAAAAATGTGCTTTAGGATATTGTTTTATCTGATTATCCATGAAGAAAATAAATACGGCACTTTATTAAGGTTTAAATTAATATTTGAAGCAAAAGCAATTTTTAAAATGATAAACCCAAAATATATTCTAACATTCATGAAATGTGTAATCTCAAATTATTCATGCAAAAGAACAGTCCTACATTTTAAAAAAAGAATCAGAAAAAGAAATCAGCAAAGATCCATGAGTTGAGGTGATCCAGTATGAAAGATGACATAAACAAACCCACAACTTTCGTCAATGCACTGAGAATAAAGAGAATGTCATGAGTCTTTCATGATACCGACCTCAGAATAATCATTTTTGAAATAAAGAATATTTGTAACAAAGTAACCACCATTTTAATTTGGATTAAAAAAATAAGAAAGGGGGGGTGGAACTTCTGGAATGGCAATATAAGGAGCTGGCGGGGCGTGGTGGCGGGGGGAACCTCCACTCTAGAATGTCATCTGTTAAGCAGGGTGTATTAGTTTGTTCTCACATTGCTAGAAGGAAATACCCAAGACTGGGTAATTTATCAAGAAAAGAGGTTTAATTGATTCACAGTTCTGCATAGCTGGGAAGGCCTCAGGAAACTTACAATCATAGCAGAAGGTGAAGGGCAAGCAATGCACCTTCTTCATCGGGAGGTGGGGTGGAGAAGTCCAAACATGGGACGTGTCAGACACTTATAAAAGCATTAGATCTTATGAGAACTCACTCACTATTACCAGGACAGCATGGGGGAAACCGCGCCATGATCCAATCACTTCCCACTGAGTCCCTCCCACAACATGTGAGGATTATGGGGACTACAATTCAAGATGAGATTTGGAAGGGGACATAGCCAAATCATGTGACACGGCAAATTGGCAAAGCAATCATTCAGTCTCTGGAAATTGATCAAAGGTCTTACAACAAACTGAGAAGCATCTATTCAGAAAAATGTATAGAAAGTTGTATTAATAGATGTCAGTTGCGAGAAGAAAGAATCAGTAAACCTTAAGAACTACTGATAAAGATCATACAATCTGAAGAACAGAGAAAGGATAATGAAAATGACTAGAGCCTAAAAATCATGTGAGACCCCATTAAGAAAACTAATACATACATAATGAAAGTAACACATGAGAAAAGAGAAGTAGGAGAAAAAATATGAATGGATGAAAACTTCCCAAAATTGATGAAAAACAATCTATACATATAAAAGTCTCAATGACTTCCACATAGAATAAATGAAAACACACACACCCAGAAACATCATAATCAAAATACTAAAAGTGAAAAACAGACAATTTGAAAACAGGATAAAAATAACTAGTGTATAAGAGAATCTGAAAAAGATTAACAGCTTACTTCTCATATGTAGAAGGCAATGAGATGACACAGTACTGGAAGTCCTACCCACAGCAATCAGACAAGAGAAAGAAATAAAGGGCATCTAAATTGGAAAACAGGAATTTGAACTATCTCTATTTGCCAATGACATGACTGCATACCTAGAAAACCCTAAAGACTCCTCCAAAAAAAATCCTAGATTTGATAAATGAATTCAGTAAAGTCTCAGGTTACAAAATCAATGTACACACGTCAGTAGCTCCAATGACAACCAAGGTGAGAATGAAATAAAAAACGTAATCCCATTTACAATAGCTACAAAAAAAATTTAAAATACCCAGGAATATATGTAACCAGGTAGGTGAAAGATCTGTACAAGGAGAACTACAAAACACTGCTAAAACCAAAAAGAAAGCATTGATGACACAAATAACTGAGAATACATCTCATAATCATGGACTGGAAGGATCAATATCATTAAAATGACCACACTGCCCAAAGCAATCTACAGATACAATGAAATTAATTTCAAAATACCAACATAATTGTTCACAAAATAGAAAAAATAATCCTAAAATTCATATGGAATAAAAAAGCCCAAATAAGCAATCCTAAGCAAAAAGAACCCATCTGGAAGCATATTTATCCAATTTCAAATTATACTACAAAGCTATAGTAACCAAAACAGTATCATACTGGTATAAAATTAGACACCTAGACCAGTGTAACAGAATAGAGAACCCAGAAATAAAGCCAAATGCTTACAGCCAACAGATCTTCAATACAGCATACAAAAACATAAATTGAGGAAAAGACACCCTATTCAATAAATGGTGCTGGAAAAACTGGATATCCGCATGTAGAAGAATAAAACTGGATTTCTATTTCTCACCATACACAAAAATCAACTCAAGATGAATTAAAGATTTAATCTAAGACCTAAAACCATAAAATTTGAAGAAGAAAATAAATACTAAAGGAAGTTCTTCACACTAATGAAAGCAGCTCCAGATAATAATTTGATCTATGTGAAAAAACAAAGCATGCCAGTAAAGGTAGTGATGCCACAAGTATCTAAAGGGACTGATTCCAGGACCACTAAGGATACGAAAATCTGAGATTGTTCAAGCCCCTGGCCCTGTGAAACCTGTAGATACAAAAATTTGGCCCTTCATATCCACGGATTTCTCATCTCGTGAATACAATGTTCAATTCATGGATGCAGAACCCACTGGTATGGAGGGAGCCATAATTATAAGGGTAATTTTAAATGACAACATAATTGGACGCTGCTTCTCTTTTCTTAACTGATTTAAAAAGCAATTGTTTAAAATAATATGCATACAATTCTATTTGTACAAGAGACAAACTTTATATTCAAAGACACAAATAGGTTCAAAGTAAAAGCATGGGAAAATACATACAGCAGTCCCTAACTTTTTGGCACCAGGAACCAGTATCATGGAAGACAATTTTTCCACAGACTAGGGTAAAGGGGATGGTTTCAGGATGAAAATGTTAAACCTCAGATCATCAGGCATTAGATTCTCATAAGGAGCATATAACCTAGATCTCTCACATATGCAGTTCACCACAGGGTTTTGCATGCCTATGAAAATATAAAGACACTGATCTGAGGTAGTGGAGCTCAGGCAGTAATGCTTGCTTGCCCACCAACACTTCCTGCTATGCAGCCCAGTTCCTAATAGGCCACAAAATGGTACCGGTCCACAGCCTGGGAGTTAGGGACCCCTGCTATACAAACCACCACCAAAATAGAATGGGAGTGGCTATATTAAATATCAGAAAAAAATAGACTTTATGCCAAAAAAAATCTTACTAGAGATAAAAAATATAATAAGAGAGGGAATCAATCCATCAGGAAGATTGATATGGTTTGGCTCTATGTCGCCACCCAAACCTCATCTTGAATTATAATCCCCACATGTCAGAGGAGGGGCCTGGCAGGAAGTGATGAGATCATGGGGGCAATTTCTTCCATGCTGTTCTCATCATAGTGAGTTCTCAAGGGATCTGACAGCTTAAAAGTGTGGCACTTCCCACTTCGCCATCTCTCTCTCCTGCTGTTTTGTGAAGAAGATCCTTGCTTCTCCTTTGCCTTCTGCCACGATTATAAGTTTTCTGAGGTCTCCCCAGCAATGTGGAATGGTGAGTCAATTAAACCTCTTTTCTTTACAAATTACCCAGTCTCAAGTAGTTCTTTATAACAGTATGAAAACTGACTAACACAAAAAATTGGTACCAGGAGTAGGGGGCTGCTATAAAGATACCTAAAAATGTGGAAGCAAATTGGGAACTGGGTAGAAGATGAAGGTTGAAACACACTGAAGAGCTCAGAAGAAGACAGAAAGATATGGGAAAGTTTGTAACATCCTGGAGACTTGTTGAATGGTTTTGACCAAAATCCTGACACTGATATGAACAGTGAAGTCCAGGCTTAGGTGGTCTTAGAGGGGGATGATAAACTTATTGGGATCTGGAGCAAACATTACTCTTCTATCCTTTAACAAAGAGACTCACGGCATTTTGACCCTGCCCTAGAGATCTGTAAGATCAACTTGAGAGACATGATTTAGGATATCTGGCAGAAGAAATGTCTAAGCAGCAAGGCATTTGAGAAATGACCTTTTACTGAAAGTGCACAGTCATACATTCACAAAGAGATGATCTCAAATTGGAAGTTATCTTTAAAAGAGAAGCAGAATATAAAAGCTTGGAAAATTTGCAGACTGACCAACCATGCAATAGAAAAGAAAAACCCATTTTCTGGGGAGAAATTCAAGTTGGCTGCAGTAGTTTGTATAAGCAACAAGGAGTTGAATGTTTATAGCCAAAACAATAGGGAAAATGTCTTCAGGGCACTTTAAAGATCCTTATGGCAGCCCCTCCCATCACAGGCCTAGAGGTCTAGGAGGGAAAAGTAGTTGTGTGGGATGGTCTCAGGGCCCCACTGCTCTATGCAGTCTCTGGACATGGCACACTGTCCCAGCTACTCCAGCTCTAGCTGTGGCTAAAAAGGACCAAGGTACAGCTCAGTCCATTGCCTCAGAGGGTGTGAGCCCCAAACCTTGGTAGCTTCAACTTGGTGTTGGGCCTGCAGGTGCACAGAAGGCAGGGATTGAGGTTTGGGAGCCTTTGCCTACATTTCAGAGGATGTATGTAAATGCTTGGATGTCCAGGCAGAAGTTTGCTACAGAGGCGGAGCCCTCACAGATAACCTCTACTAGGGGAGTGCAGAAGGGAAATGTGGGGTTAGATCCCCCACACAGAATCTCCACTGGGGCACTACATAGTGCAGCTGTGAGAAGTGGACCACCATCTTCAAGATCCCAGAATGGTAGATCCTCTGACAGCTTGCACTGTATACCTGAAAAAGTTGTAGGCACTCAATGCCAGACTGTGGAAGCAGCCACAAGGCTGTACCCTGCAGAGCCTCAGGGGGAGAGCTGCCCAAAGCCTTGGCAGCTTACCTCTTATATCAGCATGCCCTGGATGTGAAACATGGAGTCAAAGGAAATAATTTTGGAGATTTAAGATTTATTGACTGCCCTGCTGGGTTTCAGACTCACATGGGGCCTGTAGCTATTTTGTTTGGGCCAATTTCTTCCATTTTGAATGGGAGCATTTACTAATGCCTGTACTTCCACTGTATCTTGGAAGTAACTAACTTGTTTTTGATTTTACAGACTCATAGGCAAAAGTGATATGCCTGGTCTCAGATCAGACTTTAGACTTGGACTTTGGGTTAATACTGCAATGACATTGCAAGTATTAGGGGACATTGCAAGGCATAATTGTATTTTGAAATGTGAGAAGGACATGAGATTTGGGAAGGGCCAGGGACAGAATGACATGGTTTGGCTTTGTGTCCCCACCCAAATCACATCTTGATTTGTAATTCCCATGTGTTAGGGGAGGGACTTGGTGGGAGGTGACCAGATCACGGAGGCAGATTTCCAACATGCTGTTCTCATGGTAGTGAGTGAGTACTCCTAAGATCTGATGGCTTAAAAGTGTGCACTTGCGACTTAACTCTCTCTGTCTCTCTCTCTCTCTCTCCCCTGCTGTCTTGTGAAGAAGGTGCTTGCTTCTCCTTCATCTTCTACAATGATTGCAAGCCAGGCAGAACTGTGAGGCAATTAAACCTCTTTTCTTTATAAATTAGTCACTAGTAGTTCTTTATAGCAGTATGAAAACAAACTAACATTAAGATGTAACAACTAAAAACATATATGTAACTAACAAAATATCCAAAAACTATGTGAAGTAAAAACTGACAGAATTAAAAGTGTCACAAACAATTCAACAATAATATTTAGAGATTTCACCACCCCACATTAAATAAAGGCTAGAAAAATTAGGCAGATTATCAACAGCATAGAGAAAACCTAAGCAACACTATAAACCATCTATCCCTACAGATATGTAGAGTACACTCCATCTAACAATAGCAGGATATACATTCATCTCAAGTGCACAGGACAGATGAGAGGCTAGGCCATAAAGTAAGCCTCAGTAATTTTAAAAGAATTAAAGTCACCAAAAATAAGTTATTCAATGACAAAAGAATTAAAGGAGAAATATGGGTTGGATACAAAATTTGTGGTTAAAATTTTTTTTTTTCAGCACTTGTTCCATTTCCTCTGACCTCCATAGTTTCTAATGAAATATCTATCACATTTCTGTTATTCTGTAGGTAAAATGTCATTTTTCTCTGGCTGCTTTCAAGATTTTCAATTTTTGGTTGAGGAAAGTTTAGCTATGTGTGTATTAAGGTTTCCGGAGGAACAAATCCATATATGTACAAATACACAGAAAAACTTACTCTACGGGATTGGCTCATGTGATTATGCAGGCTATCAAGTTCAAAATCTGCAAATAAGGCTGACCAGGCTGGAGACCCAGAGAAGAACTAACATTGCAGCTTGCATCCAAAGGCAGTCTATTGGCAGAATCCTTTCCTATTCAGGGAAGGTCAGTTTTTATTCTGTTAAGGCCTTCAAATGATTGGATGATGCCCACCTACATTATGGAGGGAAATTTACTATATTCAAAGTTCACAGATGTAAATGTTAATCTTATCTGATTAAAAAAATCACAAAAACATTCAAATAAAATTTGCTCAAATATCTAGAAACCATTACCCAGTCAAGCTGATGTATAAATTAATCATTACAGTGGGTGCTGACAAAATGACATGCATTTTGTTTTTGTCTTTATCATATTTGCAGTTCATTTGGCTTCTGAAATATGCAGTATTATCTTTTGCCAAATTTCGAAAATTCTGAGCAAATCTTTCTTTGAATGTTTTTAAGTTTTGCCCTCTTTCTTCACTCCTTCCAGGACTTACATGATATAAATTTTAGGTCTTTCATCATAATCCCACAAATTCCTAAACCCCTATTCATTTGTTTTCAGTCTGTTTTCTCTACACTGTTCAAATTGGGTAATTTCTATTTTTTTCAAATTTACTGATTCTTTCCTTACTTCTCTATTCCACTATTGAGCTCATCTCTGAGTTTTTAATTTTGGTTACTGTATTTTTACTTCTAAAATTGCCAGTTGGTTCTTCTTTATAGAATCTATTACTTTGCTGACACTTGCTGATATTTTCTGTTTTCACATTTGTTTCAAGAATGTTCATAATCACTTTTTAAAACATTTTTGTAATTAATGACTTAAAATTCTTGTCAGATACTTAAAATTCTTGTCAGATAATTCTAAAACTGGAAGCTGCTCAATTCATCATCTGTTTTCCTTTTTGGTTTTCATTCAAGACAAAACAGTCTTGGTTCTTCATATAAGTAATTTTTAATTGAAATCTAGACATGTGAAATCATGTTTCAGGAGATTTCTTCCGACAGGACACCACTCCAGCAGAAAAAAAGGAAAATCTCCAGGTAGGGTGGAAGTCTAGGTATCCAACTTAGCCTCTACTAGCACTCAGCATACAGGGAACAAGGATCTCCTTGTTATTTCTGGACATGGTTGGGAGTTCAGCTTCCCACTAGGCCTCCACTGATACTAACCCGGCTATGAGGAGTAAGGGTGCCACATTCTTGTTCCCCACAAACCATCCACTGAAACCACAGAGGAGTGGCCTCATTACTACCAAGCAGTAATGACAGGCTTGATTCCCATTAGATATCACTTGATACCTTCCCAACACAGTAAGGGAGGAATACCTCATCAACACCAGCTTAGGGTAGAAGTCTAGTTTCCTAGATGGCCTATCCTGACACTCGCAGGAAGGGGGTTTACTGCCCAGGATGAATTAAAGTCCTAGTTCCCTGCTCCACCTTCTTTAACACCACCCCAGGGAGGAGATACAATTCCTCATTTATAACCTAATAAGAGTGAAAATTTAAGTTCTTGCTCTAACAAGCCTTCACTGCCATTTTTCCCTATGGTGTTTGGTGGAAGTAAAATGACTATTATCTAATACTTTTCTGTCTTACTAGGTGGAGGATTTTGGTTAGAGAGAGTAGGTTTTTCTTGAGGTTTGTTTTTATGTGCCCATTGGTATTTCTGGGTTACTCACTTCTCCAGTACTTTGGTGGGACAAAAAGGGTAAAAAGAAAATCCAGGGAACCCACTACCATGTAGTTACTTGGGTCTCATAGTTCCTAGCTAGTCTGCCTGTTTCTGTCTTACTTTCAGGGACTTATTTCAGGGACTATATTTTTATATAAAACATCCAAATTTTTTTTTAATCTGTAGTAAATAGGAAAAATATCGAAAGTTATGTCTTCATATTTCTGGAAGCAGAAGTTTATACAAAGATAAGTTATCTTACTATGCATTACATTTTAGGCTTTTGCCATTTTTGTTTTACTTTACTTGGTATTTTCCACTTTCTTCTCTAAGGAATATTTTTTCAAACTCCTCAACAATATTTCAGCTCAACTTGGACAGGAAAAAAGTGATTGATTATATCTAGTCCAGGATAACTAGAAGGATGTAAGATCCCCAGGAGCCAGGACTGGTGGTGAGACAGTAGCAAATTTTTCTATTCCAGTTGCATATTTGAGTAAACATTTACAGGGGAGAGAGAGGTAAAAGTGTGAAGCCCTGAAAACTGAAATGTCAAGGAATGCTATGACTTTAAGTTCCTTCCTTCCTAAATATCATATGTAGTCATGGAATGTAGATGTGGAATTATATCCCACTGAAACAAGGATTTGAATATTTTGCTCACTGCTGTATTTACAATACTCCCTGGCATAAAGAAGATAATAATCTTTGCTGAATTAAGAAATGAATAAATGCAAAGAGAATGTTCGCACAACTTTTATTAACAATAGTAACAGAGATATTTTGGTTTCCTTTTCAAATACCTAATAATTAATCATCTATCAAATTTTCATACACTACAGTAAAATATGGCTTTCAAAATATTAATGAAAAATTATTTGTCTTGTTATTGTGAGTGTGCTTAGCTGTTTTTCTAAACAGGTTGGTATTTGATGTTTTAAACCACTGTTTTGGTTCTAACGCCACAATATTTTCTTTGCTGCAGACATAATTATTGGTATAAATTTCAATACTGGCAACTAAGGAGGTTAAAATCATAAGTGATAACTATTCCAGTATTTACAAATGCCATTTTGAAGAAACTTGGTTAAGAGCTACCCATTTTACATATTTGTACAGTGTCATTACTTAGCAGTTAGTTAAAGAGAAATGTAAAATTTTCAGATGTTTAGATGACTTGTTAAATGGATTAGAAATTCAATCAAATTGCCTACAAAGTTATATCTAATTTTTTATTTCATAGCTCAGTCAAAGGATATAAATACTTTTAAATCAGTGAAAATTCATTGCATATTGATTAATCATATGACTTGTTGAATTCCCCATCGATCTTACATAATAATATTATAGTACTCTGAGGAGAAATATTATCAGATATATTGGCTGTCATGTAAAATTTCACAACCAAGGTGTTCTAAAATATGCTGAGAATCGGCTTTCATAATAGTATGGAAAAAAGGTAAAATAATTCATATAGAAAAAAATCATAATGTGTTGATGATTTGTGGCACATTAAGAACAAGAAGTGGAATGATTTTTTTACCGATTCTAGATTCAAGTATAAGAAGTTCATGTGATAATTATTTTACCATATGCTTCTTTTTTTTAGATAGCAAGTAATTTGTGTCACTTTTTACTGTTGTACTATTATTTTTATTGCTTTTCTTCCTCAAATATTTCTCATCCATGGTTATGGAATCTGCAAATATATTAGGCTAATTGTATTTTAATTCTTCCCACCCTCAGCGTTAGGGATAAAATAAGTTGTCAAAATCAATACTATAATAATATAGGACTTTTCCTCAACTCAATAACTGTAAAACCGGTTTATACTAATAAATATTTAAAACATTATAAAAGGGCTAATTATCATTGCTATAAAAATCAGACTTTTTTTTTTTTTGAGACAGAGTCTCACTCTGTCACCCAGGCAGGAGTGCAGTGGCACAATCTCGGCTCACTGCAACCTCTGCCTCCAGGATCCAAGCAATTCTCCTGTCTCAGTCTCCTGAGTAGCTGGGATTACAGGTGTGCAGCACCATGCCCAGCTAATTTTTATATTTTTAATAGAAACGGGGTTTCACCATGTTGGCCAGGATGGTCTGGACCCCCTGACCTCAGGTGATCTGCCCGCCTTGGCCTCCCAAAGTGTTGAAATTACAGGTGTGAACCACCATGCTCTACCAAAATCAGACATTTTTTATTGACCTTTTTAACAACAAGCATCAACTACTATATTAGGTATGGTCACAAAAATGGCCTTTCATGTCCTAAGACATAGCTAGTAGACTATTTTAATACCCTACGTGTGGGGAAAAAAAAAAAAAACAAAAACACTTTTCACTTAATTCTGGATCTATTTGTTTTCCTACTTTTATTCAAATAATTTCTCTCTCTTTTTTTTTTTTTTTTTTTTTTTGACATGGAGTCTTGCTCTGTCGCACAGGCTAGTGTGTAGTGGCACAATCTCGGCTCACTGCAAGCTCCGCCTCCCGGGTTCACACCATTCTCCTGCCTCAGCCTCCTGAGTAGCTGGGACTATAGGCGCCCGCCACCATGCCCGGCTAATTTTTTGTATTTTTAGTAGAGACGGGGTTTCACCATGTTAGCCAGGATGGTCTCGATATCCTGACCTCTTGATCCACCCGCCTCGGCCTCCCAAAGTGCTAGGATTACAGGCTTGAGCCACTGCGCCCAGCCCAAATGATTTCTTAAGGAAGCTTTTGATACTAAATTATCAACTAAAATGACATTAACTTCTAACAAGTCTAGTTAGGAAGTTTAATCAACAACACAAAAATTTCTATATTCTAACTGTAATGGGGAGAATATTTTATATTTATTATTATAATGAACAATGAAAAACAAAATGCCTATCTAAACATGTATGGTTAAACAAATTATGGTATATTTAATACTGTGAAAACTATAGAAGAGTAACAAAAATAGGAAAAGCTTATATATACTGACATGAAAATGTCTCCAAGTCAGTGAGTAAATACAGCAAGAAAGAGTAAATTTAGTAAGATAACATTTTTTAAATCAATTGAAATCTATATAGCATGTTATGAGCATATAAGTATATACAAGTAGATGGAGAATCTCTTAGAAGAATGTTAAATGGAACTGCCAATACTGGTTACTTCTGGGGATAATTGTATTTTATTTCAATAAAAATGTATTCATTCCTTCATTACTTGTAAAAGAAAAATGATCTAACATGAAGCTTAAAGGGAAATAAAAATGTGACATTAAATGCTCAATGTGCTTTAAATAATTCAGCCTCTGCAAGCACAGAATTGAATAATTTTTAAAATAATTTTAAATATTAATGTTTTACTGTATATCTGTGATATTGACATTATAATTTGTTATTGCTAAAGTATCCCTAAATCGATTTAAGAAAAGCAAAAAGGTATAATAATATTTTTTCTGATATATTTCATGCTTTAATATTTTTGCTGTCAGAGGAACCACAGCAGAGACAAAAAAGACAATCTAGCAATTAACTCTATATTATTTTGTACTTAAATTTCCTCACCTGCTGATATTATATTCTCAAATATTCTCAAACTTTCTCAAATCTAGAACAGTGTCTAATTTAACCTTTGTAATCCACCAAGTATGCTTTCAGTGGATATTTATTGCTGAATGAAAAGAAATTCTGTAGCAAAATAAGACTACACATATAATTTGCATATGTTTGCACATACCTACATGTGTACATTTTTTACTAAAGTTATCCAAGGTTTAAAAAAGTAAACAACACTCTCAAACTTCTACCTTATATTCATCCACAATAATGCTGAGGGCTTCGTGACCAGCTTTCCTCATGTCTTCCAATTCTTGTTTATGTTTTTCCTGAAAGAAAAAGGAAACTAAAACCATGAGTTTTTCATCTGTTTTGTTTTCAAAATAATAAAACCATAGACTTTTGCTGCTTCCACGCATGATTCAGTGGTTTGTAGCACATCAATGCTACAGCTGGAAACAGAAAAAAAAAGTGTATATATATAAAATACATCTTTATATATATAAAATATATATTTATATATAATATAGATATCTATATTATGTATTATGTATTTATATATTATAGATGTAATATATAATATTTTATATATATATATACACACACACACACACACACACACACACACACACAAGCTTTGCTTAAAAGCACTGGGGAACACTGAGGCAATGAGGAATTAAAGGGAAATAACAGAAAAAGGAAAACCATGTTGACAGGCGAGATAACACAAGGCAAAGGTGCTTTCCCTTGGGGTATCTGGCAATTCTTGACCTGGATCAAGAGATGGGAGACCCTGCGTCACTGCAACAAGCCTTGGCCTCTGTATTTTTAATACATCCCAAAGTTTGAGAACCACTGGAATAAGATGATTAGCCCCCAATTCTACCTACCTAGGACAGGAGAGGATGAAGTCTCTTTGGACATTGTTAACATCCTACAGTCTTTCCAGTTTTTCAATTATGATGCCCAGCTTCCAAAACAAAATTATCAGAAATAAGAACGACAAAACTAAAATGGAACACACACCCAAACCTACACCCACGCACACAGAAAACAGGTAAGACAAAAGAAATAGGTCCAGAGATGGGGCCATAGGTGGTTTCGATGCTAGTTATTACAGAGTCTTTAAAATGTATGTAAGAGTTCTTAATACATCCGAAAAACAGAAGGGAAATGGAGAAAATGGAGAGGACAGAGACTTTCACCAGAGAACTGGAATCCATAAAATAGAAATTCTAGACCTGAGAAATATGTACTATTAATAACTCAATAGATGACATAATCAGATGAAAGAGAGTCGGAAACAGAATTAGGAAACTAAAAGAGAGTGGAAAACAATAAAATAAAATAAAATAAAATAAATAAAGACTACAGCAAAAAGAATAGTATGATGGAAAATATTTTTAAGAATCTTTTAAAATTGGACAGAGTAAGTCAAAGAAAGCAAAAAGAGAAAAAAGTGAAATAAGTAGTAAGATAATAAATAATGAAGTGTAAAAACCCACAAAACTTCCAACATCAGGCACAAATGCAGGACATTATATAATCTATAAATATTTCAAAAAATGAGAAGATATTACAAAATACATCAATAAATATAAAATTTTACATAAAATTTTAAAACTACAAAATAAAAAACACAATTTACCAAAACTAAAACAAGAATTACAAAATTTGAATAGTACTATATGTGTTAAAGAAACTGTGCCTGTATTAACTAAAAAAAAAATCACATACACAAAAAATTCTCCAGACACATAGAATCTCTATACACGCAAAGCTTCATAGGTGAATCTTAAGAAACATTTAAGAAAAAATTAACAGATATCTTCCACAAACTCTTCCAGAGAATGTGAAAAGAAGGAATACTCCCTACCATATTTTATTTGGAAAATATACCCTTTATACTAAAATCTGCAAAGTTGTTTAGAAGAAAAGAAAATTATGAGTTAAATCTCTTTTATAAATACAAAAACTGAAATCCTAAAGAAAATAACAGCAAATTAAACCTACTGACATAAAGAATACATCTCAATCAAGTGGGATTTATTATACTAATGCCAGGTTGGTTGGAGTGATGAACCACATAAACCTCCTATACAATCTTTCACACACTCCCCTTCTGACATTGGCTTGCAGGGTGTCACTGCCTAAGATGACAGCAGAAGACACGTGTTGCAACTGGCGCTGCCTCTGCCAGCCTGTGACTCACCGTGAATGACTGCAAAGAACAACTCACTGTCACTTGAAAGAGCTCTGAGAGAAAATTAAGCTGCAACTATATTTAGGAAAAAAGAGAATGCTGATAGTTCTTGTCCATTTACTGCTACCACTTCCTTTTTCATCAATTCCCCTTATTATACCTTACTGATTAAACAGGTCACATTTCATTATCAACATCTAATTCTTTTTTCCGGTAAGCCCTTTATCTTGTCATATTACAGCTAAATCACAATTTGCTCAACTACCTAATCATAAAGATCGACAGCAATTGTCATAAACACAGATTTTTATTAGTATGATTATAAATACATGTTTCATGGCAACAATCTATTTTAAGATAGTTTCCCATTTTTGTGGGAGCTATTTTAGTTAAAACTAGGTAATAATAACTAAATGCATTTACCTGTTTAAGAAAATTCTTGTACTACACTACACTATAAACAAGCAAACAAATGAGGACATCACTAAAACTCATCACTTCGGAACTCCCATTCATGTCAAGTTATAATTCACAAATAGTATATTACTGTTTCATGTAAGGAACTAGGTAAGGCAAAAGCGCCAACCCATTTACTAAATATTAGCACAGCTTTTATTTTCATTGCTCAAGATTTTTAAAATTAAATAGAAATAAATATTCTGCCATTTTATGTTTATAACCTAGTGGATCATCATAGGCAGTTCTTGGGATGCATACATCCTACCCTGGGGATATATGCAGTCAGATACACTAGTGTTATCCAGAGAGTGCTTTATAAAACAGAAAAGCTAACATAAAATAGGCTACCATGGTCAAACAAATTGTGGAAATTAACAACATATATTCACATATTAAAAACCTCTGACAAACTCGTAAGTAATCTGTTTACCTTTAGTAAAACCAGCATTTTTTAAACTTATCTGATTAAATATTATTTTCTTTCTCTCTTGACAATAACTATTACTAATTTAAAAATTGAAGAGACTACCAAAAAAGTTTAAAGATCTTTAAAAATTAAGAGTTAATTAGCCTAAAGCAAAGCAAATTAACCTAGATGCCTTAAGTGAAGCTAAAGAATATGTTCTTTGGCCTAATTAATTACAAATTGAAAATAAATGTACATCATTTCAATTATAGTATAATCATTCAATATCTATGGCTCTGAATAATGACATTAGTCATTAAAAAGTATTGGTGTATGGCTGGGCACAGTGGCTCACACCTATAATCCCAGCACTTTGAGAGGCCGAGGCGGGCAGATCATGAGGTCAGGGGTTCGAGACCAGCCTGGCCAACATAGTGAGACCCCGTCTCTACTAAAAATACAAAAATTAGCTGGGCATGGTGGTGGGAGCCTGTAGTCCTAGCTACTCGGAAGGCTGAGGAAGGAGAATCACTTGAACCCAGGAGGCAGAGGTTATGGTAAGCCAAGATTGCGCCACTGCACTCCAGCCTGGGCAACAGAGCAAGACTCCATCTTAAAATGAAAAAAAAGAAGTACTGGATTGCGCCACTGCACTCCCGCCTGGGCAACAGAGCAAGACTCCATCTTAAAAAGAAAAAAAAAGAAGTATTGGTGTGCTATTAAAAGTGTAAGACTATTACACTTGCTATACTTGCTATTTGCTGCTGTGCTTCAAATGCTATTTACCCCAGATATTGAATATTCACTTCCTCTACATCATGCTCAAAAATTATCTTACTAAAGAGACTTTTCCTGACCACATATATAAAAGAGTACACCACTGATCAATATCCACTAATCACGCTTTATTTTTCTCATAGCACCTATCACTATGTTTTACATTTATTGTTCATTCCTATATGCCCCAACTATATTGGAAGAGGTAGTGCTAGTACTCCACAACACTATGGCGCTTATTAAAGTGAAGAAAAAAGGACATCAGAAAGATTTCACAGTTTGATAGTAAGTTCAATTTGAGAGGGTGAAATTTTACTTGACACTGAATATATGTACCTTAAATGGTGCTTTATATAGAATATCAGCTCCGTCAATAAGCACTGAATAAAGAAGAAATAGAATGGTCAAGATTTGAAGGCCAAATATATTTAGGAAGAGCAAAAGGTGTTTCCTTCTTCATCAAAGAGAGACAGAACTATTTTACATCAAAATAAAAATGTTAATAACACTATTCACAACCTGGTCTTCAAAAGGAGGCTCCCTGACAGGTTCAAATAGATGTTTGCTGAATGATTGAATGAGAATAAAACCAATGTTCTTTTTCTGATACAAGCTAAGCATATAAATTAAAAAAACATTTTTTGGGTACGTTTCTCTATCTGTTAAATGAGGGAGATGGAATAAATTATTTCTAAGATACACTTCCAACTTCCAACTTTCTTAATACTATCCTATAATACAGTATGTTACAAACAAATCAATCAACCCTCCTTTGCTTACTTCAAAGTTACTAATGGCAATCATACAACCACAATGTGACACAACAGTCTGTCCACAGAAATAACCAAGTAGTCATACTAAAATTCATTTCAAGAATATACAGCCAAATATTTACAGCCCATCTTTAAAGGAGTCAAGCCAAATTTAACCACAATGATAACTTTCTTTCAAAATGTCAAACCCCAAAACATCACTAGAAAGAGATGACAAAGGCAAATTTCCTCACCTTAAATAAAACTACGGAACTTTTAAGCAAAAAGAGACTTCAAAAGTAAACTATTCCAATATGTTCATTTTGTAAATGAAGATACTGAAGCCCAGATAAGTCAAAAACTTTGTTCAAAGTCACTAAAATGATTGTGCGCCAGGTATTGTTCAATAACAGCACAGCAAAGCCTAAACTGATCTCCTGATAGCCACCCTAATGCTGCTTATTTGAAAATATCCTATCAAAATCAAGCTATTTGAATGTATTCTCATTCCCTCATCAACAGGTATGTTTTCTGTATATAAATCAAACACAGAACCACATATCATATTTCATACATTGTGGTGAAGCAAAGACATATAACTAGTCATGGTATGTAAAATTTGAAATATTCATTCATCAATTTATTACTGCTAACCAGAAGTTTTCATCTGACAAAACTGATCCAAACGTGCTTTTCAAAGGTAAATGTAAGCACATTCCAACCGATCCTCCTCTACCCATAACTGCTCCTATTCCAACTGCTTCTTAACTAAAATGATTAAATATACCTAAGTCTCATACTCTTAATATGCCTGGACATGATGAGTATTCAAGAAATTTTTTAAAAGATACACATGTAAACAAGGAACCATACAATCAACAAATAAAGGTACTTTCCAAAACAGTGAAATATTAACAAAAAAATATTTTTGGTGACCATCACTGGTATATTGACAGCGACACACGATATGAACATCTGAATCAAGACTTTCTTTTAAAAAGCTCATATCCTATTTTTGTTGGTAATTACCAAGCCAAATAGAACTTCTACTAATACTTCTAAGAAATTAATTCATGCATAGCAACAGGATCCTCTGCTACACGGATGGTTAAAAGTCAGCATTTAATTGATGTGTTTGGAATGAATTATTACAGTGATCTTAAAAAGATAAAGAAATTCCAAAGATCAGCTAACCACATTATATTCCATCTATCAGAAAGCAGCTGCCTCTCCCCTTCCAAATTATTTGGTCAAGAGCCAGTCTACAATTAGCCTACCAGAACATTATTAGCAAACAATATCTGATTTGGAAAGGTTTTCCAATATAGGCTTCACCACCACTTTTGTGGAAGCCACAAGATTACATCCCTTTCACAACAACTAATCAACTATATTGGAGAAGGCAGACACAAACACCTCCAGATATTCCAAAAGGAAATCTATGGGGCAAGAAATCAAAATAAAGATGGTGGGATAACATACAACCCATACATGAAAACAGTCTGAATGAGAAATGGTACAAAATTACCCCTCCCAAAATCTGAAAAATCCAACACACCTAAATGGCCTAATTATAAATGCCAGAGTAGTGCAAAAAAGATAAGATTATACCGTATGTGCATACCATCAGTACAGAAGAAAAACAACAAAACAACACCTCTTCATTTCTCATCAACCACACCACTTGACAGCTGCAATAAGCCTGGTTGTTTTTCCTAAACAAGCCATAATCCTTGCAACGAAAGTAGGTTTCATGAGCGTGACACCGCATTATGAAACAGAAGTCTTTCCCATAGAATAAATGTTTAGTCTCCACCTCTCCATTCTGTCTTCTCAGTCTCTCTATACATGTAGTAACAAATAATAGCACATGACAGACCCTTCAAAATCAAACCCAGTCTCAAAAACTAATTCCATAATTTAGACAAATATAAAACATGATAAGAATCAGTCTAAAAGTATAAATATTACAAATGGAAATAAAGAATTTTGCCATAGCACTCTATCTACAATACTAAAATGGATGCCCTTAATAAGATTGTCCCTCTAGAGTAAGATAACGAAAATCTCAAAAGACTAATTTTAATCACTGTTCCTATCCCAATAATGGCTGCCTTAACACATGGCATGAATTTCATGGCATGCAGAATCCAAAGCCATCAGCTTTGCTGAATCCTCTCAATCAAAAACAAGAGTAAAAAAGCAAACTTCTCCTGGAATTCTCCTAACAGATACAATGAAGAAAGTATGCAAAGGACCTCACAATCTACTCATACATGCACAGAAGTAATCAATTTTCCTATATGTTAATTTACAAACCCCAGACATGATATTTTCACATCCATGTCTAAGGCAAAACACTAAGGAAAGAAATTGGTGGTGAGCAAAAGTGGAATGAATAAACAGGTCACACTAAATTCATCATCCTGAAGATGAAAACAACTACTCAAATGAAATTCATAAGAGAAGATGATATGTTTACAACAGTGCCATGATTGTTGCCATTGTGAATTCTCCATTAGCACAACATGTCCTCTACCAATCACATTCTGTTAAAGAATGAAGGCCAAATCCTGCACAGCCTGAGAAAAGTAGTCTTTCGCGAAACCTCAGCTGAGATCCTGGTTAATTTGTTGATTGGATTGGCTCTGTTCCCACTGCTACCTCAGTGTTACCTTATTAAGTGCTCCAAGAAGAAAGAAACTCCACTCTGCATCAGATTCAGTTTATTGGCATCAGATTCAGATTATTATTTATTTTTAGCTTTGTTAAGATCTTCAAAGGCATGGAGCCTTAAAAGGCAGATGCTCAAAACTAACTCAGGCCAAGCACAGGAGAAAAAAAAAAAAAGAAGGGAGAAACAAGGAAGAAAACTAGGTAGGAAAATAGGAAAATATCAAGGAAGGGAAGGACAGGGAGGGAAGGAGAAAGAGGGAGAAAAGAGGAGGAAAAAAGGAGTGGCGGGGGAGAAGGGAAGAGCAGACAAAGTTTGCAATCCTAAGACCAGCTGTGCCTACTTGCATGGGACAATTACAACAAATCCTCCCTACTTTGTGGTTATAGCAAGAAACAATTTCTAGTCACTAAATGTTAAAGAAAGGGTCTATAACCTATATTTACACAATAAATCTGCAAACATCCCAGTCAATAAGAATCTAAAACACTCTAGAATTCTTAAAATATTGTGTGACTTTTCCCATTTTAAGTCTGGTCTCCAAAGTTTGATTATATTTTAACCCAGAAGCAGAAAGGAACTTTCTAGTAACACAGCTTCTCAACACATTTTAAAATTTGATCAACAAAAGGAAAATGGCTGAATACTAAAAATCACTTTTTAATGTTCTTGTCATTTATCTACAGTGAGTTTTTCTGTTCACACTATTATTATATTTGCCTTCACATATTTAAATATGTTAAAAGTGGTACTTGTAGTGGGTTGAATTATGACCTCCCTAAAAGGTTTGTCCAAGTCCTAAAACCTGGTAGCTGTGCATATAACCTTATTTGGAAATAGTTTATCTGTAGATACAATTAGTTAAGAATTGTAAGATGAGATCATCCTGGACTTAGGATGGGCCAAAAGTCCAATAATTTGTATTTTTATAAGAGAAAGGAGAGGGAGATTAGAGACAGAGATGTAGAGTAGAAAGGCATGTGAAGGAAGAAGTAGAGGATGGAGTTATGCTGCCATATGCTGAAGAATATCAGGCACTAATAGAAGCTGGAAGAGGTAACAAAGTATTCCCCCTAGATCATTTGGAGGCAGTACGACCTGCCAAGATGTTGATTTTTAAAACTCTGACCTCCATAACATAAATTTCTGCTGTTTTTAGCCACTAAGTGCATGTAATTCATTTTACTGTACTTCATTATACCGTGCTTCACAGATACTGCATTTTTTACAAATTGAATGCTTTTAAGTTCAGGACTACATGTGAAGTTTTGTTACATAGAAAACTTGGGTCATGGCGGTTTATTTTACAGATGATTTCATCATACAGGTATTAAGCCTAGTACCCATTAGTTGTTTTTCCTGATCCTCTCCCTCCTCCCACTCTCCACCTTCCAACTGGCCCCAGTGTGTGTTGTTCCCCTCATGAATCAGCACCATTTTTCCAAAAGTTGTGTGCTCACTCTGTGTTCTCTGTGTCAAATATTTGTAGTTGTAATATTTCAAAATTTTTCATTATCAGTTCACCCATTACAGTGATCTGTGATCAGTTATCTTTGATGTTACTATTGTTTTCAGGTGCCACAAAGTATGTCCATATCAGATGGCAAACTTAATAAATGTTGTATGTGTTTTGACTGAACAACCAACCATTTCCCCATCTACCCCCATCTCTTAGAGCCTCTCTATTCCCTGAGACACAATAATATTGAAATCAGGCCAATTAATAACCCTATAATAACAGCTAAGTGTTCAAGTGACAGAGAGACATATGGCTCTCACTTTAAATCAAAAGCTAGAAATGATTAACCTTAGTGAGGAAGGCATATGAAAAGCTAGAGCAGCCAAAATCAAGGCCTCTCAGGTCAACAGCCAAGTTGGGAATGAACGCAAAGGACAAGTTTTGGAGGAAATTGGAAGTGCTACTCCAGTGAACACACAGATGATAAGAAAGTGATACAGCCTTATTGCTGATATGGAGAAAGTTTTAGTGGTCTAGGGATAAGACTGAACCAGCGGCAACATTCCCCCATAAGCCAAAGCCTAATTCAGAACAAGGCCATAACTCTTTTCAATTCTGTGAAAGCTGAGAAAAGTTAGGAAGCTGCAGAAGACAAACCTGAGGTTATCAGAGATTGGTTCATGATGTTGAAGGAAAAAAGCCATCTCCATAAGATAAAAATGTGACGTGAAGCAGCAAGTGCTGATGTAGAACTGCAGCAAATTATCAAGAAGTTCTAGCTGATATAATGGATGAAGGTGGCAACACTAAACAACAGATCTGCAATGTAAACAAAATATTCTTCTCTTGGAAGATGACATGCAGGACTTTCACAGCCAGAGGCAAGAAGTCAATGACTGGCTTCAAAGTTTGAAAGGACAGGCTGACACTCTTGTTAGGGGCTAATGCAGTTGGTGACTTTAAGTGGAAGCCAATGCTCACTTACCATCCACAAAATCCAGGGCCCTTAAGCATTATGCTGCTCTGCCTGTGTTCTATCAATGGAAGAACAAAGCCTGGATGAGAGCACATCTGCTTACAGCACGGTTTACCAAATATTTTAAGACCATTGTTGAGAACTACTGCTAAAAAATATATAAATAAATGATAAATAAATTCCTTTCCACCACAGATGTGGTAGAAATAGCAAGAAAACTAGAGTTGTAAGTAAAGCCTGAAGATGTGACTGAATTGCTGTAGTCACATAACACCTGAACAGATAAGGAGCTGCTTCTTAGGAACAAACAAAGAGAGTGGTTTCTTGAGATGGAATCTACTTCTGGTGAAGATGCTGTGAACATTGTTGAAATGGCTGCCAGGGATCTGGAATATTATTACATAAACTTAAGTGCTAAAGCAGTGGCAGGAACTGAGAGAACTGACTCCAATTTTGAAAGAGGTTTTATTTTGGGTAAAATGCTGTCACACAACACTGCACGTTAGAGAGGACTCTTTCATGAAAGCAAGAGTCAATAGATGCAGCAAACTTCATTACAGTTTCATTTTAAGAAACTGCAACAGTCATACCAACCTTCAGCAATCACCACCCTTATTAACAGCAGCTCTCAACACTGAGGCAACATCCTTCACTAGCAAAAGGATTATGACTCACTGAAAGCTCAGATGATTGTAAGCATGTTTTAGCAATAAGCATTTTAATTTAGGTACATTTTTTAGACATGGATGGCATTACACACAATAATCTACAGTATAGTACCAACGTAACTTTTATATACTCTAAGAAACCAAAAAATTCATCTGACTCACTTACTGCAACATTTGCTTTACTACAGTGGTCTGGAACCAAACTCTGCAGTATCTCCAAGGCATACTTGTATAGGGTTATCCAGAAAAGATCGGTGGGGAACTCATTTGTCCAACAGCATGAATCCCATTAACTCAGAGGATTCACAAGGTTTTTGAAAATGGTATACTAAGAAAAATATAGCAAGCCTAGGATGAAGCCTAGGATGCAGGAGAAATAAATGAAATGAAGAACGACTGTCAGACTGCTGAGATTCTACAGGAAGGAAGTAGGCTGATTAGACCAGAAAGCTATAAATATGTGCTAATCTTCAAAAAAAAAAGGAATAACCTGAGGTTAGATCTACGGTTGCAAAGCCCAGGGCCCAGAGGCACAGCTTGAGCTATGGGTACGGAGTCAAAGGCCAGCAGAGCCACAGGCACAGATGGCAACAGAGCTGCAAGTACAAAACATAACCAAGCCAGGGCCATGGGCACAGAGGACAACTGACCTGGAGCACAGGCCCAGACAATAATCACACTAGAGCCACAAGTCCAGAAACTCACCAACCTGTAGTCGTGGGCTTAGAAGGCAAAGCATCAAGCCATAGAGGATTAGTCTTAGGCCTTGAAACCTAATGAATTTTCCTTCCTGTGTTTTAAATTTGTTTGGAACTGGTGATTTCTTTATTTCTTCCAATTTTCTCTTTCAGATGGGAATCTGATGCCTGTACCACCACTGTATGCTGAAAGCAGACGACTTGTTTTCTAGTTCCACAGGTCTACTAATAAAAGAACTTTGATCACATTCAGTCTCGCCCTTATCTGGTTTAGATGATTCAGATGATGACACTGAGACTTTTGAGTTAATGTTATTTAAATGAGATTTTGAACGTAAAGCTGATGTTGTACTGAGTTGAGATTTCTGGGAACATTAGGACTCTGTCAATGTATTTTGCACAGTGAAGGACAGGAATTTTGTGGGGCCAGGAAGAACACAGTAACAGATTGAATTGTGCCCCTAAAAAGTTTTGCCCAAGTCCTAATCCTTGGTACCTATGAATGTAATCTTATTTGGAAATAGGGTCTTTGCATTATAATTAAGGTAAAGATTTACCATGAGGTAAAGATTTATGAATGTGCCCTAAATTCAATGACTGATTCCCTTTTAAGAGAAAAGAGAGGGAGATTTGAGACACAGGGAAGAGGGCCATGAGAAGACAGAAGCAGAAATTGGACTCAGTCATACTGCCAGAAGCCAGGAAATGTCACGTGCCATGAGAAACTGGAGGAGACCAGGAAAGATTTTCCCATAGAACCTTCAGAGGGAGTGTGGCCCTGCCGACACATTAATTTCAAACTTCTAATCCCCAGAACTGTGAGAGAATAGATTTCTTGTATTTCAATCCACCAAGTTTGTGGTAATTTGTTATAGCAGCCCTAGAAATCAAATAACTGTACTTTTCCACTGTCCTTTGAGCTTCTTCCTTCACACACCAAACACCTCATGTACCTCAACTTTTACTTTGTCCAGTGTATGCCTGGGACACCAGTACATTAATACAATAAGATATTTCTCCTGATTATGACATAGGCTTTTTCAAATTACTTCTTACCTAAGTGTTAAAAATAATTACTTGTCTAATCGTCTAAAAATAATTATTTGTCTAAATCACCTCTCCTAAACAGGATATCAACGATTTAACATAGATCTTAATAATAATAATTAATAGCAATAATACCAAACCTTTAAAAGAAATGGCAGATTATTCATAGGTACCTACTGTTGCTGCCACCTAAAATGCAACTAAAACATCTGAAAAACAGTGTAGGTTTTCTGTTTTGTTTTGTTTTGCTTGTAATAGTACAAAGGTATAAAGGCAAAGAGTCAAAGTTGAGAAAACAAAAGACTAAAAGCAGATGCATGTGTGCTAACTGTAATAGCAAAATAGAAAAAACTGAATCTTAAAGAAGCACTGTGAAAAGTGAAAAATAATTCAGTAATACTGCAGAAAACCCAAAATACTCAGGATTTCACAGCAGCAAAGTACTCTGGAAGGGTAGGTAAAAGGAATGCTAAGAACAGGATGATTGCCTGAAAGTTTGCTTAAGATGTAGTCCTCCCCAGATCACTTCCACCACTCTGCAGAGCTTGATACTACACAATTGTAGTAGAGGAATGAGGGTCTATTCTCTGAAGCGGGGAATACAGAAGGTCTCTAAACTGGGAACACTAGGCACAGATGAGGGCAGGAATACCACAGTAAACAAGAAAAGGAGTGAAAGTTTCCACAGTAAATATAAAGGCCCTGAAATCTTTCCTGTTTAGCCTGAATTATCCTGACCAGACAGAGACTAAATGGACCTTCTCTAGAGAATGTTATCAAACCAAGCAAGAAAGACCAGCTAAATAATTTTTGAGACTCAGTATAAAATAAAATGTGGAAACCTTACTCAAAAACTAAGAAATTAAAGATGTCAATAGTAGATTAAACCAAGCATGGGGGTCTTATAAGCATAGGGCCCTGTGCAAATGCAGAGGTTGCACTCATAAAACTAGCCCTGCTCAAAGATACTGACAGTGGGAGAGGGCTGACAATAAACAGCCTTGTCATATAACCCTACCGTCAAGCCTGCTCTACATCATGCCCCATTTGTCAGCATAGAGCTTCCAAACAACCTTCTGCGCCCTATTCCTAAATAAGAGATACCTATGGAAAACAAATCATTTAGAGAAAGCCTCTAAATGAAAGACAAATATCAACAGACAATAAAAGAAAAGGAAAAAGCACAGTTAGAAGAAACACTATGTAGGAATAAAAAATAATATTAACATCCTCAAAGAAATAAGAGAACATACGACACTCATAAAACAAGAACCAAATGCTATAAAAATAGAAGACTCAAAGAACAACAAAAAATAAAGCTCTTGGAAATACAAAACATAGTAATTCATATAAAAATATCAATGGAAAAATAAGATTGCCAGACATGGTGGCTAACACCTGTAATCCCAGAACTTTGGGAGGTCAAGGTGAGTGGACTGCTTGAGGTCAGGAGTTCGAGACCAGTCTGGGAAATACAGCAAAACTCTGTCTCTACAAAAAGTAGAAAAATTAGTCAGACATGGTGGCGCACACCTGTAGTCCCAGCTACTCAGGAGGCTGAAGTGGGAGGATCGCTTGAGCCTGGGAGGCAGAGGTTGCAGTGAATCAAGATCACACCACTGTACTCCAGCTCGGGTGACAGAGTGAGACCCTGACTAAAAAGTAAAAAGAAAAGAAAAATAGTTAAGAAAATCAGACAGATTGGAGAGAGAAAATAAAGGAAAGAAAATTCGATAAAACAGGCAGTTCCGTAGATTTATCAACCAAATAATAGTTGTTACAGAAAGAAGAGAGAAAACAAAACAGTAATACATCAAAAATAATTCAAGGTTCATGTGGAACATGGTGCTATCAATATTTCGAGGGATGCATTAAAACAGAACAACTCAATGCTCATTAGAACTCCGTTCCATGTTTGGAAGGTGATTAAAATCAACAAGCAAATAGATATCCCTGTGTGCTGCCTTGAGGTGGCCACCTGAGTCTATGACATGAGTGAGTACGGGGGCACTGCAGCAGTGCCGACATGGGCTGAATCTAGGCATGTTCCTTTTGCACAGTCTCAGATACATAATGCCAGTAGGAACTGTTCTATTTGTCAATAAGGGAGACAGAGGCTGCTGATGGCTATGGAGCAAATTCCCTGGTGGCCCTAAACATAGCAGGCAAGTGAGATTGATGCTGGCAGCCCTGGAGGGCTACACATGGGTCTTGACAGGAACTGACAGTATTCCACCAGAGTAGAAGATATTACATGAATTTGGATAGTTGACCATCATTTCTTCACACCAAGGAACACACTGTACAGCCCATAATGTCCAACAATGGACAGAGAGATGGCCTCCTTAGAGTAATATAATAGTCTGACAGAGAAATAGAATGGGCAGCTGAAACCTTGGTTGTCTAAAATGGGGAAATAAAAGCATGAATGGCTGGCTTACATGCCTTCACAAGTTGTGTGCTCACACTCAACATAAGCGGGACTAAAGGAGTGTCCCCACTAGATTTCTGTTTTTCTGGCTGATCTGGGGAAGAGGGAGAAGGGATGATGCATACTACGCAATTCTTGCCGAGGGAGAAATATAACTGATATAACAACTATATTTTTTCTTTCTTCCTCAAATCACTTTTTAAAAATATCTTTTTTCCCCTACCTGATACAGTGGTCCTAGGACCATAGCTGCAACTACAAATGCTGAAAGCACAGTTGATTTCTAAGCAAGGAATTGTCACTATGTTTTTAAACCTCATTTCACAATTTCTAAAGGGCCTAATGGGGGTGGGCTGCATCTTCACCCCCATCTAGCAAAACTGGGGTTAAAAGTGAACGTAGGTATATTGCCTGGTGGCAAAAATAGCTCACTAGTACTGTACCTATGTAACTGTACCTAATCTGAATGGGAATGGACTGAGGAAGAGGTACTTGGTAAACTTATCCTGCTCCCTGCAATCCAGACCAACACAGTGGCAATTCTAATGTCCCTTCCAAAGGTGATAGTACTAATGGACAGAAGAAGAAATAATGACTAAGAGTAAAGAAATGAATAAGTGGGTTATTAACTGAAGGAAATTCAATATTACATTAACAACTCTAAAGAGTCTCAGAGCAAGAGATGATACTTTCTCTTAGCTCAATTGTCCCAGATCACTGAAAGGGTAAATAAAGCTGTGCATTTGTCAGGACCCCTTCTGCTTCAGGAATCTAAAAAGATTGATAGGAAATCTGCAAACCTGAGTGGCCTCACCCTGGGAGACCCTCAAACAATATGATGGACTGAACAAATTATTAATGATTATGTATATTCTTTTGATGTGAGGAATCCATGATCAAAAACCAGAGGACAGCCTCTGGTACTATGATATATACATATATACTGATTTTCACTGCCAGTTCCTGGCTCATAACTCCCAAAATCCTTGGGGTCTCCAAAGTGCTGTCTTTTATGTGTCTTTTGTCTGATAGGTTCAGGATAGGGCTGGTCACCAGAAAGACCAAGGCAGGATTAGAGGGTTGGGACAATCAGTCCCGTCGCCCAACCTCAAGGGAAAAGATAGAAGTTGAAGGTCAAGTTGATCACCAATGGCCAACAGTTTAATCATCATGCCTACCTCATAAAGCCACTATAAATAACCAAGAGGACAGGATTTGGAGAGCTTCCAGATAACTGGACACATGAAGGTTCCTGGAGGGTGGCAATCCCAGGGAGCACATGGAAGCTCCATGCCCTTTCCCCATACCTTGCCCTATGTATCTCTCCATCTAGCTATTTTATTTGTATCTTCTAAAATATTCTTCTTAACAAACTGGTAAATATAAAAAAGTAAAAAACTAATTCAATAAATTTCCCATAACTAAATACTACACACTGAAGGGATGGTTAGAGTTTCTAGACAATAGACAAATATAGGCCCAGAAACTCCATCTCCAGTACTATTGTATACTTAAAAGTGTCTCCAGTAAAAACACAACTAAATCATAACATAGTTTAATGCTTAGAATAATACTTGGCGTACAAGAAGGGAAATTTCCAAGAGTCCAAAACCCAAAACCGAACTGTAACCTGATTTTTATAGGGAAAACACTTCTAAAAGTTAAGGTTGTCTCAATGATAAAGGTTTTTATATGGTTTTCAATCAGAAAAACAAGCACTGGGGTGGCAACAAATTACAATAACTAGTTATAGACAACTACACTAAAGACCCTGGGACGTATAACCAGCATGGCACCAGGACACTTGAGATTCACAGCTCTCAACAGAACCAACCACAAATTCACCTGTGAGACACAGAAGTGTTAATTAAGTCCCAAGAAGTCAGTTAATTAAGATCAAATGTATACAAGTTCACAATGAAAATTAGCCAAAAACAAAGATAGTAAGAATCTCACAAGGTCATTGTGAAAATGCATTCAAAGTAGATAGCATAGTGCCTTGCACATAGTAACTAGTCAGGAAACATTAGTTTTCCTCATAGTCTTTCTTTTATTTTTTATGAAAACTGGGAGGATAATAACTCAAAGAGATTTTATCATAACTTTCTGTCTCAGAATGAAGACTATATATGCCGATAAAATTTGACGGTGAATATGGATAAGCATATTACATATATGAAATAAATCTTTTTCAAATGAGAGAATAAAATATTCATAGAAATGGAAAGAGAGCCCATGCTACAGGGAAATTTCTTCTACTCTATATTTTACCACAAAGATGATGTTTTTTTCTAATACATATTCATTGGAGTTCAATAATGATAAAAAGGAAACAGAAGGAAAAATAGGCAAATATTATCTGTTGGCAAAAAATCACCAGATTTCACTATTTCCTTATAAAACTAGTCAAGCAATGATTAGTATGTGGTTTTATTAACTCCAACTAAGATTTTTTTTAAGTTTGCTAGTGACTACATTGGATTCTTACATAAATGTTACCTCTTTAGTATAACTTTGACTTCTTATTACAAGTATGCTCCAAAAATTTCACACTGCACTGTTTCTTTTTCCTTTTGTTAAAATATCTATTGGTTCCAAAGTATAAAATAATTATTTTAGATATGAATTTAAGATACCAAAAAATTATTTTTGACTTATAAAATATGAATCACATCTTTCAGATGCTATTTTTCTCTCTTCCCCTATCCTGGCAAAAGTAGCTGGCAAGCCGGCAAAACCATTACCTCACTCTTAGAAAAGTAATGTCAATTTTCCTAAAATTAATGTTAGAATAATACATACTGTCTGTCAAAAAAACAGAGGCATCAGCCTAGATAGGACTACAAAATTACCAGTGTACCAAAAGGTAAGATGATACATATTTCTAGAGAAGTCGTTTTATAAAATGAGAAACAAATATTCCATAAGAATTTGCTGTATAAAATTTGCTATCAAATCAGTTACATAAATTTAGAATTACATAATTATAGAACCAGAAAAGACCATAAAGATGAAAAAGGCACATTCGTCTCCCCTCCATATTTTATAAATAATGAAAATACAGGTAAAGAAATTGAACTGTTGGAGAAACCTTTTCCCTAAGCTCATTTTTCTGTGTAAAAGGAAACTCAACAACTCTCTTGACCACTTACCCCACCCTTTCTCTCTCCCTCTCTACACATAAAAGGTGAGGTGACGTGAAACCTTGAGTTGGTAAGGAAAAGCTGAGAATGTATGGCTCAGTATCATTCCTCTCAAACTCTCTCCCTCAGACTTCTCCTTCTACTCTCTCGTCCTCACCTCCATATACATATGAGTATGATATATCGCTATGAGAATGAATATGTATGCACATATGAACATATGTGTACACATTACATTATGCTATTTATTATGATAAATTGATAGGGATATTAAGAGAGGGGTTGTATATGTATTTGAATATATATGTATATACGATATATGTCTATATATGTGTATATCTCCTGCTCTCAATCTATTTCAGTCTCTCTCAATATATTTCTTTTATTACTTCCTTTTCTCAATATCTCTCAATCTCTCTCTCCACCTCCCTATCCCCACCAAACACATCCCTGACTACACAAAACATGCATTTTCTACTCTTCAATGCCTTAAGTTTGATAGGCCAGACTCCTAAGAGGAATACCTAAGGTTATCTGGCTATGTCAAATAAACAGGCATGATATGCAGTATTAGTGATCCTGTCTGTCTATACACTTGAGCCTATTTCACATTTTTCTCACACTCAAACCTCCAATATCTCCTCAACTCTCTTTACTCCATTCTTATAAAATGGAAGCTAACAGAAACGCCTTTCCACATGTGCCTATTACATCCACTAGTCTGTATGTACCTGAACCCACATATGTAGTCTTCCCTGCTGTTACTGTAAGAACTGTGTTCCATCTAAAGACAACACCGCATACTTATCCACTAGATCCTATATTCCCTCATCAACTCAGGGGTATTGCTCTCCCCACCTTCACCCCTCAAGGGCTCTCTTTCACTTGGTCATCAATTTTCCCACTCAACTGCATGAATCCCATGATAGAAGCTTGCTATAATATTTTTCAACAAAAAAATAAATCTTCTCTTGCCCCTCATACACTGAAGAATTTTCTATACTCGTCATGATTCCATTTCCTTTCCTCTCATTCTCTTCAATTCACTACAATAGACTTTTATCCCCACCATTATGCCAAAACTGGCCACTGAGATAACAAATGTCCTATTATATTAGTTTTCTTTTGCTGTCATAACAAATTACTATAAACTCGGTGGCTTAAAACAACAACATTTATTATCTTATAGTTCTATAAGTAAGAAGTCAACAAGTCTTACTGGGTTAAAATTAAGATGCTGGTAGGGTTGACTGCCTTTCTATCTGGAGGCTCTAGGGAAGGGCTTCTTTTTGTTTCTTAATTTGAACTGTTGACAAAATTCAGTTCTTTGCACACAGTTTCTGCATCTCAGAAACAGCAGGGCATCAAATTCTTCTCATGCTTCTCTGTGTCTCTCACGACAGCCAGAAAAGGTTCAATATTTTTAAGGAACGATGTGATTTGTCTGGGGCCATCAGGAGAATCCAAGAGAATCTCTCTACTTTGAGGTCTGGAATCGTAATTACACCTATTTTAAAGAACCTTTTGCCATGCAACATATTCACGGATTCTGGAATTTAGGAGGTGTACATCTTAAGAGGGCAATATTTTGCCTAATACACCTACACAACAGTCTTTTCTCAGTCCTGATTTTAGATAACTTTCAGCAGCATTTGCCATAGTTGACTACTGTTGTCTTTAGACTTTTCTTGCCCTGGATGACAAACCCACTAGCCACTCATTCTCAGCCTCCTTTCACTAGTTTCACCACATCTCTCTACATGTAGGAGTACCTCAAATTTCAGAAATAATGATGATGATGAAATAATAGCAGGAAACATCTACATAGAACTATAGTTTTCAAAGTGTGGTCAAGGAACCCTAAGTGTAATAGGCAGAATAATGGCATCCTAAAGATAAGTACATCCTAATTTCTGGAACCTATGGAGACATCAGGTTACATGGCAAAGGAACTAAGGTAGTTAACGAAATCAGTGTTACTAATCAGATGATTTTAAAACAGGGAGATTATCCTGGATTATTCTAGTGAATCTAATGTCATCATAAAAGTCCTTAAATGTGGAACAGGGAGCCAGAAGAGTTAGTATCGAAGTAATGATAAGGGAGGGGGTTAGGAAAGTGCTGGGAAGGGAAGGGCATGGTCCTTGGCTAGGGCTCGACCCTCAGGCCTGTGCCCATGGGCCTAGGTGAGGACAGGCACTCCTGCCTTCACACCCAAATGCTGCATCTCACAAGACCACCCTGGTCTGCCACGCCCCCATCCTATGCCTATAAAAACCCTGAGACCCTAGCAGGCAGACACACAAGCAGCTGGATGTCAAGAGGAACACATCAGCAGAAGATGCAGTGGCTAGACGTTGAGAGGACGCCAGTGGAAGAGCACACTGACAGACGCCAGCAGGGCAGCAGACCATCGACTGGCAGAATGACACGGGGTTTGATTGGGGTGGACAGAAGAAAGCCTGCACCACTGAGCAGCCTGACTCCAGGGAAAAACCACCTTCCCACTCCATCTCCCTTCTGGCTACCCCATCTGCTGAAAACTACCTTCACTCAATAAAACCTTGCACTCATTCTCCAAGCCCACATGTGATCCAATTCTTCCAGTACACAAAGGCAAGAACTTCAGGATACAAAAAGCCCTCTGTCCTTGCCATAAGGCAAGGGAGCTAATTAAGCTGACTAACGTAAGTAGCCCACGGATGGCTAAACTAAAAGAGCACATGATAACTCATACCCACTGGGGCCTCAGGAGCTGTAAACATTCACCCCTAGACACTGCTGTGGGGTTGGAGCCCCACAACCTACCCATCTGTATGCTCCCTTAGAGGTTTGAGTAGCGGGCCACCAAAGCAGCAAGCCACACGCCCATCGCACACTCTGCAAGGGGGATAGGGGAACCTTTCCCTTTTCAGTGATGCAATATGAGAAAGACTCAAACAGCCATTTCTGGCTTTGAAGATGGAAGAGACATGAGCCAAGGAATGAAGGCTGTTACAATAGCAAAAGAAATGTAATTAACTGAGTATTCCTGTAATCCTTTTAGAGAGTTTATAAGCTATTTTCATAAAACTACTGAGATATTATCTTTTTCACTCTCATTCTCTCATGAATATACACTGGGGTTTTCCAGAGGTTGCATGACCTATGATATCACCAAAGACTGAATAAACAAGGAGATAAGAGAATACAGCTGTCTTCCATGAAGACAGTAAAAAGATTTGCAAAATGATAATGCATTTCTTCTCCCTAAATTTGTTTTTATTTTGGAAAATATGGCTGTGTTTCCCAAAATATTATCCAATATGTAAAGGTTTACGATAGTTTCTTAAATGAGTTAAACATTTTTTAAATTTCTCAGCTTTATATGCTAATATGGTAAATATCAATAAACATAAGCTCTTTGTGATCCACAATAATGATTGAGAGTGTAAAGGGGTCTTAATGTCAAAATATTTAGCAACCAGTGGTACAGAGCTTATTATATCCAAAACATAGCTATCAGTAATATGTGTATATATACATATAGATGTGTGTATATCTATATTAATACAGTGATTTGATCCTCACAATAACTCTAACAGATAAGTACTGTGTTTATCCTTGTTTTACAGACAAGGGCACTGAGGTTCATTATGAGTAAACAACATGCCCCAGGTGCTGGTTGAGGTGAGATTCAAACCTGGGCATTCTGGCTCAAGTCTGTGGCTGGGCACTGCCTCTCAGGGCTCAAACTTCTCCACAGCTGTCTCTCAGTATCCATGCAGGATTGGTTCCAGATCCCAGGCAAATACCAAAACCTGTAGATGTTCAAGTCTCTTACATAAAATGGCATAGTATTTACATATAATCTATTCATATCCTTCTGCATATTTTATATCATATCATCTCTAGATTATTTATTATACTAACAAAATGTAAATACGTGTTATATTGTATTTATCTATATTATTTTTATTGTTTTATTTTTTTTCCCAAATGTTTTTGATCCATAATTGATCAAATCTGCAGATACAGATAAGAAGGGATGATAGTATTTACATTTACTCTGAAGGTGATCACATTTAGCCAAATGTTTAAATATGCCAGCCCCAAACCCCTAACGCCAGGTTCATGTACCAGCTGCCTATTCAACTATCTACCTGGATGACTAAAAGTCTTCTTAAATTTAACCTTCCCCAAACTGAACTGATTCCCTCACTTCCCCAAACATTTTCTTCCCTCAGATTTCCTACGTCAGTAAATGGAAAATTTTTCAGGCTCTTCAGACCAAAGACCTAAACTACTCTCTTTCCTTCATGCTTCATGTTAGTCTGACAGAAATCCCTGTCAGCTCCGCCTTTGAAATATATACCAGAATCCAGCTGGGCGCAGTGGCTCATGCCTGTAATCCCAGAACTTTGGGAAGCCGAGGCATGTGAATCACCTGAGGTCCGGGGTTCCAGACCAACATGGTGAAACCCCATCTCTACTAAAAAGAAAAATTAGCTAGACCTGGTGGTGCATGCCTGTAATCCCAGACACTCAGGAGGCTGAGGCAGGAGAATTGCTTGAAGCCAGGAGGCGGAGGTTGCAGGGAGCCAAGATTGTGCCATTGCACTCCAGCTTGGGTGAGAGAGTGTGAGTCTGTCTCAAAAAAAAAAAAAAAAGAAAAAGAAAAAAAGAAATATGCCAGAATACAACTACTTTTTACCACCTCCATCCATCCATCTTCTCTTCCCTAGAACGTGGCAATGGCATCCTACTGGTCTCTCCCCACCCTATGCAGCGTATTTTCCCCACAGAGGTCAGAGTGATTTTTTTAACTCGCAACAATCATAGCATTCTTGCTTAAAACAGCTTTCTACATCAATAAGAGTAAAATGCAAAATCCTTACCTTGGCCTACAAGGCCTTATATAGGCTGGCCCCCTGGTATCTCTCTATTATTTACATGATTATCCCCCTTCCAGCACCCAAACATTCTTGTACTTTCCGAAAGCACATCAAGCACAATCTTATCTCAGGGCATTCACACTGTTTTCTCTACCCACACACACACTCAAGATCCATGGGTACAGCACACCAACATGGCACATGTATACATATGTAACAAACCTGCACATTGTGCACATGTACCCTAGAACTTAAAGCATTAAAAAAAAAAAAAAAAAAAAAACACTACGGGGGTGAGTTTAGGGGAAAGTCTGTGATAAGCACATAAGAAAAAGTAAAAAAGATCCATAAGGCCAATACCTGTAGTTTCTAATCGTCTCTACTCAAATATAATCTTGCCAGAGAGGCTTTCCATTACCAACGTATGTAAAAGACCATATCCTACCATTTTCCAGCTTGCTTATTATTCCTCATTTTTCTTCAAAGCACCATCATCACCTGACGAACTACAAATTCATCTATTTGCTCTATGTCTATACCCCACTAAAATATAGACTATAAATTCAGGACTTTTTTTGTCTCTTGGGTTCAGAACTTTCTCCCCTGACAATATCTGGTTAGCTGGTGCTCATTATTTATTAATCATGCATTAAACTATTAGGAAAAATATTCACTAAAGAACAGAACTTAGATAATGGAGTTTAAATCAATACTCATAGCATAAAAAACATCTATAGAAATTTAAAAGAAATATTGCAATCCCAAAAGGAAAAATGTTCAAAAAATGGGAATAGAGAGTTAAGAAAAACAAAACAAAAACTACCTGATAAAAATATTTTAGTCCAAGGCAATGTGTAATTTTCAAAAATTCAAATTCAAAGGTAATATTTTTTTCTAACTTTCAAGTACTAAAACTCTTTTTACATGTATTAAGTAGATCAACAGATGAGTATGAAATAAGCACTGACAGTGTAACTTGGTTCAAATTTTCATAAAACCAATTTAATTTAGATTGCACCACTGCACTCCAGCCTGGGCAACAGAGCGAGACTATGTCAAAAAAAAAAATTAATTTTAAGGATATATTTCCATCCTATGATCTGATTATTCTTCTTCAAATAACTGTAACTTTAAAGAAAAAAAAAAAACAAGGTCATGAATCAAGACAGGCTTTCCTGCATAAAGATATTCAGAAATAACATGATTTTAAAATAATAAAGAAAATAATAATCCAGATATAAAACAAATGATTTTGAAAAGCAAGTTTCATTCCTAAGACGAGATATTATAAAGTTATGTTAATAAAGAATTTATTTTTAAAATGGGGCAGGTTTGTTATGTTACACAGATAATGCTATAAGAGCAGTATGAATTCAATCACATTCAAATTATTCATTAACGAAAAAACATCAAACACACGTTATTTGGTGGAAGTATTATGGAAAATATTATGACTGATTCTTGGCATGAAAGATAACTTATCTCCAAGAAACAGGGATTACCTTCAAAACTATGCAATAAATTGAGATAAATATAATGAAATTAATTATTTCTAACTGGGGCAATTGACCTGGATGGAAAAGCTACTTGATACTGAGGCTTTACTGACGCTCAGTAACTTGAGCCAACAATGATGCAAGAAAAGCATTTTGCACATCATCAGGATGAAACACAGAGCTATTGACGATTTTATTATAGAAGGAATTTGAATATACTAAAAGATGAAAAATATTGCCTTCGGTTAACTCTTTTTAAAAGTGATTATTACATGTAATAATCCATATAAATATATAAAGTTTGAATAGTTATCAAATTTTAGTTTAAAAAAATTTTTTTCACAGGGCATTCTAGCAAGGACTACTTTTTTTCCTCTCTACTTTCAGGAATGGGAATATTACATTAAGGGCAAATAAGTGATCTGAAAATGAATTACCTGTAGCTGCAAAAGCATGAACAATGACAGACCTTCCTATTCTCCTGTCTACTTTCGTGTTTCATAATCATCTCCAAAAATGCTTCTTCATATCTAGGAATAAAAAATGCCATGCATACTAGAAATAACAATTTACTATGATTTAAGCAAAACTTTTCAAGCTTCAGAAAGTAGTCACCAACAGACTAAGTCTACCCCTGCCAAAATGTTAGCCTAAAATAAAATTTAGAAGTTGAATTATTAAGCCTGTGCAAGTTTTCTTTAAGAGATAATGCAACCATAACTACAAAAATCACAACACTGGAACCATTGCTAAAATTTCTAATACGTATAATATACAGTATAAATCTTTTTTGTTCTAGTAGGACTTAAGGAACACTTTAAAAATCACACTTAAAATAATACGATATGTCCCAATTTTCCAATAATTATTTTTCTGATTAGAGTACCTATGAATCAGATTCTCTTCCTTCCTTGCCATCAATTAGTAATTACTTTCTGCTCACAACTAACCAGGCTAGACAAGCATAAAATATTCCAACCAATTCTACTCTGGGAGTATCCTGTTCTTCTGAATAAGGGCCCTGGTGACTAGGAGTTGCCTGTTTACTTTTTCCATTTATTACTAAGAAATTAAATGATCCATTTGCGTTTCTTTCAGAAGGGGATTATGGGTAAAAAAAAATAAGTAGTTCAAATTTACTCTCTGATAATCAGCCAATAATCATTTCTCAGGAAATAAAATCTATGGCAAATATCTCTAAGGTGAAAAAATTGTGTGGTTTTTTTCTTTAAAAAAAAAAAATCAGTCCAAACTTTTCTACAGGCCTTGAAGCAACACTGTTTACGTGTCAGTTTAAGAATTGGTACTCATAAAGCTGTCCTTCCACCAAATATATGGTAACAGAGATTTAATATAATCTCTAAAAACACAAAAATAATACGAAAAAAAAGTGGGAGATAAGGATGTTTGCCTTATGGTAGAATTCTACTAAAAATGGTTGAAGTATTTAAATAAAATATTTTAAAATTAAAATCTTGAGGACAGGTGTGGTGGCCCATGCCTGCAATCTCACTAATTTGAGAGGCCAAAGCCAGAGGACTGCTTGAGGCCAAGAGTTCGAGATAACTCGGGCTACATAGGAAAGCTCAGTCTCCACAAAAAATAAAACAGCCAGGCATGGTGGAGTGCGCCTGTAGTCCCATCCACTCCGGAGACTGAGGTAGGAGGATGGCTTGGGCCCAGGAGGTAGAGGCTGCAGTGAGCCATGATCACACCATTGGGCTCCAGCAGAGCGAGACCTGCTCTCTAATATACATACAATATATTTATATATAAATATATAAATTTATATAAATTATATAAATATATAAATCTTTTATATTTTTATATATAATTATATCAAATATATATAATTATATATAATTTATGTGTGTATATATAAATATATACAATATATAAAAATATAAATATATAATTATATAAATATATTTATATATAAATTTGTATATTTATATATTTATACTTTTATATAGCAAATATATATAAAACAAATATATAAATTTATATATAAATATATACTTATATATTTACATATTTCATAAAAATACATACTTATATATTTACATATTTCATAAAAATATATACTTATATATTTACATATTTCATAAAAATATATACTTATATATTTACATATTTCATAAAAATATATACTTATATATTTATATATTTCATAAATATATATGCTTATATATTTATATATTTCATAAATATATATACTTATATATTTATATATTTTATATATTTATATTTTTATATATTTGTATATATTTATATACATATACACACACAGATATAAACATTGAACTAAACAGTAACTAGCATTTTGTGTCTTCTCTAAACACTATTAAGGAGACATTTTAGAAGACTGACTGATGAAACGACCAGACTATACCTATCATTTCAGACTCTAGGGCATATGTTAATTTTGTCTATTTGGAAATGAGGGTTGTTACTGTTATGTTTGCTTGGTTTGGTGCACAAGTGTTTTCAGCTTTTGCCATTACATTGAGTTACACTTACTGTAAGGTAAATGTATATGATACCACCCCACTGGATTTCCTTACTTTATTATGCAAACCAGAAATCCAGAAAACCATTTTCTAAAGCATAAAAAAAAAAATGTATCCTAAGGAGTAAATAAAAGTATCCAAAATTTGTGCTCCAGAATTTATGTGCAAGGAGAATGTTCCCAAACCCTAATACAGAAGCCACCTGCCCTTCTTTGAGCACTTCCAACAAGGCTAGTTATGTGGTTTCTAACCCTTCCAAAGACTAGACCAATCAAAGACAAAGGATGCTATAGGCAAGGATAGAGAATAAATAAAAATAGATGATTTTACACCACCTGAACTCTTTAAAGAGTTTTTTTTACCTATTAATATAATGCCAAGAAAACGATGAGCTCATATTAGGTGCTTCACTATTTTAGTTTTAAATAAAACCTGTTTTCCTCTTCAAAAACCATTCCTTCAAATTGCCCGAGGCCACAAGCTAGATAAAGAAGAGAACTATACAAACAAACGCCTAACTCCCACACCAAATACAGAAGAGCAAGTCTTCCAAACAGAAGAAAACATCCCTGCCACCTATAGCACCTCACATTCCTCAAGCTGTTAAGACTTCTAACAAAAGTCATAAACCCCTCGCTGTACTTGATACTTTAAGGATAAGAGATGCACACACATACATACACACACACACACAAATTCTGTCAGAAGTCGTTTCAATTGCAAATAAAAGATAAGCACAGAAGTCTGTCATATAAGTACAAAAACAAACCAAAATAAATGATCATCAATATTGTTTAAACGGTAATAACTCAGTGATTAGCAAAAAGATCTTCAACAGAGATGCACCTCCAAAAAAATAGAAAAACATTTTGGAAAACTTGTAACTCACATTTGCATTAGAACTTAAAAGAACAAATTACACTTGTGAGAAACTAGACTGTCATAAAGTCCATATAATCTGAGGTAAGGAAAGGCCACTGAAAAAAATCCTAATGACTTCTAAATTTAAAGCTGCAATAAAGGTAATCATGAATAGATTTCAAGTACAGGAAATAAAATAATGAAAGATGAGATTCCCTGAAGAATATCTCTAGAAAGATACCAAGATAGAGATAAAAGTGAAAAGCAAAAGATATGAATAGAGTCATCTGTTCCCAAACGGAGTCAATCTACATTATTCAAAGATTCCATATGTGAGAGTTTGTCTACTGGCTAAACTTATTTGTAACCCAAAAATAAATACCCTAGGTGCTTTTGTGGTCATTTGAGGACATGCACAGAGTGGGGGAAAAAATTTTATTATTTATTTATTTATTTATTTATTTATTTATTTATTTATTTGAGATGGAGTCTTGCTCTGTCGCCCAGGCTACAGTGCAGCGGTACAATCTCTGCTCACTGCAAGCTCCACCTCCCAGGTTCATGCCATTCTCCTGCCTCAGCCTCCCGAGTAGCTGGGACCACAGGCGCCCGCCCCCATGCCCAGCTAATTTTTTGTAGTTTTAGTAGAGACGTGGTTTCACCGTATTAGCCAGGATGGTCTCAATCTCCTGACCTCGTGACCCACCCGCCTCGGCCTCCCAAAGTGCTGGGATTACAAGCCTGAGCCACCGCACCCGACCCCAAATTGGAAAAAAATTCCAGTTGCCCAACATACACATTCTCAGCTACAGTCATACCAGTTACAGCATTGTACGATTCCTGTTTCAACTGTCATAGTATAAACAAGTATCATTTTCATGGTCTTTGTAAAACCATGTTTTTCACAATTTTTGCTTACTGATGGTTATTTCACTGTTTAAAATGGTCCCCAAGCATAGTATTAAGGTGCTGCCTAATATTTATAAGTGCAAAGGCTATGATACACCTTACGAAAAAAAACATTTGTGTTAGATAAGCTTCCTTCAGGCATGAGTTACAGCGTCGTTGGCCATGAGGTCAACGTTAATAAATCAGTAATATCTATTAAGGGGATTTCCACAGAAACACACATAAAGCAAGGTTATATACTGATGAGTGAGGAAAATAACTGAGGAGTGATGTCCTAGAAAAGTCAGAGGGGACGACAAGTAGGGCATTAAACTAGTTTGGTCCATTTTAAGACCATTAATACTCCCAAATCTTTATTAACTTCCACAAAATATAGAGCACATTTTCTGAATCAAAAGTCAAGACAAGTAGTTTGATCAAATATTTTTTATCATTTGTTAAATTATTCCTATGAAAGGTAATATATAGGTATACAAAAGTAGTGTTTTTTAATCATCTTTTTAAAAATAATCTTTAAAAGTCATCATATTTTTAGGTCATGCTTCCCCTTTAGTTACTTAGGACGCTCTATTCTGAATCTCCTCCAGGATTTTCAGTATCTTCCTTAAAATGAACCTGTAAAAACTAGGCATGAAAGCCACTCTTAAATCACTTAAGAGATGTTAAACACACCTTAACTCAAGCTAATGTATCATCCTGTTACTATCTGGACCTTTTATTTACTGATATTTTTTGTCCTTACTGAAGCAACAAGTCCTAGATCTGGTTTACCTATTCCTATGTCAGCATGTTATGAATAGTATGCATACAGTTTAATTACAAAACATGTAATTGTAATTTTCTAGTAAGTATAGACACAATCCTTTCTGAAGGATAAAAATAAATTTACATATTAATTTGTAAAAACCTTAATGAAACATTTAATCACATTAAGTATTTTCTGACTATGAAGGAAATAACTCTTTTAAAGAAGGATTGAAGACTGTAGCCCCCATCTACAAAATTACTAAACTATCACATACCACACTGTCTTATACATATGATCATATCTCCAGTGTTTGATTCTTAAGAGTAGGAACCATTTCTCATATATTTTTATATCCTTCATAATCTATTCCTAGAAAAAACTAGGAGCTCGGCTGGTAAGAATCTGTTTGTTTTCCAAGCCCTAAGAAATGTGTTGCCAAAGAGGCACATTTTGAAGACCAGAGTTTCTAACAATGATTTTAAAGGCATGCTTACTAAAGCATGCTTACTATATGCTTACTAAATAGGCATATTAGGGCTAATTTAACTGCACAAAAACAGTGAACTATCTCCTAGCTCTGGGTAAAGAACTGTGACATAAAGATGGCCGAATAGGAACAGCTCCAGTCTCCAACTCCCAGCGCGAGCGACACAGAAGACCGGTGATTTCTGCATTTTCAACTGAGGAGCGCAGCTCATCGCCAGCAACGGATCAAAGCTGGACGGAGAATGACTTTGACGAGATGAGAGAAGAAGGCTTCAGTCCATCAAATTTCTCAGAGCTAAAGGAGGAATTACGTACCCAGCCCAAAGAAACTAAAAATCTTGAAAAAAAAGTGGAAGAATTGATGGCTAGAGTAATTAATGCAGAGAAGCTCACAAACGAAATGAAAGAGACGAAAACCATGGCACGAGAAATACGTGACAAATGCACAAGCTTCAGTAACCGACTCGATCAACTGGAAGAAAGAATGTCAGCGATGGAGGATCAAATGAATGAAATGAAGCGAGAAGAGAAACCAAGAGAAAAAAGAAGAAAAAGAAATGACCAAAGCCTGCAAGAAGTATGAGATTATGTAAAAAGACCAAATCTACGTCTGATTGGGGTGCCCGAAAGTGAGGGGGAAAATGGAACCAAGTTGGAAAACACTCTTCAGGATATCATCCAGGAGAACTTCCCCAACCTAGTAGGGCAGGCCAACATTCAAATCCAGGAAATACAGAGAACGCCACAAAGATACTCCTCGAGAAGAGCAACTCCAAGACACATAATTGCCAGATTCACCAAAGTTGAAATGAAGGAAAAAATCTTAAGGGCAGCCAGAGAGAAAGGTCGGGTTACCCACAAAGAGAAGCCCATCAGACTAACAGCAGATCTCTCGGCAGAAACTCTTCAAGCCAGAAGAGAGTGGGGGCCAATATTCAACATTCTTAAAGAAAAGAATTTTAAACCCAGAATTTTATATCCAGCCAAACTAAGTTTCATAAGTGAAGGAGAAATAAAATCCTTTACAGATAAGCAAATGCTTAGAGATTTTGTCACCACTAGGCCTGCCTTACAAGAGACCCTGAAGGAAGCACTAAACATGGAAAGGAACAACCGGTACCAGCCATTGCAAAAACATGCCAAAATGTAAAGACCATCAAGGCTAGGAAGAAACTGCATCAACTAACGAGCAAAATAACCAGTTAATATCATAATGGCAGGATCAAGTTCACACATAACAATCTTAACCTTAAATGTAAATGGACTAAATGCTCCAATTAAAAGACACAGACTGGCAAACTGGATAAAGAGTCAAGACCCATCAGTCTGCTGTATTCAGGAGACCCATCTCACACGCAGAGACATACATAGGCTCAAAATAAAGGGATGGAGGAAGATTTACCAAGCAAATGGAGAACACAAAAAAGCGGGGGTTGCAATACTAGTCTCTGATAAAACAGACTTTAAACCATCAAAGATCAAAAGAGACAAAGAAGGCCATTACATAATGGTAAAGGGATCAATTCAACAGGAAGAGCTAACTATCCTAAATATATATGCACCCAATACAGGAGCACCCAGATTCATAAAGCAAGTCCTTAGAGACTTACAAAGAGACTTAGACTCCCATACAATAATAATGGGAGACTTCAACACTCCACTGTCAACATTAGACAGATCAACGAGACAGAAAGTTAACAAGGATATCCAGGAATTGAACTCATCTCTGCAGCAAGCAGACCTAATAGACATCTATAGAACTCTCCACCCCAAATCAACAGAATATACATTCTTCTCAGCACCACATCGTACTTACTCCAAAATTGACCACGTAATTGGAAGTAAAGCACTCCTCAGCAAATGTACAAGAACAGAAATTATAACAAACTGTCTCTCAGACCACAGTGCAATCAAATTAGAACTCAGTACTAAGAAACTCAATCAAAACCGCTCAACTACATGGAAACTGAACAACCTGCTCCTGAATGACTACTGGGTACATAACGAAATGAAGGCAGAAATAAAGATGTTCTTTGAAACCAATGAGAACAAAGATACAACATACCAGAATCTCTGGGACACATTTAAAGCAGTGTGTAGAGGGAAATTTATAGCACTAAATGCCCACAAGAGAAAGCAGGAAAGATCTAAAATTGACACTCTAACATCGCAATTAAAAGAACTAGAGAAGCAAGAGCAAACACATTCGAAAGCTAGCAGAAGGCAAGAAACAACTAAGATCAGAGCAGAACTGAAGGAGATAGAGACACAAAAAACCCTCCAAAAAATCAATGAATCCAGGAGTTGGTTTTTTGAAAAGATCAACAAAATTGACAGACCACTAGCAAGACTAATAAAGAAGAAAAGAGAGAAGAATCAAATCGACGCAATTAAAAATGATAAAGGGGATATCACCACCGACCCCACAGAAATACAAACTACCATCAGAGAATACTATAAACACCTCTACGCAAATAAACTGGAAAATCTAGAAGAAATGGATAATTTCCTGGACACTTACACTCTTCCAAGACTAAACCAGGAAGAAGTTGAATCCCTGAATAGACCAATAGTAGGCTCTGAAATTGAGGCAATAATTAATAGCCTACCAACCAAAAAAAGTCCAGGACCAGATGGATTCACAGCTGAATTCTACCAGAGGTACAAGGAGGAGCTGGTACCATTCCTTCTGAAACTATTCCAATCAATAGAAAAAGAGGGAATCCTCCCTAACTCATTTTATGAGGCCAACATCATCCTGATACCAAAGCCTGGCAGAGACACAACAAAAAAAGAGAATTTTAGACCAATATCCCTGATTAACATCAATGCAAAAATCCTCAATAAAATACTGGCAAACCGGATTCAGCAGCACATCAAAAAGCTTATCCACCATGATCAAGTGGGCTTCATCCCTGGGATGCAAGGCTGGTTCAACATTCGCAAATCAATAAACATAATCCAGCATATAAACAGAACCAAAGACAAGAACCACATCATTATCTCAATAGATGCAGAAAAGGCTTTTGACAAAATTCAACAGCCCTTCATGCTAAAAACGCTCAATAAATTCGGTATTGATGGAACGTACCTCAAAATCATAAGAGCTATTTATGACAAACCCACAGCCAATATCATACTGAATGGGCAAAAACTGGAAAAATTCCCTTTGAAAACTGGCACAAGACAGGGATGCCCTCTCTCACCACTCCTATTCAACATAGTGTTGGAAGTTCTGGCTAGGGCAATCAGGCAAGAGAAAGAAATCAAGGGGATTCAGTTAGGAAAAGAAGAAGTCAAATTGTCCCTGTTTGCAGACGACATGATTGTATATTTAGAAAACCCCATTGTCTCAGCCCAAAATCTCCTTAAGCTGATCAGCAACTTCAGCAAAGTCTCAGGATACAAAATTAATGTGCAAAAATCACAAGCATTCTTATACACCAGTAACAGACAAACAGAGAGCCAAATCAGGAATGAACTTCCATTCACAATTGCTTCAAAGAGAATAAAATACCTAGGAATCCAACTTACAAGGGATGTAAAGGACCTCTTCAAGGAGAACTACAAATCACTGCTCAGTGAAATAAAAGAGGACACAAACAAATGGAAGAACATACCATGCTCATGGATAGGAAGAATCAATATCGTGAAAATGGCCATACTGCCCAAGGTAATTTATAGATTCAATGCCATTCCCATCAAGCTACCAATGAGCTTCTTCACAGAATTGGAAAAAACTGCTTTAAAGTTCATATGGAACCAAAAAAGAGCCCGCATCTCCAAGACAATCCTAAGTCAAAAGAACAAAGCTGGAGGCATCACGCTACCTGACTTCAAACTATACTACAAGGCTACAGTAACCAAAACAGCATGGTACTGGTACCAAAACAGAGATATAGACCAATGGAACAGAACAGAGTCCTCAGAAATAATACCACACATCTACAGCCATCTGATCTTTGACAAACCTGAGAGAAACAAGAAATGGGGAAAGGATTCCCTATTTAATAAATGGTGCTGGGAAAATTGGCTAGCCATAAGTAGAAAGCTGAAACTGGATCCTTTCCTTACTCCTTATACGAAAATTAATTCAAGATGGATTAGAGACTTAAATGTTAGACCTAATACCATAAAAATCCTAGAGGAAAACCTAGGTAGTACCATTCAGGACATAGGCATGGGCAAAGACTTCATGTCTAAAATACCAAAAGCTATGGCAGCAAAAGCCAAAATTGACAAATGGGATCTCATTAAACTAAAGAGCTTCTGCACAGCAAAAGAAACTACCATCAGAGTGAACAGGCAACCTACAGAATGGGAGAAAATTTTTGCAATCTACTCATCTGACAAAGGGCTAATATCCAGAACCTACAAAGAACTCAAACAAATTTACAAGAAAAAAACAAACAACCCCATCAAAAAGTGGGCAAAGGATATGAACAGACATTTCTCAAAAGAAGACATTCATACAGCCAACAGACACATGAAAAAATGCTCATCATCACTGGCCATCAGAGAAATGCAAATCAAAACCACAATGAGATACCATCTCACACCAGTTAGAATGGCGATCATTCAAAAGTCAGGAAACAACAGGTGCTGGAGAGGATGTGGAGAAATAGGAACACTTTTACACTGTTGGTGGGATTGTCAACTAGTTCAACCATTATGGAAAACAGTATGGCGATTCCTCAAGGATCTAGAACTAGATGTACCATATGACCCAGCCATCCCATTACTAGGTATATACCCAAAGGATTATAAATTATGCTGCTATAAAGACACATGCACACGTATGTTTATTGCAGCACTATTCACAATAGCAAAGACTTGGAATCAACCCAAATGTCCATCAGTGACAGATTGGATTAAGAAAATGTGGCACATATACACCATGGAATACTATGCAGCCATAAAAAAGGATGAGTTTGTGTCCTTTGTAGGGACATGGATGCAGCTGGAAACCATCATTCTCAGCAAACTATCACAAGAACAGAAAACCAAACACCGCATGTTCTCACTCATAGGCGGGAACTGAACAATGAGATCACTTGGACTCGGGAAGGGGAACATCACACACCGGGGCCTATCAGGGGGAGGGGGGAGGGGGGAGGGATTGCATTGGGAGTTATACCTGATGTAAATGACGAGTTGATGAGTGCAGCACACCAACATGGCACAAGTATACATATGTAGCAAACCTGCACGTTGTGCACATGTACCCTACAACTTGAAATTTAATAATAATAAATAAATTAAAAAAAAAAAAAAAAAACTGTGACATAAAAATTAATCTTTCCAAACACAGTCTAATTTGTTATGTCTATTGTCCCCATAGTATCCTAGGCTTCAAAACAAGGGGAAAAAGTATTTCAAGAACTGTGGCATTTCCACAATGTTTTAAAAATGATTTTTCAAAAGGACTTATGGCAAAACTACACCACCATCACCATTTTCATAGGATACAATCCTTTTGCTTCTGTTCTGTCCTGTAATTTTAGCCCACGCTGACGTTTTTTCCTCACATGAACCTCTGTCAGGAGGACAGCTGCGCTGGCTGCAAATACCCAGTCTACAATATTCATCCAGGAGATTACTGGCAATTCAAAAACCACAAGCATGGCGTTAAGATTCTATTTAAACATACCTTGGGGCTAGAAAGTAGTATTTAGCCTGTAGTTCCATCAGTTTTTACATGACCAAAGTGAAATAAATATAAAAGGAAATTAATCAATAACTCTTTGCCTCAGAATATTTCCTAATCTTTTTAATACATTTAGAAGCCACTAGATCACAGTTTTAATAGATGCCTTTGTCTTAGATATCTTATTGAAAACACAAAAAATAAATTCTAATCTGGAAGCATAACTTTTCTTTGCTGAAATAAAACAAATCCAAAAAAGAGCAGGCAAAAATCAATTTCATTATCCTCATTTGTGATGACAATCTCTTCTCAATAGGCTTTCTCCAATATCTGACGGGTTTTCATTTTGGTTTTAAAAGGGTAAAACTTTGAAGTAGGAGAAGTAATCACAGTTAAATACCTATAACCCATTGGACTGTAATAAGCTCTACAAGAGCAATAATCTCAAGTGTCAGATTTATCAGTCTAGCTGCAACCCCTACAAGTGTGCCCATCAACGCACTCTATAAAAATATTGTAGCAGCCACCTCAATATTGCTTAATAATCCTTAATAATGTCCTTAATTGGACTTCATGACTAAAACACCAAAAGCAATGTCAACAAAAGCCAAAATTGACAAACAGGATCTCATTAAACTAAAGAGCTTCTGCACAGCAAAAGAAACTACCATCAGAGTGAACAAGCAACATACAGAATGGGAGAAAATTTCTGCAATCTACCCATCTGACGAAGGGCTAATATCCAGAATCTAGAAAGAACTTAAATTTACAAGAAAAAAAACAAACAACCCCATCAAAAAGTGAGCAAAGGATATGAACAGACACTTCTCAAAAGAAGACACTTATGCAGCCAACAGACACATGAAAAAATGCTCATCATTACTGGTCATCAGAGAAATGCAAATCAAAATCACAATGAGATACCATCTCACACCAGTTAGAATGGCGATCATTAAAAAGTCAGGAAACAACAGATGCTGGAGAGGATGTGGAGAAACAGGAACGCTTTTACACTGCTGGTGGGAGTGTAAACTAATTCAACCATTGTGGAAGACAGTGTGGCAATTCCTCAAGGATCTAGAACTAGAAATAGCATTTGACCCAGCCATCCCATTATTGGGCATATATCCAAAGGATTATAAATCATGCTACTATAAAGACACATGCACGTGTATGTTTACTGTGGCACTATTCACAATAGCAAAGACTTGGAACCAACCCAAATATCCATCAAAGATAGACTGGATGAATAAAATGTGGCACATACACACCATGGAATACTATGCAGCCACAAAAAAGGATGAGTCCATGTCCTTTGCAAGGACATGAATAAAGTTGGAAACCATTCTCTGCAAACTGTCACAAGGACAGAAAATCAAACACCGCATGTTCTCAGTCATAGGTGGGAACTGAACAATGAGAACACTTGGACACAGGAAGGGGAACATCACATACCGGAGCCTGTCATAGGGTGGAGGACTGGGAGAGGGATAGCATTAGGAGAAATACCTAATGTAAATGACGAGTTACTGGGTACAGTAAACCAACATGGCACATGTATAACTATGTAACAAACCTGCACATTGTGCACACGTACCCTAGAACTTAAAGTATAATAAAAAAATTAATAATCCTTAATAATGTCCTTAATTATATCTGACAATTTATACCATCTATATACACTATTTCTGTCATTTGGTCAGTAATTACTGATTCAAGTTCCTATTTAAATAAAAAGGTGCCTCAAGTATATGTAGACTTTATCATATAAAATTAAATATATTTAGGTATATGCACAAGAGGGTTTATGACATACGGAAAAAGTTTCACCTATGAAATACATCTTTAGGTTTTAGATCCTGTATGTCCACATTTGTGCCAGGATGCAAAAGGAAGAATTTGGTGGGAATAAAATACATGCCACAATATTATAAACAAGCTCTCTAAAATGAATAAAACAATGGAAAGTCAACCAAAGGACACAGACTTTAAAATCCAACCCAAACACCTTGCTTTAGTAATACTTTCATAAAAATTATTGGCCCTTGAAATCCAACATTGAACTGAATCATTATTTACATAACAAGCAACTGATTCCCATTTTAACTTGCTTTCTTCAGTATTATTTCAGGAAGACTTCTTTATTTTCCATTGAAAACCATAGGTAGAGTCCAGGTATGAAAAATGCATTTTTATTTTTTGAAAGACAAATTTTATGAGGTTAGTGGAAAGTAAATGGTTTACAATCTTTTTCCAAACACCATTGGTTCTCATTTCTTTTCCATTGTCTGAAGTTAATCATTTGCCTCTTACCTTCAAGCTACTGACTCAAACTGTTTTATCTTATTTTAAGCATCTATATTCAATAAACTATCCTATAGCTGAGTGTACTAAAAAGAAAGATTAAGAATATGTTCAGTTTATAAATAAAAAAGGAGTTAAAAAGAAAAAAAAATCGCATCTGTTTATATCATATCTAACACGTTTATAAAAAATAATAATTTTTTAGTCACTGCCATTTGGAAAATGTGATGCCTCTCATAAAACGAACAACAGAACATCATTATGGACAGAGGAAAGTTTTATATTCTCTCACTACATCTTAACCTGCTTTTAAGCACAAGCACTTCACCCAAATTTTAAGGGATCATTACTGCAAATCCTATGAAATGTCTACACAACTTCCACTATGCAAGGAGTTAGCTTTTCCTTACAAATTATTATGATGCTCTTTCTAAACTGGCAATCTGAAAATAAAATCTGCCATTTAGCTTCAACGAATGTTTTGAAAATAACTAAATACAGACTTATTTTTCTCTTGGCCTCAAAATTCCATTCTATGTGTATAGTCACTAATTCTGATTTTTTTTAATTTATAGTTTTCTAGTTTGATGTTGAAAATCAGAAAAGACATCCAAAACTTTTGTACAGAAAAATGAGCTGCAAATAAGTAAATGGAAAAAAATACCACATGTTTCGCACACAGAAAACAACAACCAAAGCTACAAACAGCTGATGTGGACATCAAAGTTGAAATGTTGTTCAAATACATTCCTCTAGATAATAATGTAAGGCTAGATGGCAATATGTCTAAGACTCATTCTTCCTGTATTCTTAGAGAGGTTGACAGTATACAAACATCAAATAAATTGTGATGCCCTGAAAGGCAAAGAAATTTAAAAGTTAAATTTCAGTGTTAAATTAACAGAGTGCCCCTATATTACCAAGGATATATGATACAGGGGGATATTTTTGTTACCCAGCATAACGCCTACAGGATCTACCTAGGTGAATTCCTATCTTAACTCTGCTTATCTTTAGGTAACAGGATGCTTGAGGTCAAAAGTTCCCTACTGCGACCAAACCTGCTAAGACCGACAAGATTCAACATGGCAGCTCACTTGACCTTTGAAGAACTTCAAACTTCATTATAATCTAATTTCCATGCTAAATGACATTCCAACCAGTGCCAGGAGAGTTGACAATCCCTATTGAAGTGGCGTCGTTGTCTGGAGTAAATACCCAAGGTTCGTTGTTTCACACCAAGGGAATCAAGCATGTGGACACACAAGAAGTGGGTTTAGAAGCAGAGGTTGAACAGGCAAAAGAAAGAGAAAGGAGAATAGCTCTCTCTCTCCTTTGAGATTTCTGGCCCATGCTGAAGTACATGGGCTTTTATAGACTAGATGGAGGAGGCAGGGTCTGATTTACATAGGACCCAAAGATTGGTTGGACCAGGTGAGACATTTACATAGCACAAGGAAGATGGCCACCCCACCCTAATCTTTTTATTATACAAATGGATTTTCTACTTGGCCAGCACCATGTTGTCTGTTCCTTACTGTACACACATGGTTGGGAAGGGAAAGGGAAGATAAAGCCACCACGTTGAACACGCATAGTCCCCAGGTAGCCTTCTCCTATTGGCACAGCTGCCAGCATTCACCTGTGCAAGCTTCCAGCTTGCTTGTCTATGTCTGCAGCTCAATTTTACAGGCTGCTCTTTGTTAGAAAAGAAAATGATTTGGGGGCTGCTTTTCATTAAAAGGAAAACCGTACTGAGGACTTCCATACCCTCCCTATCTGCTTAAATAATTTCTTTTTAACTCCTTTATCACTATGACAAGTACTAGAAGAAACCCTAAAAGGACAAAAAGGTAGCGCTCTGGTTTCGAGAAGTTCTCTGCCCATTCGCAGAACAGACATGAATATTCTTCTCCTTACTTTTAATGCCCAACCTCTTCATTAAAGATGTCCTATACCTGTGACTTTCTGGCTCTAATGAGCTGAGAAGTTGATTTGTGAGCCAACTTCCTGCTTCTCAATTCTACTGTATCAAATAAAACCTTCACTGTTTGTTGTTCACCTTCAGTTTTGTGTACTGGCTTTATGGCACCCAAAAGAGAAACCCATTTTGGGGGAACCTGCTTTGTCAGTAACACTTTGAACTTTGTTTATAATAAAGCCAGTTTCATTTATCATCGCTTGTTTCTTTTTAAAAAATTAGCTGTGGAATTTTCTATAAATAGAATGGAGATTTAAAGTTGTCTCAGAAAACAGGTTTAAAAATCACTCAAACATTAAATCTGCTATAAGTCCACGAAAGATGTATAATAAAAAATATCCCAAATGGTCCAAAAAATGTAGTCTTGCTCAAAAACTAACCCTAGTTTGAGCCACAGCAATGTCTCACAATTGTAGTGGAACAAATGTGGACGTGTGTCTTACTTCTAAGCAGAATCTCAGCATCATGTGCACAGAGAACAAATGAGGGGACCACTGGAGGGAAAAATACAGATTGCCACAAAGATCTCTTAGACAAAAAAAATTTTTTGGAAGCAAAGCATATGGCCAGGCATATATGCATCAACGATAAAGGAATAAAGAGTGCTACTTTTGCTGATCAGGGTTTTTTCCCAAAGAATATGCTTGCTATCAAATATCTTGCAGAATGTAAAATGCTTTATTACCTATGGTTCCTCTTACTGTGACATATTGTTTAAACACAATTTGATTAGGTCTATACATTTTTTAAAATGTAAAATTAAACACAACTGAAATAAAATAATATTTCCTAAATAGAAGTCAAAATCATTACGCCCTCCCCACTCCCTTGCCCTACCTCTATCATTAAATAACTTCACCTTCCATTATACTTCCCCCTCATTTATTCTGCTTCCGCAACACTGGTTTAATAGATTACTAATCCAATGCATTTTCATTGGCTGTTTCTTATGTCTAAAATATCCTCTCCTTGCCATCTTTAACTCTTTGCTTTAAAGACATCTTTTAAATGAAATCCTGATCACTTCATTAAAAATTATAATCCACCCCTCCTCTACTCCAGTACTGATAATGTATCCTTTACCTTGTTATAGTTTTCATCACTTACTCACTTTTTACTTTATAATTAACTTATTTTTATGTTTATTAAACACTGTCTTTCTTATCCACTAAAATGTAAACTCCATAAACAGTGATTTTTGTTGTTTTTCCACTATTGTATCACAATCACCCAAAATAGAAGTTGGAACATAGAAGGCATCTTTTAAATTTTTGTTGGATGAATAAATACATGAATAAACCTGTTTCTTAACCATTTCAGGAGAAAAAGTACATTCAGACCTCCAAGTAGAGCAACTTTTTCTTACATAAAAAAAAATAACTTAAGATATCTATTAATTTTAGTTAATAACCAAACACTGTCATTGCTTTTCTTTTCTATTTGTATATATTCAATTACTTTTATGTTATTCCCAATTTATCTAATATCTTTCTTCAAACAATAAAAACATTTTGGAGCTGCTGTCTTATAACGAAAGCAACTGGATGCAATTGTTTTTCTTAGCAACACAGAATACTATGAAAATTCATTCTCCTATCACATTATGACAAATAGTACATTCTGCCTCTGCTTCGGAGTTTTTGAATACTTATTATGCTTCCAAATGACATTCATTCATAAAACTATGTGTTACACACTTAATATTCAATATTTTCTGTGCTAAATACTGAGAGCATAATGTCAAAAGAAAGACATCATTTCAACCTTTATGGTTCTTACAGTCTAGATGGGATGGAAAGTAAGATACTAAAAGATAAAAATAACATGAGCAAACATTTATAACAGTGTTGTGTGTCAGGCATTGTTCTTAAACACTTCAGAACATGAAGTAACTTAATCTTCATAATTACTCAAAAAGGAAGTATTATTATGATTATGATTATTATGATTATTATTACTACTACTTTACAAGTAAGGAAAATGAAACCTTGTAAGGTATTTTCAAAGGTTGGCGTTAATCCTAAGGAAAAGAGAAAAACCACTGAAGAGTTTTAAACCAGAGACTAAAACGATCAGATTTGAAGAATTATTCTGGCTTCAGCATGGATACTGGATGCGAGAAAAGCAAAATTACAGTTATCTGAGTGAAAAGTGATTGCTCCCGAGAATAGGGCAATGGCATTGCTGAGGGAAAGACTGTTAATGATTTCAGAGAGACTGAGGAAGAGAAGATTTAATGCACGTGAAGGTTATTTGTCCACTTCTTGACAGTCCCCTACCCCACTTTGCTGTTATTAATTCGCTATAGAGTGCAAGAAACAATCACTATTTTTGTGAACCATACTTTTTTTTTTTAAGTTTCACAAGGAAAGTTTACAAATTAGGGTCTGAAGAATTTCACAAATCTCAAAGCCACGCCATTATAGATTCTTTCCTCTTTCTCACCCCCAAGTTACGAATTTTCTAAATTTTCTGTCTAAATGTCCTTCAAACATCTCTCCCTCTTCTCCATCTTTATTTGTATTTCTCCACTTTATTAAGCTCTCTTTCGTATTTCTCTTGGACTAATGCAGCAGACTCTAAAAAGGTCTAACTCCATCTCATCTCCCTCCAACTCATCCATATCAACTGCAAGAAATATCTTGCCAAAATGTAAGTATATTTAGTGTTACTCAACTGCTAAAAACATTTTGACAGCTTCTAACAACCTTTTCAGATTCAGCTACAAAAATGCCTTCCCCTCACATCCTGTGCTGACATACCAATATCCCTCACTACTGAAACTCTAGTCCTAGCAGGTTTTCACACAGGTCATGTTATTTCACAACTGCAGGGCTTTGCATATGCCACTCCCTCTATAAGAAGCTACCTTCCCCACCTGACAATTTGGCAAAGACCTACTCATATTCTGAGGCTAAACTCTAATGACTTCCCCCTCCTTTGTGATCTTCCTTATTTGGAAACAATCTCCATTAGAAACCTTATAAGACTGTATGGTAACTGCTTACATTCATTCACTCATTCATTATTCACTCAATGAATGTACATGTTTGTGTTTTCATTGCCTGACATAGTTTCTGGGAAAGTACAAGTATCCTAGTTTGTTACAGTGAATTCAGGCACAAAACTGAGAGCAATTTTAGGCGCTCAAAAGACTTTTAGCCCTCCAGACTGAAAAGATTACAAGAAATCTGATATCTAAATAAGGAGTATATCACTACATGTAAAGCAAATAAAAATCCTTAAAATTTTTAGGAACAAGTTAACAAATGTCAATAGCTCTAAGAATAAAGTCATAAAACTCAATTTAAAGATATGTAAAGGGTCTGAAATAAATGGAGGAACATTTTTTTTTCTTAAGAGATGGGGTCTCATTCTGTCACCCAGCCTGTAGTGCAGTGGTGCAGTCAAATCACAGCAACCTCCAACTTCTGACTACAAGCAATCTACTCACCTCAGCCTCCCAAAGTGTTGCGACTATGGGTGTAAGCCACCATGCCCTGCCACAAGAAACATATCTTATAATTAAATAGAAGGATTAAAAATAGAGAATAGTGTCCATTTTGCATCTATACATTTAAGAATTTAACAAAATTTCTATCAAAATCGCAACAGGGTTTAAAGCCTTGATTAAATGATTATTAAATTCAACTGTTAAGAGTAACAGGCAAGAATAGTTAAGAAAAGAAAGCATAGCCCTATCAAATCTCTAAATGTACAATAAAACAGTAATGTAGGTGGTACTACCACAGGAATACACAGACACATATCAACAGAAATGGAAATCAAATCCAGAATATATCTAAGTATATATAGAAATTTAGTATATGGCAAAGGTGTATTCCACATAAGGGACAAGAGAGACTGTTTTACAAATATTGTCACAGTAACAAGCTAACTGTGTGGGGAAAGGAGTCATTAGACGCTATTTCACTCTATCAATAGAAAGTCCAGATAGATCAAAAGTTAAATGTAAAATGAAACTACAAAATGACTGGAATTAAACATAGACAAATATTTTCTAACCCAAAACTCATATATAAGAGACTACCCTTACACTATTATATACTAAAATATATAGTAATAGTATATACCATTATATACTAAAAAATTTACTATCAAAAAGCTATCAACATAAAAAAACAAAAATTTACTAGAGTTAATTTTTTAAATTAACTGTAGAAAAAGCTATCAACATAAAAAACAAAAAAAATTATCATATATTCCAGAATATACGACAAAAATGTAAATAATCCTAATATATAAAGTTTCCTTTTTTTTTTTTTTTGAGAGGGAGTCTCGGTCTGTCACCCAGGCTGGAGTGCAGTGGCCGGATCTCAGCTCACTGCAAGCTCTGCCTCCAGGATTTACGCCATTCTCCTGCCTCAGCCTCCTGAGTAGCTGGGACTACAGGTGCCCGCCACCTCGCCCGGCTAGTTTTTTTTTTTTTGTATTTTTTAGTAGAGATGGGGTTTCACCATGTTAGCCAGGATGGTCTCGATCTCCTGACCTCGTGATCCGCCGGTCTCAGCCTCCCAAAGTGCTGGGATTACAGGCTTGAGCCACCGCGCCCGGCCTATATAAAGTTTCTTATAAATCACTTAAGATAAACAGAATTTTTTTTAATTAAAAATAAAAATATATAGGAAATGCAGGGGAAAATGATCAACAGCCATGTGAAAAAAACTAACATACTAATAAGGATATAAAAACTAAAATATAAAAAGATATATTTTACTTCTCTAATTGGCATATTAAAAGTATGGCAATACCCAGTAGGCAAGGATATAGTAAAACAGGCATGCTCATGTATTTCTTGGTGAAAGTATAAATATGTACAATATTCTGGAAGACAAGTTAATAGTATCTGTCTAAAAGTTATCCATAAAGTATAAAATTATAGGCATCTTAGCTTCTAAGTTATGGATTTCTGTATTTGAAATTTTTACTAGACTATGTTACCAGAAAAATTATGTATTTTAAGAAAAACCTCAAAAAAATTTGTATGACAGAGAAAAAATAAGCACAGAAGGTATAACAGACACACAGAAAATATACACATACCAAAAAGAAATGGAAACTTATGACTTGAGAATAAGAAACTACAAAAAAATGGGAGAAACTTCAAAAACCAAGTGGGGGAAAAGTCCAAAATGACAGGGAAGAAAGGTTTCAGGGAATTAAAAGCAAAAGAAGAGGCCAAGGATTTTTTAAATGTGAGAGGTCACTGGTAACATTTCAAAGAAGAAGGAGGACTGAAGCTGTTGCCACATCCACAAATTCCTATGCAGTAAAGAGCAGGTTAATGTTTGCCATGAAGGATGCTTTTCTTCAGATTCTGCAGATTTCATGCTGCTCTGTGATTTCACATGCTGCTTTAACTTGTGAGACTCCCTAGCAACTATCCTGTAATTTTAGATGCAGATGGAGTAGGTAACATAATTACATCTATTTTTCATAATTAGAATGCTTTCCATACTGTATCTATAGCTAAAAGTAAATTCAGTATTTTCCTAGAATATATTATTTAATAGGGGAGAAGTCATTTCTTAGCTTTAAAGAAAATAAACATTTCTAATGCTTGTATCCCAAAAACTTCCTCATATATTTATAAATTAAAGCTATAGTGTATTACATCACTATGATGTATTACATCACTACATGTATATCACTATAGTTATATACGTATCACTATACACTACACATATATACACTATACATATAGTGATATATGTATAGTGATGTAATATATGATATACATAATGATATAATACACTATACCTTTAAATATAAAACAGCTATACTCCATGTCTTAGACTGCTCAGGTTAATATAACAAAATAACATAGACTAGGTAGCTTAAATGATAAAAAAATTATTTTTTCACAATTTGGGAGGCTAGAAATCCAAGATCAAGGTGCCAGCATGATCATTTTCTGGTAAGGGCTTTTTTCCTGGCTTGTAAAACAGCTACCTTCTCACTGTGTCCCCACATGGCAGAGACATAGAGAACAAGTTTTCTGATGTCTATTATTATTATTATAAGTGTACTAATTCCATTATGAGGACCCCATCCTAATGACTTCATCTAAACCTAGTTTACTCCCAAAGGCCCCATCTCCAGATACCATCAGAATGGGGATGAGAGCATCAATGTATGAATTTTAGGGGAAAACCATTCAATCTATGGCAGTCTACAAACCACACATTTCAGTCAACCAACCAACATTTTTTTTTTTTTTTTGCCCAAGGCACTATCCTAGGAGTTGATAATATCATGGTTAAATAACACAATTTATCCCACTAGGAACTTACATTCTGGGAGGAAAGAGAAACAGCCAAACAACAACTATACAAACAAGTACGATTTGGGTAAGTTTTGAGGAAAATAAAAGAGGAGTGGGATACGGGGAAGAACTACTACTTTATCCAGAAGGGTCAGAAAAAGCCTGTCTCAGCAAGTGGCTTTGAAATAGAAAGCTAAATAATAAAGATGAAGTAGCAATGAACAAACTAAACCAAGCAAAAAAATGCTCAAATAGCATTTACTATACGTAAGCATTCTTCCATTCAGGACACCATTCTCTGCATTGTTAAACAGCTTTACATAGCAGATTTCTTACCTATTCCTTTCAAAACCACAATGCCCTTCTTCCCTCAAACAGAACATGTAAACACACACGGCCTTCTCAAAAGTAAACATTCAAAGAGAAAAGGAGAGTACAGCTCTTCAACTCTTACCAACATACAGCAATATCGCTTAAATCACTTATACCTCAGAAAAGTCCGAAGTTCAAAATTCAGCAAATGAATATAAAGAAAACAAAGGCCCTGGGAGCCACCTAACCCTTACCAAAATTTTCTCAAATTTCTAAACTCTGAACATGTCTTCTCCTCAACATGCTTTTCTGGCCACTGTGATCAAATGTATCTTTTCTCCTTTATTTTATATATAACTATCTGGTTGAGATACTTACCTGCCAAATAAAGTGTATTGATTTTGTAAGAATTTGCTTCAAACCAGTCTTCATTTACTGCTGAGGTCTGTGGTTTTGTTCTAGAATGGCTGAGGTCAAAGTCTGCCCTCAGATAAGTAGGGAAATACAGTAAATACATCTCTTGAGATTGTAAACTAGAATATTCAAAAATAACGGGTTTGCTTCACCACTGCATGAGGATGAGGCTTAGCCACATTGTAAGTCCATGTTTTCCTATTTTGTGGCATTGTCATTAAGCACACAAAAAAAAAAAAAACTCACTAAGCACTTCTCAAAAACATTTACTGAGTACAAAAAAAAGTATGTGTGCACTCTGGGAATGTTCCTTGGGTGATTTACTATCAAGTAAAGGAGATAAAATATATCCCTCTAAAGTGATAAATGTACTTATAAACAACCTAATAGCATATGGAGTAACCGTAAATAAATGTTAAAACCATATTCTAACAAATTATATGTTCCTGAAAAGACCATGTTAAAGGGTTCTTAAATTTATAAGAAAAGAGATGAAATAATGTCATAGAAAAAGTATCATAATAGTATAGCATTTCTGAAATGTATTCATATAAACCTTGGTATTAGCATAGATCAAAAGAGGTCATATACTGTCTAACTTTGCAAGGAAATATGAAGATTCAGCATCCAGCCTTGAATCTCTCACAATAATAAATGAGTAAAAATTGTAAGGCCAGGTGAAGATAGTCAGCCCTCTGCATCTGTAGGTACAGAATCCAGGGATTTAACCAACTGGGGGGAAAAAAGTATTCAGAAGAAATAAATTGCAACTGTGCTGAACATATATAGACTTTTTCTCTTGTTATTATTATATTGTATTATTATAATACAATATAACAACAATTTACACAGCATTCACATTGTATTAGGTATTATAACTAACCTAGAGATGATTTAAAGTGTACAGGAGGATGTGCACAGGTTATATGCAAATACTATGCCATTTTATATCATGAACTTGAGCATTTATGGATTTTGGTATCTAAGGGAGGTCCTGGAGCCAAGCCCTCACAGATACCGAGGGACAACTGTATTTAGAATAAATGTTTAATTTTGCACAATGGCAGTATCATAGCCAACGAGGTTTATCCACGGCGGAATTATTGCTGACAGAATGGATGTTTGCTTAAGAGACTTTAGGCAGAATCTTGAGAATGTAAGCAACTAAATTTAAGGTGGAAACTTCTAATCCATTTTTTGGCATTAATACTTTTTTTCTGCTGCAAATCTGTTTAATGATTTGCTAATTTGCTTAAATCATGGAACTATTTTTACATTTATAAGCATAATTATTTTATTTTCTATGTGCTAAAATATTTGAAGTTTATTTGCTTAAATTCACCAAAACAGTTTACTTGATTTTTCTTTTGAAAACATTTTAAATTACCAAACTAACTGTTTACAAATTCTAAATATCTTAAAAAAACATTTGGAACAGAAAAATTCATTTTACTTACCGAGTCAAGTCTAAGATGCATATTCCATCACACCTTAAGATTTCTGAATTAGGTGGTCTTAAAATCTAATTTAGTCTTTTCTGTCCCCTCAAAACCTATCAGTAAATTGACAGCATTCCTTAAACATCTATGTCATCTTGGACTTGAGGAAGTACTAGCATCTACTTTAAATGTCTACTACTGTGGATGATGACTAATGTAGCAAAGAGGAAGAAAAACATTCTCACTGGCATCAATTAGTTTGTGGGATTTTGAAAATGATATTCTCCCAATGACTTCAAAACTGTTTCACTCAGTTCCAATAAATAAAATGACAATTTGATTTTCTCAATTATTAGAACAGGGGTAAGAAAATGACATAAGCCCCTTAAAATAAAAGCCAGCACAGAATTTCATAAAACTGTACCTATATTAATTCTCATAACTGCCTCTAATTCTTGGCATTTTTTGAGACTAAAATGTCATTAATTTTCTCATTGCTACTGTTATTCAGTAACAAATAATTGAAAAAGAAATTTTTTTGGAGACAGAGTTTGGCTCTGTCACCGAGGTTAGAGGGCAGTGGTACAATCATACATAGCTCACTGCAATCTCAAACTCCTGGGCTCAAGCAATCCTTTTGTCTCAGCCTCCCAAATAGCTAGGACAACAGGTGCACACACCATGCCCAGCAGCTAATTTTGTTTTGTTTTGTTTTTTTGAGAAACAGGGTCTCACTAAGTTGCCCAGGCTGGTCTCGATAACCTGCGTTCAAGCAATCCTCCTGCCTAGCCTCCCAAAGTGTTGGGACTACAGGTGTGAATGACTGCACTAATATTCAAATTATTAAGTTGTATATTTTCCCCCCATGGTTAGAAAAGTAATAAAGAAATTGTTTTTGTTTCGATTAAAAACTGCATATTTAGGTGATAAAATTAATAAAATTTGTATACTCTTCTCATTGTTTAAATGGTATCAAATAAGCTAGTTTTTTTAAATTAAAAAAACAGTTAAAGCTATTTTCATTTTTAAAAATAAATTTTTATTTTTGTGAAATGGCCCTTATTTTATTTAAGTTGCTAACTGCTAATCAGAGAATAAAGACAGTGAATGAGGATAAACAGTATAAAAGTGAAACGTTTATTCTATAAATCAATACTTTGGTGAGGAAAGAAATGACTTAAGGTGCTTATTAGGAACATCAATCATGGTGTTGGTAATCAGTATCTGCAAATACTGATAAAAAAAGGTACAAATACAAGTTATATGTTTCAGTGCACAGAATCAAGTAAGTAGTAACTCTACAGATATGCTTGTAATCACTGCACTCCTTACACACGGACATAAAACTAGTTCATCATCTTCTCTTAAAAAACAAACAAATAAAAAAACACGAAGCTTGTCAAATTTAGTGGCTCTTAGGCAAATGTATGATCAATTTTCTATAAAACTCAAGGTGAAAATAAACAATAAAAAACTACTTGAAAAAATCATTATTCTCCAAACATTTTTTTCATTTCAACAATTCTTACAGACACAGACACCCATAAGTGCTTAATAATAGTACACAAAAATAAATAAAATATGTTTCAAGTTTTATTTAAGTTTTTTTATTGCTATGAGATTGAGAACGCCAAGTCCCAGTAATCTACTACTAATTCCCTAAAAAATAAGCATTCTCAGGGAAAGCATGTGTTTAACCCTTCTCACCACACATAATTCCCTTTAATAGCACTCAGCAGCAAAAAGAATCTAAGAATATGGTATTAACAAAGGTATGGTTTTTAGATGTCTCAAAAATCCCTCAGAGAACCCATTTTAAAAAAAATAGAAGCACAGACTGAGATATTTCTATCACAAATCTATATCTCACAATATCCCTTATGAATGCCGAAATATGAACAGGTGAGACAAACCATCAATAGTCCTAAGACGTGTATGGCATCTGAATCTGTGCAGGAAAAGAGATAAAAGTAATAGGACATCAGGCAGACATGAAAACTCTGAAATGGCTGACAGAAACTCACTGGAGAGGTCAGCATGCCAAGATAAGAACAGTAGCTGAAACTGAGAGAAGTCTACACAATTTCAGGTAAGTACAAGTGGTCTTCAATAAGGAGTTAATGGGCAAAAAAAACTCTAAATACTTTCAAGATAAAGCCCCACACTGAGGATACATTGCTGGGAAAATCCAAATTGACCAAACCGGAGACAATAGAGAGAGAAGAAAAAGAGGATCAAGATAAAAGTGGAAGAAGTAAATGAAGTCAGAAAATTATAAAATGTTGTCACCATATTTTTTTAATCAGACAAAAACATAGGATTTAAATGACTCATTTAAAAAGTTTAAGAGAACTAATTTCATGTAAAAACAACAGAAGAGCATTAGTTGAATCCCATACAATGCTATTATATGAAAAAAGAAGGAACAGAATGACAGCCCTACAAAAATAAAAGCATAGCCAAAAAAAAAAAAAAAAAAAAATGGTGTGAGTTGGCTGAAAATAAAAATAAATAAATAAATAAAATAAAAAGAAAAATTAAAAACTCAACACAAAGTGAGCTAAAAGATACTCAGAAAATGATAAAATAGATTAAACAACATAAAATAGATTAAACAACATAAAACAAAGTTAGAACAACTCAGAAATGATGAGAGATTTTAGAAAAGAATTATGACAGAATAAATCATTTCAGAAATGATTATGTAAACTAAAGAATAAAAGGGGGAGCAAATTTTAGATCAAAAAAAACGAAGCAGTAAAAAGGAGTCAAGTTTTAGATAAACATAGAAGGCAAAGACTATCCAACATACAAATAACAGGCCATAAGGAAGACAGAGAATAAAACAAACATTAAATTTATAATGTAATAACTTCTTAAAACTGTAAAGTAAGAAATTGAAACTACATATATTAGAAAGACATACTGTTACCTAGAGGAATCAACCAAAAATAACCAAAACCAGGATATAACAAGAAACTGGAAAAAGAATTAGATTGGTATTAGACTTTGACAGCAATGTTTTACGATACAAGAAAATCATGTATTTCAGATGTTCATAGAATAAAGAATTTCTATATGAGTCACTGTGAAAAGGCCTCCAATAAATAATCTTAACTAAATAAATAAATATTTAGTACACTATTATCTAAATAAGACAGAAGGAAGGAGAGATATGTATATTTCTGATTGGCTTTGGTTTGCATTATAAAATACTCTACAAGAATACAAAAAAAAAAACAGGAATTATCTGTTGAGGGGAAAAAAGAACTAGGTGGATATAGCAGAGGATGAGGTGTAGACTTTTCACTATATGCCCTTATTTACTATATGCAGTTTTTGATGTTTGAATCACTTGAATACATTAACTGGCATGAGCCAGTAACTTAGTATTTTTTGAAACTTTCCTGGAAATTATAATGTGAGCCTGGATTGAAGATTATTGTTCTAAAATTTAAGGAAGTCAAATGAGTGAAGCAAAACAGATGAAATGCAGAAATTCATGAAAACTACTGTATAAAGCAAAATTTTCAAGTTTACTACTTGGACCTGAAAGTCTTATTTTTAAGAATATGCAAGGCCAGATGTGATGGCTCAAACCTGTAATCCCAGTATTTTGGAAGGCCAAGGTGGGCAGATCACCTGAGGTCAGCAGTTCGAAACAACCTGGTGAACACGGCGAGACCCCGTCTCTACTAAAGATACAAAAATTAGCAGGGTGTGGTAGTGCATGCCTGTAATTCCAGCTACTTGGGAGGCTGAAGCACAAGAATCGCTTGAACCCAGGAGGTGACGCTGCAGTGAGCCAAGATCTTGTCACTGACTCCAACCTAGGCAACAAGAGCGAAACTCCTTCTCAAAAAAATAAAGAATATATAACTGACACATTAAGTAAAATATCCTTAACATGTTCTTTTTATGTAAATAATTCTACCTGTTTGTTTTGGATAAACTTTTCTAGACTACACAGACATGTTTTAACGAATATAAATGCTTATTATGGCAATGTTTATTATTCTAATACAGCTTGACAAAGAGGTCTTCCAAATTTTCATGTTGAACCTATGGATTGAATAACTCAATCATTCAATTAGCTTTGAAATAAGAAAGAAAATACTTGACCATATCTCACAATGATTCATCTCTCACAGTGACTCTCCTTTTATAAGGTCTGTGAAGAGGATAGGATTCCTAACAACAGAAATACATACATTTCCCAATATCAAATCTAATATAAAATATACTACTAAAAGAAATGCATGTAAAACCAACTAAAACATAAATTCCTTATTCTTCTTTCATTTTTTACAAAAATTCCATTTATTAATTACTCTTTCTCTCGTCAGACTAAAATTCTGACAAAAATACATCTTCACAGTGTTTAGTCATGCCAAAAAATATGTGAATAAACAGAATGTCTTCAAGTGATGCTTAATGTATACTAACATTTCCTTCAGCATTTTCCAGTCCTACATAAGACCACACACTATATTTTGGGTTACCTAGGCATAACTGCTAAATTCCTACATACCAGATCATCAAGCTAACTATTCTGGGTAGTCAAGCAACTGATCTAATCTACCCCTTAACCAAATTTATAAAGCACAATTATTATAGTAGCCTCTTGCCAAGAGCTCAATGTCCAATACCTGATTAGTACTTATTTTTAAAGAGTACATGAAAAAATTGAGATTAATATCTACTGGTACTTAAGTAATACAATCTGTGAAATTAGCAACAGAATGTAAGTAGTAGTCTGGGGCTGTATAAATCCATTTATCAGGTAAATGTAAGGTCCTCTGAAACACTTTATTTTCATAAAACAGTACTTTTTTTTTTTATTATTAAATTCTCAAGCCAAATAATCAAGCTGCTATAGCCAGGAGGCACTGCAATAGAAAATGGAATGTGAAAGAATAGGTCCAGTCTTTAAAAAGCTTACAAAAAAAATTCCCAAAGTTAGCCATAGATACCAATACTGATGACTATCAAAGATAATAATTTTATAACCAGCTGTGTCTGGTTACTGAATTTTTAGAAATGTGGCAGCATGAGGACATGTGCTATCTGATGAGCTGCCAAGTTTCCTAAGTGCTTGTCACAGGTGTTGACCCACTTGTTACAGAAGTCAAAGAAAGGACACAAAAGGGATTAGAATCCATGCTGTACTAAAATGAGGAGTTCTCTATTCAAGTTCTGTGAAAGTCCTTTAAATAGTTATTTCTGATAAATGCAGCATGACTCACTTTTCTTCCTCTGGTTAGGCTACACACCCTGGACAGAACAGGAAAAGGGGACATAGCACACACCCCCATTGTACTATAGAGTTCACAGTATTTATTTCCTTTTGTTATGGCACATTCACGCCTCCCCACCTATCCTGGTAATCAGACCATATCACATAAAATAACACTGTTAGAATTCTCTGTAATCATTAATGTTGTCTTTAGAAAGTTTGTTTAAAGGTTTTACAAACATTCCATTTATTAATTACTCTCTCTTGTCAGAATAAAATTCTGACAAAGATACATCCAAACCCTAGCCTAAGTAGAGGGGTAGATTTTTCAAAATTGAAAATTCAGAGCCCAGTATTCTGAAATCAGGTGAAAATATTGAGAATTTTCATGGTGAGAAATAAATAGCTATAAATTTTATTTTCCTTTTTCTATATTGTCCACATTTTCCAGACTAAACATACTATTTTTATAAATACATACACATACTAACATTTCTTAAGGAGAAAGACTTCTCAGCTAATTTAATCTAGCATTATCTTACTGGGCTCCTAAATGTTGTGCTTTATTTAGGATACCACAGAGATGCAGGCACCAGTATATTGTTCCTGTCATCACAAATAACTCTTTTCATTTAATTAAGCTCCACAAACATTTAAAAGACCTCTATATTAGATACCTTGATATTAAAAAATTGCCATATTCTACAGAAAATATGTCATAAATAAGACTCAATTATCTAGAGGATGACTGGCAGACCATAAATCCAAATAAGAAATTTAATATACATATTCATTGTTTGTATTAGTCCATTTTCACACTGCTGATAAAGACATACCCGAGACTAGGCAACTTATAAAAGAAAGAGATTTAATGGACTCAACAGTTCCACTTGGCTGAGGAGGCCTGACAATCATGACGGAAGGTAAAAGGCACATCTCACATGGCAGCAGACAAGAGAAGAGAACTTGTGCAGGGAAATTTCCCTTTATAAAGCCATCAGATCTCATGAGACATTTACTATCATGAGAATTGCACAAGAAAGACACACTCCCGTGATTCAATTATCTCCCATTAGGTCCTTCCCACAACATGTGGGAATTATGAAAGCTACAATTCAAGATAAGATTTGGGTGGGGACACAGCCAAACCATATCACTATTTAAAAACTCACTTTGCTAATATTTTATCCTATAGATATTTAACATACAGTAGCCTCCTTTGACACTCACAAATTTAATCACATCTCCTATTCCTAAGAAATTATTAGGTAGAAACGACTTTGTGTTAGTTTGAAAAAAAAAGTCCATAACCCTCAGAAAGAACTGGATTGCAGAAAGGTCAAATAGGGAAGCCTAAGATTTCTAAATTCTTCCTGAATCAGGTATTTACAGCACAATGTAAATGCTTCTGTTGAAAATACTCTTTCAGAATATCTAACACATACTCATATATATGCACAAATTTAGTAAATATAAAGCAGATAAAAAGATTTATGTATTATCTCCCATTTTGAATTATCCATATATTTTTATCCATCCTTCCTCTATCTAGAATGACTCCATGGGAGCTCATTAGTTTCCCCCGCCCCCCTAAAAAAACTGACTCAAAGTTACCTGTTTCAAAATAATGTTTTGATATCAATTTCCTGATGTAGCTACAACAAAGAATACCTAAAATTTAAAAGGTTGCTTTCTATCCCACTTTCAGATTAAAGTTAAAAAGACATACTTTTCCCTATTTCTGTCAATAAATACAGCTAAAAAGTTTGGACATTTTATTAAAACAAATATAAGAGGATTCTGGAACGCAGAGGCAAGGCAGACCGACTAGGGACCTAGGAATCCAAGGAATGACAAAGCAGTGAGTTCTGTGAGTTTTCTTTTAGCCTCACATATCCCAAACTAGGGAGTGGAACAGCCAGCAACCAGGAAACACCAATAGGCACAAAAGCCCCAATAAAAGCCAATCCTCTGTAGCAAAAGGGCCATGAAAGGCACAATTTAGCAAGACAGAAAGCTTTTAGACAATAAACACCCCACACCAACCAAATACCACGAAAAAAAAAAATGGCCCTAACTTTGAAACTTTTAATCAATAGTAACCAATGACTCAAACAAAATACCTTCTTCTAAATAGTCGTAGTGTAGGCCTATTGAATAATGTCCCCATAGGACACTGAAAAGATACACTGCTCACCTTTTTCCTTATTTCCAAGTTTCACCTTTATTTTTAAACCACCTCTGTCACAAAAGGCCAAGTACCGAGCCTAGATTTCCACTCTTGCACAGCAACAATGAAGTGCCCATAGATGACCTTGATGTGGTATCAGAGAAAACCAAGTGGTTGTGAAGACAGTTTTAGGAATTCTACCCCCATCCAAAAGGAAAAAAACTCTCTCACCCTCCATTCCTGTGTCAGAGGAAGCTGAGTGGGAAGCCAGAACTTTTATAACTATCCAGAGGTAACAAGGTCGCCCCTAATCTCATGGTAAGGCACCCGTGGAACAGTAAAAAGGTGCCTCTCCCCCTCCCAGCCAGGGACGCATCTGCTAAGGCCTGTGGGAGCCCTGAAATCCCACCTCATCCCAGGAGTAAGGCGGTATCCTTCCTATCCAGGGAATCAAAGGGGGCTGAGTGGAGAACTTGTCATTTTACTTGCACCTCACATTAACAAAATAGTTAATCTTTTCCCAAACTATACAGTATCAGATGAGGCCTGCTACAATAAAAGATTTAAATAAGATCCAAGGTGTCACACAAAATACCCACAATATGCAGGATATAATTAAAAAACACTCATGATACTAAGAATCAGGAAAATCTCAACTTGGGCAAGAAAATACTATCAATGGTAACGCTGAGATGATACTTTCCTAACAAGGATTTTAAAGCAACCATAATAAAAACGCTTCAGCAGGGAATTATGAACATGCTTGAAACAAAGAGAATAGAAAGTTTCAGCACAGAATGGAAGACATGAAGGAGAGCCAAATGGAAATTTTAGAACTGAAAAATACGATAACCAAATAAAAAACAAAGAATTGGCACATGAAATGAATGGAAGGAACTGAGGATAGAAATCCTTTCCTCAGAGATGGACGGTACGGTGACATATAAACTGAACAGTATGCCTACTTTAACTTCGATTTGGCTATGAGACCTCCTGGTACATTTTTCTATAATTTATTTAGCCAAGGTGTTTAACACTCCATAAGTTACTCTTTTATTCCCACGCTATAAAAAGGAGAAGCCTATTGGTCCTAAAATGAAGTCATCAGAAAAAAGTTTTCTTTGAAAGTATAGATTCCTATAAAACGAACTAGCTTTGAAGACTCAAGTCATCACTCCTAGATTATGACTATTAATAGTAAATGCAGTGAGACAACAATGATAATGCCAGATGGCATTTATATTAGTCATTAACGTAAAAACCCAAAGTGATATATGTTAGGTTTTATATAGTCTCTCTGATATGTTACTGTTCCCATTTATAGATGGAAAAACTGAATTCTCAAAGATGTATGTCTCACTAAAGGGTCCAGAATAAGTCATTCAATGGAGACAAAAAAACACAGTTACCTCATTATTCAGTACTATGCCTTTTAATAAGCACCAAGGATGAGGTAAGTCCAAGGATGAGGTCACTAAGTGTGGCTATACACAATGTAGTTAGTCCTTGGGGAGCAGGGTGCATGACATTAGTTCATCTACTGATTCATCCAACAGTATTCATTGAACATGCACTATATGCCAGGTACTACTGGCAAGGAAAAGTTCTTAATCTGAAGAAACTTATACTGTAATGGAGAAAAGGCAGAAAATAAACAAATCAAAATAAAACAACAGATAGGAATAAGTGGTATGGGAAAGAAAAAAATAAAAAGGGCTAGGGAATGCTGAACAAGTACATAGGGCCTTATTTTATACAGCATGATTAAGAAAAGCCTCCACAAGAGTAGCATTTGAGCAAATATCAGAATGAAGCTAGAGTTCAGCGAGAGCTGTTATAAGTATAATTTTCAAAAAGTTAATCTGACTCACGTAAATACAAATTGAAGATATACCAAAGATTTATTTTGTTCATTTACTAATGAATTAATCATTTAAGACTCAACGAATGAGACATTAGGACTGGTTCAAGAAGCATTTGAAGAAGAGGATTTATATAGGAAATTGAACAATGGAGTGTTAGACTAAAAGCACTGGGTTAGAGACAAAACTGGTTAATATCCTGTAAGACCGAATGAATAAGATGCTAAGACTGGTTCAAACTGCGTTTGAAGAACAGGATTTAGATAGGAAATTTAACAACATGAAGTGTTAGACTAAAAGCACTAGGTTAGAGAAAAAGCTTGTTAATATCCTACAGGAAAATTAATTATATTCTTTGAAGTTATCTTTTCTAACAAACAGAATTATTTGCATCTCTTCAGGGGAAAAAAATTCTATAAATTAACATGTAACTTCACTACATCTGAGACTTTTATTCAAGAGTAAACAGTGAGTCAAATAAAGTACATTCTCCTAAGTACGCCTGAGGTGGGCACATTAAACAATGTCATCACAGGCGCTGAAAAGACACACTGCCTGCATTTTTCCTTATTTCCAAGTTTTGTATTTTTAAAAAACTGATCTACAGGAGGAACAACATTCCAGGCAGGGATACGTGAGTGAATCATGGATCATACCACTCCAACAGGCAAAGAATGTCCTTCCCCACATATACTCACACATTCACCTATACCTTATTGTAAAGCTTGGTGTAAATAAATACTCGAGGGTAAACTGGAGAAGCTTGAAAATGTATATTGGAAAGAAAATAGGAATTGAGTCTGGGATCTGATTTGATTTACATTTTTAAAACACTACTCTTACCTGCTGAATTAAAAACTCATGATGGAAAAGAACAAGAATGGAAGCTAGAAGACCACTTAGGAGACTATTACAGTGATTCAGGCAAATAAACAAATAAATATATGATTTGTCAAATGTAAAAGGTACTAGGAAGAAAAATAAAGAAGACTATGATAAGGTGGATGAAGAGGATGTCAGCATTGTCTGGAAAGGCTTATCCGATAAGGTAATATTTGAACAGAGACTTGAAGGTTATAAAGAAAACCATGCAGGTATCTGAGGGAATCTGAGTACTCTGGATATTAGGAAAAAGAAAAATAACTGAGGAAAAAGAGGCGAGGAAAAAGAGGCAAGGAGAAGACAGGAAGAAGGGACATAAGGGAACACAGAGCCTTGAAAACCAGTTTAAGGACTTGGCTTTTAGTGTGGGTAAGATAAGAAGCCACCGAAGGTTTCAGAACAGAAGAATGACATGACCAGCTTTAAGTTTCAATCAGATCACAGTGGCTGCAACGGGGAGAATGGTCTGCGCGTGGGCAGTGACAAAAGCAAAAGACTAGTAAGAATATACTTTAGTAATCCAAGGGAGAAATAATGATAATATACAATATGTTGACAGTGGTGACCATGATGATAAACGGTTGAAACCTGGATATTCTGAAGGTACAGCCAACAAATCCTGCTAAAGAAACAGACATTGAGTAAGTACAAAAAGGAATGTGCAAGTTTTAGTCTTAGCAATTAACAGCAAGGAGTTGTCATTTACCGTGTTAGGTCAGACTGCAGAATAAATAAATAAGGAAATTTAGGAAGGAGGAGAGGAGACAATTTATTTTAAAAAGTTAAATATCTCAGTTCTGGATTACAGGATTCTAAATGTAATTCAAATGTAATTATTATAACAAAAATTAGAATAAACAGTTCCCAAAATGTATCCATTAGAAATAGAGTATTTCTTACCAAATTGTTTGAACCTCAAACTACTAATCCTCGGGGCTGCTCACAAACTCATATTTTTCAAAATGGGCGTCTTCCCATTAATTTAACCCATGTTGGTCAGTTTTATATATTTAAGCAAGTACTGATTCTTCATTCATAAGATACTCATTATGCACTTTTAGAAATTATAGCACATGCTTCATCAAAAGGCTTATATTTTAAATTTTAAGTTCAATCTCCTTACCTGAAGTTCTTTGTATCTATCTTGAAAAGAAATGGCCTCTTGCTCTTTTTCTTTTAGAAAGCCTTTTTCTAAGACATTATGCTTTTCCATCAAAGATTCCACATCCTAAAACAAAAATCCAAATACAAGCTTTGTAATATTTAATGGCTTAAAATATATTTAGTTTTTTCAATGAACATATCAGAAAACATTTGTCAGAGAAAGAATCTATGGGAAGTATGGCTTAAAATCTAACAATATTATAAATTGTATGCTTCACTCTAATTTCTAGGACAATATCAAACATGGACATAACATTTACTCATTCCAACAAATGAATATGAGCACATCAACTAATTTCATCAACATAATCTATTTCTAGATACACTTTCTATAAATATGGTAAGCTCTTTTGACAGATATTTTCACAGGGAAAAATGCATAAGTAAAAAATTTACTAAAATGGCTGTATACCTAAGTACTCTTGTCAAATATCCCATGAAGCCTAACTTTCCATAGGGAAAAGTTGATATCACAAAATTTCACCCCTTCATAAGAAATACAATATTATCTGCTTTCAAAGTAAATAAAAATAAACCAAAAAAAGAAAGCAATAGTTAGAAAAAACCTAGTAAAAGATGTTCATATCTTTAAAAGTACATATGTAAAATACATTTTTCATCAAAGGCTTTTCCAAGTGATTAGCTCATGACTGTTTTAAACCTATAGCCAAGGGAGAAAAGTATCTTCTTCCTCTGATGAGTTTTTAATCAGAGTTTGAGATTATATCAAATTTCTAATATTTGCAAATCAAATTTTTTTAGGCAAATTTAAATATACCTTTTTAATTCTCTGTTTTTCTTCTTCAGATACTTTGAGTTTAATCTCCAGACTTGAAATTTTTTGCTGAAGCTGTATGTTAGATACATTGGCTCCAGGATCCTCAGAATCATTCACAAGGGCAATTGTTCCATTACTTTTTTCATCAGTTAAACCCAATGGAAAAAGTGAGATATCCAGATGAGTGTGTGTTGATTGCTGAATCTAAACCACATTACAAAAAAAAAAAAAAATACACAAGAGAGGAAAGTTTACACTATACCAATAATGAAAACATCCAAAGGGCACTAGAAACCACATTTGGAAATTAAGTTGTTGAAAAGGTTCTGAAATTATTTCACCCTTTAAGTAAATCAAGAGAAGACCTCAAACTGTTACAACAACCCGATCTTTGCTGTAAGAAACAAAATTTCCTCTTAATTTTGAAATCTAAAGCATTCCTTAATTTGCTATCAATGCACTAAAAGACTTAAAACTTTTTCCTACACTTGAAAATGTATGAATAAGGACAGACATATCTGGTTGTTAACAGTTCTTAAAATTTACACACACACCTAGAATTTGTTTATATTTTCAACTGTAAATCGAACTCTGAAATTTATCAATGACCTCTATTGATCATCACTGTCTCGCAAAATTAACAGGTGACTCAAAATTGTGTACAACACTTTAGAAATTGGGACTACCTCCAGCAGCTAGCATAAGTGCTTGGTTTAAAAAATATTTGAATGAATAAACCTTATAACTGCTATATTTTTGGGTTTTACTCTAAAATTGAAATAGTTGCTTGTATACCTGAAAATATGTGGTAAGATTTGCTGAAAAGAGAAATACTTATTCTTTGTATTATTTTCCCTTTTCAAGTTCAAGATTTGAAATGCAAAGCCAGGTAAAGTTTAATAAAAGAGATACTCAAATCATACTTTGGTAACTAAGGCTACTTAAATATTTTGCAATTGTGCCACGAAACACAAACATATTATCTCGTTTTTTTGAATTCTACGTATTAGCCTCAAAATTAGAATCTCTATTGCAGAAATACTTCTTTTAGACAAACTGGCTAAAAAAGAAATTTAAAAAACATCAATTAAATTAGCAGGCAATTTTTTAAGTATGCACATCTCCTTTAAAAATATGCTTGTCTTTACCTGTGCTTTAGGAATAGTCTGACTCACAATGCTATTTTCTGGTGTATTCTCTGGTGATGAAATAATGGCATCAGAAGAGAGGCAGCCAATGGCAGAAGAGTGGTCATGGTCCAGCACAATCTCAGGAGAAGATGGTGAAAGATGGACTCCAGATACTAAAAAAAAAAAAAAAACAACAATAACAAAAAGGATAGGATTATTAAAGAGAAAACAGGTTGAAGGGAAGAAAGCTGAAATAGAGTAAAAGAAAAAAGTAAGGAAAGTAAAAACAATGAGAGTGAAAAATCAAGATTCTATGACTATTTCTCAGGGCCTAATCTCTAAGAGGTAAAACTAGTGTTTTTAATTTAACATGACATTTCCATGTAAGATCCAGGCAAACAAAATAGTTTTATAAAGTCTTAGTGTAATAATGCCATAAGAAGCACATTTCTAGCATAGAGAAAATACTCATATATATATATGAGTATATCATATATATGAGAAAATATATATATTATATATATAATATATTCATTCATTTCAGTCAGAAAAACCCATTTAATTTTTAAAAAAGCACTAGAGTGCCTACCAGTGCCAGTCATAGGCATTAGGGACTGAAGAGACACCAGTGAGCAATACAGATGCACCCATGTACTCAATGGCTTTACGACTCAGTAGGCAAGTCAACCAATTAATATTTATAACAATAAAATGAGTAAGGTAAAAAATCAATTACTTTGAAACAACTAATCTAACAATATCTACATTAAGGTCTTCTTTTGTGACAAATAAAAGAATTTTCATGCTAAAATAAAGTCAATTTAAGTTTGCTGAATTGTCCATACAGAAAAAAAATAATTTTTCTTTTTCAATTAGCTTAAAAAAAATTAGATTGTGATTAGAGCTCAAATATAAAAGTTCTGAAAGGAAACCCAAATATCAAGTATGACATAGGACAAAAGTACGGATATGAGCAAGATAAACAGGTCGTACATATATTACTTGATTTTTAAATATTCTTTCTAAAAATTCAAATAAGTTTGTACTAGGTGTGTTAAAATTTAAGGAAAGTGAGTCATTTTTTGGTACAGCCCATTCATACATTTTGCTTTCTAAACTATAAAGACCTTTATTCCACATTGGCATCAGTAGCAACGTCAGTGAAGTTCTACCATAAACTCTGGAAGGCAGTTCACAATGGAAATTGCATGTTTCCCTGAAGAAAGACATTTACAGGCTGTTAGATATAAACAAAATAACAAATACATCAATTTGTGATTGATATTCTAAGAATTCAATTATCTTAAATACATTTTTATTATGTAGCAATATTGCATTTTTGAGACATTATGTGTCATACTATATAATTAATATAGTCTAGCTTCACCCATAGGCTTTTTTTTTTTTTTTTTTTTTTGAGACAAGAGTCTCGTTCTGTCGCCCAGGCTGGAGTGCAGTGGTGCGATCTCAGCTCACTGCAACCTCGGCCTCCTGGGTTCACACCATTCTCCTGCCTCAGCCTCCGGAGTAGCTGGTACTACAGGCGCCCACCACCACGCCCGGCTTTTTGTATTTTTAGTAGAGACAGGGTTTCACCATGTTAGACAGGATGATTTCGATCTACTGACCCCGTGATCCGCATGCCCCAGCCTCCCAAAGTGCTGGGATTACAGGCATGAGCCACCGCGCCTGGCCAGGCATTTCAATTCCTTTTTTATTTTTATTTTTAAAGACGGAACCTCACCCCATCTCCCAGGCTGCAGTACAATAGTGCAATCTCGGCTCACTGCAACCTCCACCTCCTGGGTTCAAGCAATTCTCCTGGCTTAGCCTCCCAAGTAGCTGGGATTACAGGCGCTCATCACCAAGCCTAGCTAACCCTTTGTATTTTTAGTAGAGACAGAGTTCACCGTGTTGGCCAGGATAGTCTCGATCTCCTGACCTCCTGACTTCCTGATCCACCCGCCTCGGCCTCCCAAAGAGCTAGGATTACAGGCATGAGCCACCGTGCCCGGCCAGGCATTTCAATTCTTTAACTCAAATACAGAAAAGCAAAATTTTAATTCATGTTTGTACTTGGTATCCCTACTTCAGAAATTATGTTTTTCTAATCTTCACTATTCTATACAAGTATAATAGTGAAAGAGATTTCTTCAAAACATCAAAATATTCCCACTTCTAATTCTGCATCATAATTTACAACAAAAATATTACTAATGAATTTGTAAAGGCATGAAAGTAACTAGTATAGTGGACTGAGAAGGAATACAGCCTTGTGGTTAAGAACATAGACTCTAGAACCACACTACCATACCAGGTATAGAACAATGGACAAGTTACTTAACTTCTCTGTGCTTCAGTGTCCTCATCTACAAAATGGGCAGAGATTTTGCTGATAAGGTTTAAATTGTAGAAAACATGTAAAGCATTTAGTACAGTGTTGATATTTTATTATTTTAAAGAAAATTATTAAAATTTATTAAGCAAGTATGTTTATTTAAAGGTATATATGTGGCTGTGATCCTGTATCCAAGAAACTATTAACAGTTTCATTCTGATCTAACACCTATTTCAATATTTATGTATGTTATTCATATTTATAGGCATAAGATAAGATGTCATTCTGTCCCAAGTTAAATTCTTCTCCTGTAACATTAAATGTCCAAGTGTATCATATTAGGGAGAAAGGAGGGAAAGTGAGTAGAATACAGGAAGAATGAGAGCAAGTAAGAAGAAAAGAGGAAAAGAAAGAGATGAAAGGGAGAGGTTGAAGGAGGACAGTAGAGAGAGGGAATGAAGGTAACCAGAGTCTCATACTAACTAGTACTGTACTATGACCCTTTCTCTTCATAACCAAGTTCCTGAACAGTTCATAACCCCTGTCGCCATTTTCTTCTTCCTCGACCCAATCTTCATCACTCCACTGGATTTAAGATACTAGTTGTCATATTAGATACTATTAAATTAAATAAACACATCTGATCTTATCTTTCTTCAGTTCTTCAGAGAACATGATAATCACCCTCCATTTTTCTTAAAACTCCTCCTTTGGTCCCTGTTACACAAGATCTCCTATATTTCTACCTAACACTTTGAATACCATTTTCTTGATTCCTTTTCAGACTCTTTCTCCAATAAACCTCAAGTTTCATTATTTCATATATCTGCTGATCTTCTCACTGCACAGAATATTCTGGATTACCACTTTCAAAATCCATTATTTAAATTACCACCTCTAAGCTAATGATACTCAATACATCTCCGGTATAAATCACTCTGCAGAAATCTAGATCTATACTCACCTTACTACCAGACTGTTTCATTCAGGTGTCCAACAGATATACCAAACCTGCCTATCATCTTATATAGACCTGTTTTGCTTCATGTTTTCCATCTAGTTAATAATACCTCAAAAAACCATTTGCTCAAGCCAGAAATGATACCACTAAGTGCTAACTTCACTCCAGTCACACAGTATTACTAACATTCCCTGACTATGTCATGTTTCTTCAGTACCTCTGTGACCTCACAATATTATTCTCTAGGTAAAAGCCATAGGCATTAGAGTCAGAAATGGATTCAAATTCAAACATTAACAATTTATGCATTATGCAGCCTTAGGCAAATTACAATAACTCTTCTAAGCCAAAGTTTCCTCTTGTTAAAACGGGGAAATAAAGCTCAAAATGATGTTGTACAGCTTAAATGAGATAATGTATACCAACCACCTAGCCCAGTGACAGGTACACGGTAAGCATTCAGTAAATGGAAATTGTTACTGAAGTTTTAAGTTGGCAACATTCAAAACAAGCTTTTCTAGAAATCTTTTCACATCTATCCCATTATTCACTCAAGCACAAAATAATTCTAATTTTCCATTGTCTGTTAAGATACTACAAGATTTTTAAGAAACAGTGACAAACCATTGCGTAACAATAAATGGGAAACATTTAAAGCAGTGATTAGAAACAAAACTTCATAGCCCTGAACACTTCAATCAAAAAACAATAAATTAAATTCCCAGCTCAAACTAAAAAAGAAACAAAAAAGAAAATTTAAAACGTAGAATAAGGAAAATAATAAAGATACTGCAATCACTGAAGTAGATTAATAAGAAAAAAGGGTACATATAACTATTCAAAATCCTGGATTTCAAATGAAAATTAAACAAAATAGTAGCTAACAATAAAAGGAAAAGAACTCATATATACAAAATTAAATGATAAGGAGAATATAGCTATTATAACAGAAGAAACTAGAAAGTAATAACGTTGGGTGGCACAAAGATGGCCGAATAGGAACAGCTCCAGTCTCCAGCTCCCAGCATTAGCAACACAGTAGACAGGTGATTTCTGCACTTCTGACTGATGTACAGGGTTCATCTCACTGAAGCTTCTCGGACAGTGGGTGCTGGACAGTAGGTGCAGCCCAACGAGCGAGAGCCGAAGCAGGGCGAGGCATCACCTCACCCGGGAAGTGCAAGGGGGAAGGGAATTCTCTTTCCTAGCCAAGGGAAACCATGACACGCAACACCTGGAAAATTGGGTTACTCCCACCCTAATACTGCACTTTACCTCCCGCGCCTCGCTAGGAGGATCCCATGCCCACAGAGCCTCCCTCATTGCTAGCACAGCAGTCTGAGATCTAACTGCAAGGCAGCAGCAAGGCTGGGGGAGGGGCGCCCGCCACTGCTAAGGCTTAAGTAGGTAAACAAAGTGGCCAAGAAACTCGAACTGGGTGGAGCCCACCACAGCTCAAGGAAGCCGTCCCGCCTCTGTAGACTCCACCTCTGTGGACAGGGCATAGCCAAACAAAAGGAAGCAGAAATCTCTGCAGATGAAAATGTCCCTGTCTGTCAGCTTTGAAGAGAGTAGTGTGGTTCTCCCAGCATGGAGTTTGAGATCTGAGAACGAACAGACTCTCTGCTCAAATGGGTCCCTGACCCCTGAGTAACCAAACTGGGAGACATCCCCCACTAGGCACAGATTGACACCTCACAACTCACACGGCCAGGTACACCCCTGAGACGAAGCTTCCAGAGGAATGATCAGACAGCAATATTTGCTGTTCAGCAATATTCACTCTTCCGCAGCCTCTGCTGCTGATACCCAGGCAAACAGGGTCTGGAGTGGAACTCAAGCAAACTCCAACAGACCTGCAGCTAAGGGTCCTGACTGTTAGAAGGAAAACTAACAAACAGAAAGGACATCCACACCAAAACCCCATCTTTATGTCACCATCATCAAAGACCAAAGGCAGACAAAACCACAAAGATGGGGAAAAAGTAGTTCAAAAAAGCTGAAAATTCTAAAAATCAGAGCGCCTCTCCCCCTCCAAACAAACACAGCTCCTCGCCAGCAATGGAACAAAACTGCATGGAGAATGACTTTCACAAGTTGAGAGAAGAAGGCTTCAGGCAATCAAACTTCTCCAAGCTAAAGAAGGAAGTATGAACCTGGCGCAAAGAAACTAAAAACCTTGAAAAAAGATTTGACAAACGGCTAACTAGAATAACCAATGTAGAGAAGCCCTTAAACGACCTGATCGAGATGAAAACCATCACACAAGAACTACGTGACAAATGCACAAGCTTCAGTAACCGATTCGATCAACAAGATGGAAGGGTAATCAGTGATTGAAGATCAAATGAATGAAATGAAGCAAAAAAGAAGTTTAGAGAAAAAAGAGTAAAAAGAAATGAACAAAGTCTCCAAGAAATATGAGACTATGTGAAAAGATCATATCTACGTCTCACTGGTGTACCTAGAAGTAACGGGGAGAATGGAACCAAGTTGGAAAACACTCTGCAGTATATTATCCAGGAGAACTTCCCCAACCTAGCAAGGCAGATCAACATTCAAATTCAGGAAATACAGAGAACTCAACAAAAATACTCCTCGAGAAGAGCACCAAAGTTGAAATGAAGGAAAAAATATTAAATGGAGCCAGCAAGAAAGGTCAGGTTACCCACAAAGGGAAGCCCATCACACTAACAGTGGATCTCTCCACAGAAACTCTATGAGCCAGAAGAGAGTAGGGGCCAATACTCACCGTTCTTAAAGAAAAGAATGTTCAACCCAGAATTTCATATCCAGCCAAACTAAGTTTCATAAGTGAAGGAGAAATAAAATCCTTTACTGACAAGCAAATGCTGAGAGATTTTGTCACCACCAGATCTGCCCTACAAGAGCTCCTAAAGGAAGCACTAAACATGGAAAGGAACAACAGGTACCAGTCACTGCAAAAACATGTCAAAGTGTAAAGACCATCGATGTCAGGAAGAAACTGCATCAACTAACGAGCAAAAAAACCAGCTAACATCTTAATGACAGGAACAAATTCACACATAACAATATTAACCTTAAATTTAAATTGGCTAAATGCTCCAATTAAAAGACACAGACTGGCAAATTGGATAGAGTTAAGACCCATCAGTGTGCTGTATTCAGGAGACCCATCTCATGTGCAGACACACCCAAAGGCTCAAAATAAATGGATGGAGGAAGATCTACCAAGCAAATGGAAAACAAAAAAAGCCAGAAGCTGCAATCCTAGTCTCTGATAAAAGAGACTTTAAACCAACAAAGATCAAAAGAGACAAAGAAGGCCATTACATAATGGTAAAGGGATCAATTCAACAAGAAGAGCTAACTATATTGAACATATACGCACCCAATACAGGAGGACCAGATTCATAAAGCAAGTCCTTAGAGACTTACAAAGAGACATAGACTCCCACAAAATAATAATGGGAGATTTCAACACCCCACTGTCAACATTACACAGATCAACAAGGCAGAAAGTTAATAAGGATATCCAGGAATTGAACTCAACTCTGCACCAAGCGGACCTAATAGACATCTACAGAACTCTCCACCCCAAATCAACAGAATAAACATTCTTCCCAACACCACATCGAACTTATTCCAAAAATGACCACATAGATGGAAGCAAAATACTCCTCAGCAAATGCAAAAGAACAGAAATTGTAACAAACTGTCTCTCAGACCACAGTGCAATCAAACTAGAACTCAGGATTAAGAAACTCAATCAAAACTGCTCAACTGTATGGAAACTGAACAACCTGTTCCTGAATGACTACTAGGTACATAACGAAATGAAGGTAGCAATAAAGATGTTCTTTGAAACCAATGAGAACAAAGATACAACATACCAGAATCACTGGGACACATTTAAAGCAGTGTGTAGAGGAAAATTTACAGCACTAAATGCCCAGAAGAGAAAGCAGAAAAGATCTAAAATTGACACACTAACATCACAAGTAAAAGAACTAGAGAAGCAAGAGCAAACACATTCAAAAGCTAGCAGAAGGCAAGAGATAACTAGGATCAGAGCAGAACGGAAGAAAATAGACACACAAAAAACCCTTCAAAAAAATCAATGAATCCAGAAGCTGGCTTTTTGAAAAGATCAACAAAATTGATAGACCACTAGCAAGACTAATAAAGAAGAGGGAAGAATCAAATAGACACAATAAAAAATGATAAAGGGGATATCACCACCGACCCCACAGAAATACAAACTACCATCAGAGAATACTATAAACACCTCTGCACAAATAAACTAGAAAACCTAGAAGAAATGGGTAAATTCCTGGACGCATACACTCACCCAGGACTAAACCAGGAAGATGCTGAATCCCTGAATAGACCAATAACACGCTCTGAAATTGAGGCAATAATTAAGAGCCTACCAACCAAAAAAAGTCCAGGACCAAACAGATTCACAGCCGAATTCTACCAGAGGTACAAGGAGGAGCTAGTACCATTCCTTCTGAAACTATTCCCATCAATAGAAAAGGAGGGAATCCCCCCTAATTCATTTTATGAGGCCAACATCATCCTGATACCAAAGCCTGGCAGAGACACAACAACAAAAAAGAGAATTTTGGACCAATATCCCTGATGAACATCGATGCAAAAATCCTCAATAAAATACTGGCAAACCGAATCCAGCAGCACATCAAAAAGCTTATCCACCATGATCAAGTAAGTGGGCTTTGGCCGGGCGCCAGTGGCTCACGCCTGTAATCGCTGCACTTTGGGAGGCCGAGGCGGGCGGATCACGAGGTCAGGAGATCGAGACCATCCTCGCTAACACGGTGAAACCCTGTCTCTACTAAAATACAAAAAAATTAGCCGGGCATGGTGGCGGGCGCCTGTAGTCCCAGCTACTCGGGAGGCTGAGGCAGGAGAATGGCACGAACCCGGGAGCGGAGCTTGCAGTGAGCCGAGATGGTGCCACTGCACTCCAGCCTGGGCGACAGAGTGAAGACTCCGCCTCAAAAAAAAAAAAAAAAAAAAAAAAAAAAGTGGGCTTCATCCCAGGGATGCAAGGCTGGTTCAACATACGCAAATCAACAAATGTAACCCAGCATATAAACAGAACCAAAGACAAAAACCACATGATTATCTCAATAGATGCAGAAAAGGCCTTTGACAAAATTCAACAGCCCTTCATGCTAAGAACTCTCAATAAATTCACTATTGATGGAACATATCTCAAAATAATAAGAGCTATTTATGACAAACCCACAGCCAATATCATACTGAATGGGCAAAAACTGGAAACACTCCCTTTGAAAAATGGCACAAGACAGGGATGCCCTCTCTCACCACTCCTATTCAACATAATGTTGGAAGTTCTGGCCAGGGCAATCAAGCAAGAGAAAGAAATAAAGGGTATTCAATTAGGAAAAGAGGAAGTCAAATTGTCCCTGTTTGCAGATGACATGATTGTATATTTAGAAAACCTCATCGTCTCAGCCCAAAAATCTCCTTAAGCTGATAAGCAACTTCAGCAAAGTCTCAGGACACAAAATCAATGTGCGAAAATCACAAGCATTCTTATACACCAGGAACAGACAAACAGAGAGCCAAACCATGAATGAACTCCCATTCACAATTGTTTCAAAGAGAATAAAATTCCTAGGAATGCAACTTACAAGAGATGTGAAGGACCCCTTCAAGGAGAACTACAAACCACTGATCAATGAAATAAAAGAGGACACAAACAAATGGAAGAACATTCCATGCTCATAGATACGAAGAATCAGTATCGTGAAAATGGCCATACTGACCAAGGTAATTTATAGATTCAATGCCATCCCCATTAAGCTACCAATGACTGTCTTCACTGAATTGGAAAAAACTACTTTAAAGTTCATATGGAACCAAAAAAGACCCCACATTGCCAAGACAATCCTAAGCCAAAAGAACAAACCTGCAGGCATCACGCTACCTGACTTCAAACTATACTACAAGGCTACAGTAACCAAAACAGCATGGTACTGGTACCAAAACAGAGATATAGACCAATGGAACAGGGTAGAGCCCTCAGAAATAATACCACACATCTACAACCATCTAATCTTTGACAAGGCTGGCAAAAACAAGAAATGGGGATAGGATTCCCTATTTAATAAATGGTGCTAGGAAAACTGGCTAGCCATAAGTAGAAAGCTGAAACTGGATCCCTTCTTTACACCTTATACAAAAATTAATTCAAGATGGATTAGAGACTTCAATGTCAGGCCTAAAACCATAAAAACCCTAGAAGAAAACCTAGGCAGTACCATTCGCACACAGACATGGGCAAGGACTTCATGTCTAAAACACCAAAAGTAATGGCAACAAAAGCCAAAATTGAGAAATGGGATCTCATTAAACTAAAGAGCTTCTGCACAGCAAAAGAAACTACCATCAGAGTGAACAGGCAACCTACAGAATGGGAGAAAATTTTTGCAATCTACTCATCTGACAAAGGGCTAACATCCAGAATCTACAAAGAACTCAAACAAATTTACAAGAAAAAAACAAACAACCCCACCAAAAAGTGGGCAAAGGATACGAGCAGATGCTTCTCAAAAGAAGACATTTATGCAGCCAACAGACACATGAAAAAATGCTCATCATCACTAGCCATCAGAGAAATGCAAATCAAAACCACAATGAGATACCATCTCACACCAGTTAGAATGGCGATCATTAAAAAGTCAGGAAACAACAGGTACTGGAGAGGATGTGGAGAAATAGGAACACTCTTACACTGTTGGTGGGACTGTAAACTAATTCAACCATTGTGGAAGACAGTGTGGTGATTCCTCAAGGATCTAGAACTATAAATACCATTTGACCCAGTCATCCCATTACTGGGTATATACCCAAAGGATTATAAATCATGCTGCTATAAAGACACATGCACACGTATGTTTACTGTGGCACTATTCACAATAGCAAAGACTTGGAACCAATCCAAATGTCCATCAATGACAGACTGGATTAAGAAAATGTGGCACATATATACCACAGAATACTATGCAGCCATAAAAAAGGATGAGTTCATGTCCTTTGTAGGGACACGGATGCAGCTGGAAACCATCATTCTCAGCAAATTATCACAAGAATAGAAAACCAAACACCGCATGTTCTCGCTCATAGGTGGGAATTGAACAATGAGAACACTTGGACACAGGAAGGGGAACATCACACACCGGGGCCTGTTGTGGGGTGGCGGGAGGGGGGAGGGAGAGCATTCAGAGATATACCTAATGTAAATGACAAGTTAATGGGTGCAGCATACCAACATGGCACATGTATACATATGTAACAAACCTGCACATTGTGCACATGTACCCTAGAACATAAAGTATAATAAATAAAAGAAAGCAACAAGGTTCTTCTACAGACTTCTAAGTAAATCAACCAAAGCATTTAGAAAAACGAAAAAATTCATAAAGAATGTAGTTTCTAAAAGTTCATCTGACTAAATATTGTTTTAAACCTCAAAAATAAATTTTCTTGTGAAAAAAAAGTTAGGCAACTACCCCACAAAGAAAGCATTAGGCTCAGATTATTTCAAGGGGATTTCTACCAAAAATTCAAACACTAGATAAACCCAATATTCTAAAATTGAGAAGAACACTGAAAATGAAGGAAAACTTCATTAGCATTACTACAATTAACATAACATTAATAGTAACACTTTATAAAGACATTAAAAATCAGAAAAATTCAAGATTTTCAGATTATGAGTATCACTTATAAATAATGAAGTATAAGTTCTAAATAAAATATTAACAAAATAAATCCAGCACCATATTAAAATGATATGCAATGAACCAACAGAACTTACTCCAGGAATGCAAGACTGGTTACCTATTACAGAATTCATTAATACTCCATATTAACAAACTTAAAAAAGAAAAACTGTATGATTATTTCCAGACTCTGGAAAGGCCTGTGATAAAATTAAACACCCATTTCAGTTAAAAACAATCAGAAAATAGAAACTGATGGATAATAAAGATAATAAAATATATAAACCTCAGCCCTAAAGGCAGCATCTTAATTAATGGGAAAAGATTAAAGGTGTTTCCATATAGATGAGGAATAAGAAAAGGATGCCTACTAACTCTCTAACTTTTAAGCATTGCACTAAAGGCACAAATCGATGCAATTAAACAAGAGACATGAAATAGCACCATAAAAACAGAAAAAATGTGAAAACAATTTCATGTTTCTATCATGAGAATACATATAAAATTAACTCTAATAATAAAAGCATTCGGTAGAGGACATAAACGTAACCAGCAGAAACCAATATAATTCATATGTAAAAACAATAACCATTTAGAGAATGTAATGGTAGAGAAAATAACTATTTTTCACTGCAACAAAGACACGATACAGTACTTAAGAATAAATTTAGCAAGAAATGTGAAGAAAATCTTAAAACACTCCTGAAAGACAAAGAAACAGACCTAAACAAAGGTAAAGATATCTCTTGTAATAGGATAGAACATCTAAATATCACAAAAATCCCTAGTCCTCTCTTAATTAACGTATAGGCTTAATACAATCCCAGTAAGTTTTTTATAATGCAGTTAGATAAATGGGCATTAAATGCCACATTAAAAAAGTGAACTTGAAAGAAAAGAACAACACTAAAAGAGAAAAGCTATATGGGGAATACTATTCCCTCTTATTAAAATCTACTAAATTAAACTATATTAAAACTACAATCAAAATTTGCTGTATTAAATTATGTTATAGAACCTCTATAAATAACATAGTAGATTATTTGGTGCAACAATTAACAGATCAGAAGAACATATCAGAAACTCCAAAAATAGATCCAAGTATGTGTGAAGCAAGTATGTGATAAAAGCAGCATTTCAAATTACTGCATCAAAGATAGGCTTGTTAATATAACAGTGACAGAACATTGATTAATTGTTTGGAAAAAAATGTGTTAAATAAAATTAAACTCATATGTCATATCATACACAAAAAGAAACTCAAAATAGGATCAGGGATCTAAACAGTTTAATGAGATCATATACTCTAGGAGAAAACATGAGTGAGTTCTTCTTGACCTTAGACATAAGAAAAGGCATTCTAACTATGGCTAGATTATAGATACGACACAAGGAAAGACTGACTAATTTCACTACAGAATATATAAGATGTTTTTTCTGTCAAAACAAATATAAAAACCAACTAACAAGTTAGAAAAAAAAACTAATATCTATAACATGTATCACAGATAAGGGCCAATATTCCTAATAAATAAAGAACCTTTAAAACCTAGGGGGAAAAAAAAGGTTAAGAGAATAAAAAACATCCTATAGTACAATAAGCAAAAGATGTGAACGATTTACCAAAATGAAAACATACAAAAGGCCCTTAAATATATGAAAAAACAAAGATACATACATCTACTTATTTGCTGTAAAGGAAACGTATGAAGGATAAAGCCAAAAACAAACAGGACAGTGGAAGATAGGCAGGAATGAGGTGGAAAGATAAGAAATGAACAGCAAGAAATCTCTCTTCTCTGAATATAGGTTTTAATACAATTCTCAACTTTTGGCACCATGTTAATGTTTCACATACTTAATAAAAGAAAAACGAAATCAACAGGCAGGGGAATGAGAAATCCTAAACAGATTACAAAGAACAACAAATGAACTTGCAAATGAATAACCTGATCACATAACGCAGTATGAGACAGGGAGGGGTAAAAACTAACCCAAGTTACTTTGGGACATAGTGTCGTGACTGAATGCCCTCAGTGTAAGAACAAAAACAACACTAAATAAATACTGAGAAGAATAAGAAAAATGAGAAGGAAAAAGAAGAAAATGATAAAGCAAATGAGGTAAAATGTTAACCTTTGAAGAAAATGAAAGAAGTATATATGGGAATTATTTGTCCATTTCTTGAAGCTTTTCTGTAAGTCAGAATAAAAGAGGAAACAGCAAAGGGGAAATTATATAATTTTAAAAAACACACATCTAAAGAATTACTCATCAGAGGAAAAATAACTTGGTCTCAACAAAATCCTTCCCTAGGCAAAACTGCTAAATAAAGACTTGCTACCACTAAAAATATATATCAGAATGTTCCTACCAGTTACTGTTAGTAACAGCAAATAAGTGGCAAAAACCTAAATACTCACTAACATTAAATGGGTACCTGAGTTGCACCATAATCAATTATTTAGCAGTGAAAATAAAGAAACTGCAGATATATAAAATAACATGACTGAATCTCAGAGACAAAAATTTGGGTTAACAATATAAATCCTAAAGATTTCCAACAATATGAACCCATTTTTATAAAGCACATAAACAAGCAAAGCTCATATATATATATGCACGCACACACACACACACACACAAATTTTTGTTGTTGTTTTCGTTTTGTTTTGTTTTTTTACAAAATCAAGGAAACGCTAACATAAAATTGAGGACAGTGATTCCTCCACGGACAAAGGCAAAGGGATAGCACAGAAGAAAAATTATGAAATTGATAACACTCTAGTTCTTAAGTTAAATAGCAGATTCATGTGTGTTATTTTTAAATATAACAAAGAAAAAATAAAAATAACTATACTTGCTTAAAAATATACTTCTAAAGACTTTTGTTTCAATATCCTTTCTAACTGGAATAAACAACCCCCAGGAGTCACGTTAACCCCTAATCAAAGCATGCTCTGGGTTAATAAGATAGGAAAGGATCTAGTTTCAAAGTAAAGACTAACAGGGGCCAACTAGCCTTGGTGGAAAAAAAAAAAAAAAATCAGCAACACACCAGTAAACACAGGATTTGGAGATGCAAGCCTTTCTGGCATCCTGCTAATCAGACCAATACAACACATGGAAAGTTGAAGGTAAAGTGCTTACTATTCATATGCACTTTCAATTTTTGAGGCATCAGAGGAATTTTCAGAAAGTTGTTGAATTTGGTACTATGTTTACTAAGTGTTTCATAATCCAAATCCAATTTTTAATATAAAATGAGAAAACAAATGAACAGCATCTGTGAAAGAAAAGAGAGCATATAATTTCCCTCTAAGTGAGAACTAGGTTTTTTTCAGATAAACCTCTACATTTTTTGCTATGCTACAATTCACATAGCTTCACTAATTTAACGTGACTGCCCTGTAACATCCAACCCCTAGAAAAAAAATCTGTCCTGGTAAATATTGTCCACATATATAGACACAAAATATTATTGTATAGTAATGATGGTATACATGTTTTAAATGTGTGTGCTTAATAAATGGGAAATTATAAACATAATTTTAAAATTACAAATTCTAGTATGTAAAACATTATCTTCTGACTTAGTCAAGGTACAGTTTTTTAAGTTTCAAAGTGCTTACAGTATTCTTTGGTCTATTAAAAATTGTATAGTGTCAGTCCTCATGCCCAAAATCTTCAAAGGCAGGAAATCAGGTGTGCCCAACACCACCTATTTCCACGAAAACACAGCCAAAATTTTTTTAAGTAGAAATCTATAAAATTTTGTTTCTTTGGACATGTTGTTTGTTTGCTTGCTTTTAAGGCTTAAGCAGGAGTATATACAATTTGCTTCATTTTAAATGTGAAATCCCTGGTTTTCTAAGATTTAGAGAATACAGAGTCAGCACAATATTCCTCCACAGCTACAAGGCAAATCAAAAGTGCAATGAATGGCAGTTCTTCATTTTTAACTTTGTAAGGGTAACTAGCAAGTCACTTGGATATATCATTTTTCATTGACAGACCTCTTCTAAAGCACAAAAAGCTAACTATGTCAAAACATGACACAGGCGAAGGAGCACCAAGTTTCCAAACAGTATGCAATTATTTTTTCCAGTAATTCTGTTTGTGGTCATTTCTGTTTCATTTTACATAAACATAATAACTCTGGTTAATTCTAAATAAGAAATGGGTAAAAATAGCCATGCACTTTTACCTATACTCCAAAAAATAAACCTGTTTATCTGTTAATGATTAAAATAATTCAAGAGGAATATGCCAATAAAATAATGATTTTTATAACTTGTAACTCAGAAAATAGTTTTGGCCTTCAATTTTCATTCAACCATCCTATTATCCAAAGCGGGTCCTCATTTTTAATCCCGTTCTTTCATCTTTTAGGTACATTAGAGGCTGGTGACTACCTGCTTTCATAAACTGTCATTTCACCTCTGATCCCCAAATGTATTTTCAGGTCTATGTTGTTGAATCCACATCTTCCTATACAATGCTCATTGTTGACACCTTCGAAAATCACTCATGTAGGGAAGTCACTGTTATGGAAAACAAAAAATTTGCAAGTGCTTATGGAGATCCAAATCGCATATCTAAATATGAAGATCTGTTACTAAAAACAATGAAACTAAGTGTACACATTTCTTTTAAAATTTACAGAAAACAGTGAAAGTCAGTGTTTAGAAAATCATTGTTTCTAACCCAAGGAAGGGTTCCTTACAGGAAATGACCCTTGATATATAATGTATATGTTTATATATTATATGTATAGATATATAGATGTAATAGAATGGATTTTAGGATGTATCTAAGACATCTAGGTTGGAAATTGAAGGAAAAATATATAATAGCTTTTAAAAAGCCAAGATGGAGGAACACAGAAAATACAAATGATCACTCCCTTAATACAATGATTACATCGTTGATAAAATTTCTACCATTTTAGTTATTTTTTATTATTTTCTAGAGTTACTGGCATACTATAAATAAAGACCTCACCGCTACTTGTTTCTTTGAGGAATAACAGTGTTCCAGAGGGCTGTTTGGATAACCCTGTATACTACAAATTGCAATAATCAAATTTCAGAATTATGCAAATGACAAAAAAAATTGTTTCCATTGCTAAAAGAGATGCAGAGGAACAGACCTCGTAATCTTTTGCTAGCATAGTCAACATAAAATTATATAATATAAACATAAATATAACTTTTTGAATGGGAAAATTAAAACAATAAAAAATTTAAAAAATAAAATTAAAAATATGTTCATTCCCCACTGCTGCTTTAATATCACAGAAGAAGAAAATCTCACAGCATCCAAAAATAAATGAAAGTAGAAATAAATTAATGAAGTAAACTATAATAAAAAATGATATAAGGAGTCTAAAACACTTGAAGAATATGGGAGGAATATTCCAAAATCATAGTATCTTTTATCCAAATTTACTATCTAAAAATAAAAGGCTTTTTTCTTTTAACTCTTGCTCACACTGAGTGAACAAAATTCTGTGCAATTTCTGAAGTGGAAGAAAAAAATTATATCACACCTTAAGCTAACGTGGTATGTTTTGAACACATCATTTTAAAATGTTAGGTTCCTGCTGAGGTAGTTTTTGGCTCCTGAGTCTCTGGAAACTAGATCCTTAAGAAATTTTTTTAACTCAATAGAAGATAATGACACACTTAAGAAAACAGTGCCTGTGTTCTTTATTGGACTCATTTATCTAATCACTTATTCAAAATGCAATCGTAGAGTAGCACTATATTCAAGACACTATGTAATGTAAGATAGAGAACAATAATCCTTTATATCAGAAAACTTCGCCCTGAGAATATCCCATTGGTATTAAAATAATAAAAAATAAATAAATTATTATCTAAAGTACTTAGTTGTTAGATATCATGGAAAGACTTGCCATTGTTTGTAGTTTGATATCACCACTGCAACACTCCAAATAGGAAATGATAAAAATATTAGTGTGCTGTACGTCAAAGGTGTTCACTAAATCATTTTATTTTAAAAATTTCGTTTAGAAATTTCTTGGAAATATTTTAAATATCAAAATATGATTTTCAAAAAAAGATAAAATCTTGACTCTCAGAGAGATAAAGTAGATATATATTAAAGATTTTATTCTACTCATACAATGAGGGAACCAGGCAAATGTTATAACCACTTCAAAGGAAAAATCGTTTAAAATAGGGCAAATTTATAGACAGTGAACAAATGAAATAAACTGCAAATGGAGGTGCAACTGCTTTTTTCCAAAGGTGCAGAGTCAATCAGAATTTCAAGTCTGTCAGTTCCTACATCACATGAAGAGCTGTAAATGTAAAATAACTCAAAGACAGTGAACAGGGCTAGAATCAGATAACCCTAAAACTTGTGCTGAATGTAGACAATGAATAGTTTTCATTTTAAAATATCTTTTTTTACATGACTCTATTAAGCCATTCTCACACTGCTATAAAGATACTACCTGAGACTGAGTGATGTATAAAGAAAGCAGGTTTACCTCAGGCATGGTGGCTCAAACCTGTAATCCCAGCACTTCGGGAGGCTGAAGCAGGTGGATCACCTGAGGTCAGGAGTTCCAAACCAGCCTGGCCAATATGGCTAAACCTCATCTCTACTAAAAATACAAAAATTAGCCAGGTGTAGTGGCACATGCCTGTAATCCCAGCTACTGGGGAGGCTGAGGCAAGAGAATCGCATGAACCCAGGAGGCAGAGGTTACAGTAAGCCAAAATCGCGCCACTGCACTCCAGCCTGGAAAACAGTAGTGAAACCCTGTCTCAAAAAAAAAAAAAAAAAAAAAAAAAAAAAGAGAGAGAGAGAGAAAGCAGGTTTAACTGACTCACAGTTCCACATGGCTGGGGATGCCTCAGGAAGCTTACAATCACAGGAGAAGGCAAAGGGGAAGCAGGCACCTTTTTCACAAGACAGAAGGAGAAACAGAGACAGAGAAGGGGAAGGGTGATACTTTTAAAACAGAAGATCTTGTGAGAACTCATTACCACAAGAACAGCATGCGGGGGGGAACCACCTCCATAATCCAATCACCTGCCACCAGGTCCCTCCGTTGACATGGGGGGATTACAATTCGAGATGAGATTTGGGTGGGGACACAGAGCCAAAGCATATCAATGACGAAAAAGAATAGCTCAAATTTCTCTTAAGTGAAATGAAAAAAGGGGAGAGAACTGTCATTGACCTGGTACATACTATGGTCTAGGTGCTGTAAAATATATTTTTTTTGTGTCAACTTACTTTCATCCTCTCTATAACAACCATTTCATAAATGAAGAATCTAAGATTCTGAGTTTAATTGTAAAGTACAAGATTTTACAAACTAGAAGACTGTCAAGTCACGATCAGAATTCACGTCTGTTTGACTCTAAAGCTCAAGCTCATATTCTCCACTCCACAAGCACTAAAAATGCAAGTTAAAATCATGTTAAGATTTTGGGCGTGTGTGTGTGTTATTTTTCTAGTAGGTAAACAAACAATGAAAAATACAGGCAAAGAGCCAGGTGCACTGCAGACAAGGAGGTGAGCACAGTGTCCCAGCTACTGGGAAGGCTGAGGTGGAAAAATGGTTTGAGCCCAGGAGTTCGAGGCTGCAGTGAACTATAATCACATCACTGTACTCCAGTCTGGGTGGCAGATCAAGGCCTCGTCTCTTGGAGAAAAAAAAAAATACAGACAAGGAAACAGAATACATAGAACCAAATAGGAAAAGCATAAGTTAAAAGAGAGAGAAAGAGACGAAAACTTCAAAAAGAATTTTAAGAAACTAATGTTTTCAATAAAACATATATTTAAATTGATACCAACAACAGAAGTTACTGTTCTATCATTAAATGCCTAAAGAGAAAGCAAAACATGACTAGCTAGCATATATACAGTGACTTAACAATGCCAATTAAAAGAATAAAATAAAAGCAACAGTCCTGAAATAAGCTCTTAACTATATCCTACTGCCAGTAGAAAACAAAACTTAATCAAGTAAAACAAAACTACTTTAAAGTCCCCTTCTACTCATCCAGTTAATTATAATGGGAAATCTAGTTACAGTATGTGAATATTAGCAAAATGAAACACAACTATTTGTTCTTTCTTCTCTTTCTTTGAACCTTCAATATAGAGCTTGCCACAATTTGCATTCATTTAAGCTACGAGGATTATTTTCAGTTCTCTTACTTCTATGTGTGCTAGTTTTTCTTCAGTTGCAGATTTTATGTCTTATTCTCTGAATGGGCTTCTTCTGTTCTTACTATTTTGTATCTATATGCCCAAGACACTCTTGCTGTTAATCTTTTTATAACGTATATTAATAATCTTTGACTTAATCACTATGTATTTTGAAATTAAAATCTTCTTTCTTTTCTTTGCCTGTTATTTAAATCATAAAATAGAAACATCTACCAAAAAGCCTTTTAGCACCTTATTGACAGGTATCAGTAGATTACAAATATATAATTTGCCAGAAGCTGACTCAGCATCCTAAAATGAAATAAACAGCCCCATAATAATTTCCAGAGTACACACAAAATAAGTATCATTGTATATAAACAGAATTATTCTCTTTAGAGGTTTGAAGGGTACTTTGCCCAAGTTTACATCTACAATTTGAGAAGCATTAAGTACTATCCAAATAGAGTACTCTATTTAAGTATTAACAAAGGCAATGTACATCTACCTGACCATTTATATACGACATTCTTGTGACTTTTAAAAATTTGATACTCATAATAGTTTCAACAGCAGAAGACCAGCCTATTTCATATTAATATGGTGAAAATACTATTTATTTTTAAAAATCTAGTCATCACACCAACATATACTTAGAGATAGATACCTAAACACATGTGCCATCAACTAATAACAGGGACTCAAAAGCAAAATTTGAACCTACTAAAGACTATAACTCTCATCAATGTTACGTGTCATTATCTCCTCTTTTCAAGCAGGTTAAAAGAAATAACAGCTATTATAGACACCTAAACTCTTAAATGACCTCCAAGAAATTTTATATGCCCAAATTTACAAGAAATATATAGTTTAAATAAAGTTCTATTGTTATTATATCCATTAAAGTTAATCAGCCATAAAGGTGAAATATATTGAAAATGGTAGATTTTCATTTGTATTAGGTTGTTGCAAAAGTAACCGCGGTTTTTGCATTGTTGGAATTCGCTGTTTGATGTTAGAACACATTCTTAATGTGGTTATGTCATACATCATTTAAATGGGCATTTATCACTTTATGTTCTTTTGCTGATGACATATTACTTGCTGTTTATTTTATGTTTATTTTACACCACAGAAATGATGTTAGACAAAAAGAAAATATGAGCGATTTTCTTATTTTAGTTCAAAATGGGTCGTAAAGCAACAGAGACAACTTGCAACATCAACAACTCATTTGGCCCAAGAACTGCTAATAAACGTACAGTGCATTGGTGGTTCAAGAAGTTTTGCAAAGGAGATAAGAGCCTTGAAGATGAAGATCACAGTGGCTGGCCATTGGAAGTTGACACCAACCAATTGAGAGCAATCATCAAAGCTCATCCTCTTACAACTACACAAGAGGTTGCCAAAGAACTCAACATTGACCATTCTCAGTCATTTAGCATTTGAAGCAAAGTGGAAAGGTGAAAAAGCTCAATAAGTGTGTGCTTCATGAGCTGAGCGAAAACCAAAAAAATCATCATTTGATGTGTTGTCTTCTCTTATTCTATGCAATAACAATCATTTCTCAATCACATTGTGACATGCAACAAAAAGTGGATATTATGACAACTGGCAATTACCAGCTCAGTAGGTGGACTGAAAAGAAGCTCCAAACTACTTCCCAAAGCCAAACTTGCACCAAAAAAAGGTCATGGTCACTGGTTGGTGGTCTGCTGCTGGTATGATCCACAACAGCCTTCTGAATTACAGTAAAACCATTACATCTGAGAAGTAAGCTTGGCAAATCTATGAGATGCACTGAAAACTACAATGCCTGCAGCTAGCATTGGTCAACAGAAAGGGCCCAATTCTTGTCCATGACAATGCCTGACCACATGTTGCACAACCAATGCTTCAAAAATTGAACGAATTGAGCCATGAAGTTTTGTCTCATCTGCCATATTGACCTGATCTCTCGCCAAACAACTACAACTTTTTCAAGCATCTCAACAACTTTTTCAGGGAAAACATTTCTACAACCAGCAGGGTGCAGAAAATGCTTTCCAAGAGGTTACTGAATGCTGAAGCATGGATTTTTACACTACAGGAATAAACAACCTTGTTTCTTGTTGGTAAAAACGTGTTGATTGTAATGGTTCCCAATTTGCTTAATAAAGATGTGTTCAAGCCTAGTTATAATGATTTAAAATTCATGGTCCAAAACAGAAATTACTTTTGCATCAACCTAACATTTTTTCAAAGTAAGAAAAATAGGGATAGAGTGGTGAGGAAATGCCTTCACATAAAGAATGTTTTGCCACAAAAGTACAGTAAAATACCAAAGTTATACCTCTTGATGAACATAAAAAACTAAAATATATAAAAACTAAATATTTTAACAAGAAATACCAATGCTAAAATACAGTATACTTTTAAAAAACATATGAGTTGGGTATGAAGCCTCACAAACTAATCTTTAAGGTTAATATCAATCAGAAATTTAGAATACTTAACATTTAACTCCTTAAAAAGTGAGAATTTAACTGTAATATGATCCTACATCTACAATGAACAAAATATAAAAAACAATTGGCTCCTATTGCATTAATGAAAGCTTTATTTGGACTAGCCACTACAAAAACACACTTAAGTACACAGACCAGTGACACTATTATAAGGCAACTACACAAACAAGTCTGTATAATGACCAGCTAACATCATGATGACAGAATCAAATCCACACATTTCAATACTAAGCTTGAATGTAAGTGGACTAAATACCTTAATTAAAAGGCACAGACTGGTGAGTTGGATAAAGAACAAAGACCTAATGGTATGCTGCCTTCAAGAGCCCCATCTCACATGCAATGACACCTACAGGCTGAAAATAAAGGGATGGAGAAAACTCTAACAAGCACAAGAAAATCAGAAAAAAAGCAGGGATTGCAGTCCTTATTTCAGAAAAAAACAGACTTCAAACCAACAGAGATCCAAAAAGACAAGTAAGAGCATTACATAATGGCAAAGGGCTCAATTCAATAAGAAGATCTATCCTAAACATATATGCAACCAACACAGGAGCACCCAGATTCATAAAGCAAGGTCATGGAGACCTTCAAAGAGTCTTAGACTCCCACACAGTAATGGTGGGAGACTTCAAAACCCCACTGACAGAAATAGAGCATCAAAGCAAAAAAAATAATTAAGATATTCAGGACCTAAACTCAGCACTGGATCAAATGGACCTGATAAGACAACTACAGAACTCTCCACCCAAAAACAGCAGAATACACATTCTTCTCATTGCTACAAGGCATGTATTCTAAAATTGACCACACAATCAAACATAGGACGCTCCTCAACAAATGCAAAAGAACTGAAATCGTAACAAACATTCTCTCAGATGAGAGTGCAATAAAAATAGAATTCAAAACTAAGAAAATAGCTCAAAACCATTCAATTACGTGAAAATTGAATAATCTGCTCCTGAATAACTTTGGGTAAATAATGAAGATAAGGCAGAAATTAAGAAGTTCTTTGAAACGAATGAGAACAAAGATACAACATACCAGAATCCCTGGGACACAGCTAAGACAGTGTTAAAAGGGAAATTTATAGCACTAAATGTCCACACAAAGAAGTTAGAAAGATCTCAATTTAACAACCTAACATCACAACTAAGAGAACTAGAAAACCAAGAGCAAACCCACCCCCAAGCTAGCAGAAGACAAGAAATAACCAAAATTAGAGCCGAACTCAAGGAGACTGGGACAAAATAAATTCATTCATTCATTCATTCATTCATTCATTCAAAAGATCAATGAATCCAGCAGTTGGCTTTTTGAAAAAATTTGTAAAATAGACCACTAGCTAGACAAATAAGAAGAAAAAAGTAATGATCCAAGTAAACACAATTAGAAACAATAATGGGGATATTATCACTGACCACACAGAAATACAAAGAACCATCAGAGAATATTATGAACACCTCCATGCATGCAAACTAGAAAATCTACAAGAAATGGATAAATTCTTGGACATATACACCCTCCCATGTCTGAACCAGCAAGAAATTAAATTCCTGAACAGATCAATAACAAGCTCCCAAACTGAATCAATAATAAGTAGCCTACCAACCAATAAAAGCCCAGGACTAGACATATCCACATCTGAACTCTACCAGATACACAAAGAACAACTGGTACCATTCCTACTGAAACTATTCCAAAAAAACTGAGAAGGAGGGACTCTGTCCTAAGTCATTCTATGAGGTCAACATCACCCTGATACTAAAACATCGCCCTGGTAGACACACAACAAGAAATAATTATTTCATGCCAATATCCTTGATGAACATCAATGCAAAAACACCTCTGGCAAACCAAATCCAGCAGCACATCAAAAACCTTATCCACTACATACAAGGAGGCTTTATTCCAAGGATGCAAGGTTGGTTCAACATTCCCAAATTAATAAATACGATTCATCACCTATACAGAACTAAAGACAAAAAACACATGATTATCTCAATAGATGCAAAAAAGGCTTTTGATAAAATTCAACATTCCTTCGTGTTAAAAACTCTCAATAAACTAGGTATCGAAAGAACATGCCTCAAAATAATGAGATACATGACAAACCCAAAGCCAACATCATACTGAATGGACAAAAGCTGAAAGCATTTCCCTTGAAAATCAGAAAAAAACAAGGATGCCCTTTCTCACCTCTCCTATTCAACACACTATTGGAAGTCCTGGACAGACCAATCAGGAAAGAGAAAGAAAGAAAGTACATCCAAATAAAAAGAAAGCAAGTCAAACTATCCCTGCTTGCAGACAACATGATTCTACGTCTAGAATACCCCATTGTGTCCACTGAAAAGCTCCTTAAGCTGATAACTTCAATGAAGTCTTGGGATACAAAATATCAATATACAAAAATCACTAGCATTCCTATTACACCAACAACAGTCAAGCTGAGAGCAAAATTAGGAACATAATCCCATTCACAATTGCCACAAAAACAATAAAATAACTAGGAACACAGCTAACCAAGGTGGTGAAAGACCTCTACAATGACAACCACAAAACACTGCTTGAAGAAATCAGAGATAACACAAATACATGGAAAAGCATTCCACACTCACGGATAGAAAGAATCAATATCATTAAAATGGCCATATTGCCCAGAGTAATTCATACATTCAATGCTATTGCTATTCAACTACCAATGACATTCTTCACAGAACTAGAAAAAACTATTTGAAAATTCATATGGAACCAAAAAATAGCCAAAGCAATCCTAAGTAAAGAAAACAAAACTGAAGGCATTATGCTACTGACTTCAAATTATACTACAGGACTACAGTAACCAAAACAGCATGTTATTGGTACAAAAACAGATCCACAGACCGATGGAACAGGAGAGAGACCCCAGAACTAAGGCCTCACACCTACAACCATCAAATTTTTTACAAAGCTGAAAGAAGCAAGCAATGGGGAAAGGACTCCCTATTCAATAAATAGTGCTGGGATAACCAGTGAGCCACATGCAGAAGACTGAAACTGGACCCCTTCCTTATACTATTTTCAAAAATTAACATAAGAATGGATTAAAGATTTAAATGCAAAACTCAAAACTATAAAATCTCTGGAAAACAACCTAGGCAATACCATTCTGGACAAAGGAACAGGCAAAGTGTTCACGACAAACATGCCAAAGCTATTACTGCAACAAAAGCAAAAACTGACAAATGGGATCTAAGTAAACTAAAGGGCTTCTGCACAGCAAAAGAAAGTATTTATACAGTATACAGACAATCTACAGAATGGGAGAAAGTATTTGCAAACTAAGCATCTGACAGAGATCTGATATCCAACATCTATAAGGAACTTATACAAATTTACAAGAGAAAAACAGCCCCATTAAAAAATGAGCAAAGGACATGAACAGACACTTTTTAAAAGAAGACATACATGCAATCAACAAGCATATGAAAAAAAGCTGAACATCACTGATCACTAGAGAAATGCAAATCAAAACCAGAATAAGATACTATTTCACACCAGTCATAATGGCTATTATTAAAAAGTCAAAAAAATAGATGCTGTCTAGGTTGCAGAGAAACAGAAACACTTATACACTGTTGGTGGTAGTATAAATTAGTTCAACCACTGTGGAAAGGCAGTGTGGCAATTCCTTAAAGAGCTAAAAACAGAACTACTATATGACCCAGCAGTCCCCCCATTACTGGGGATATAAATTGCTATATCATAAAAACACATGCAAGTGTATGTTCACTGCAGCACTTCACAATAGCAAAGACATGGGATCAACCTAAATGGCCATCAATGGATGGACTGGATTTTAAAAATGTGTTACATGTACACCATGGAATACTATGTAGTCATAAAAAGGAATGAGATCATTTCCTTTGCAGAAACATGGATGGAGCTGAGGACCATTATTACCCTTAGCAAACTAATGCTGAAACAGAAAGCCAAAAACTCTATGTTCTCACTTATAAGTGGGAGTTAAATGATGAGAACACAAGGAGAGAAACAACAGACACTGGGGCCTACCAGAAGGTGGAGGATGGGAGGAGGGAGAAGATGAGGAAAAATAACTAATGGGCCCTAGGGTGACAAAATAATCTGTACCACAAACCCCCATGGCACAGGTTTACTTATATAACTAACGTTCACATGTACCCTTGAACTTAAAAGTTTTTTAAAAAGAAGCTTTATTTTAATGTCTATGAAGGTACAATTTAGATAAGAAAAAAAAAAAAAAAACTTCTATATTGGAAGTTTCAAATACCTTAAATACATATTTAGTTCTTTTTGTTGCCTTTAAGAGAACTCAAGCCACTTCTAAATATAAAGCAAACTGTAGAAAAAGAACTTGGATTTGAGAACTAGATTCACATCCCAGTTCTACATGAGAGCTCAGCACTCCAGGGTAGACACTGAGCCTTAGGTTCCCCATTTAGAAAATGAGCAAAACAACATTATTTTTCTTTTAAAAGTTTTATGATAATAATTATAATGATTGGAGAATTGTTTTATGAAGTAAAATTATCAGAATAATCATCAAATAGGTGATCAAAACATAGACATGCAAAGTCTCCCAAATAAAGGAGAGCTAGCTATTCCCAAGTCAGAAAGACTAAAATATAAAATATTAATATATCCAGTTAATATATTTAGATAAATAATAAGATCAATCAGAAAGATTGGTAAATCAGCCATAGAAACTTAAATAAAGGAAATTTAAATACAGAAACGCAGGTAAACACTGGCAGGATTCACCTAAGTATTATCCAGAGAAAAGGGTACTTAAGCCAACATTTTAAATTTTACCAGTCCTATTGGCAAATTGCTGCAATATCATTAAACTCGATTTTATTTCATTCTCTTTACTGCAATTCCACACTCGTCATGTACCTTTTAATCATAATATGACTTAACATTTGTTCTGCATGCAGCGAGAGAATGGACCTTGAGTATTCCAGTCCCTGGCACAGAAATTTCTCCTTGTAAATCAACTTAACATTCAGGCTTCATATTTAAGTTTCATAAGCTTAGTTTGTCTCTGAGAGATGGATTTACTCTCAATATAGTGATAAAATGAGATTAGTGAGTCTGCAAGGTTCTGTTTCCAATCTCAAATAGGAGCAAATTTAACAAGAAAATAACTGTTCATCTCTAAAGCCCCTTCAGAGAAACTCTGAAAAACTTCTCACTTGGTTATGACATCCCAGTGTCTGCAAACGAGACAGCATACAGAAGAAACCTTAGATAACCAGTTCAATCCTCTCCATTTTCACATTTTACAATTAATGAGTTCTAAAAAAAATCAAATATTGCCTAAATTACCCTGTCAAGCATTAACATATTAAGACTACAATGGACATTTTCTGATTCCGATTCCTAATAGTAGTGCTCTTTCCACCAACCCTCCATACTAGAATTCCATTTGGAGAACATTCCTCAAAAAACGTTGAGTTCATATAAAGAGAGTTATGTTTTACATAGTAAAAACCTTACTTCATTAGAATATATTTATAGGAGGAGACAGTTAATATACGCTATTTCAGAGGTGGTAGTCCAACAACTAGGCAAAAAAAGAAAGAATATATCTCAGAGTAAATAGCCCATCTTAATTTAAGAAGCACTGTTGACCATGAATACAATCATGCTACTTTCATCCCAACATATACAATTCATTAAACCTAAGCAATATCTGGGCATATTCAAGGAGATGGAGAAGGACTAGCTAACAATCACTATTTCTTTTTTTTTTTTTTTTTTTTTTTTTTTGAGACCTAGTTTCGCTCTTGTTGCCCAGGCTGGAGTACAGTGGGCGATCTTGGCTCACTGCAATTTCCGCCTCCCGGATTTAAGCGATTCTCCTGTCTCAGTCTTCCTGAGTACCTGGGAGTACAGGCATGCGCCATCACACCCGGCTAATTTTGTATTTTTAGTAGAGACGGGGTTTCCCCATGTTGGTCAGGCTAGTCTCGAACTCCTGACCTCAGATGATCCACCCGCCTCGGCCTCCCAAAGTGCTGGGATTATAAGCATGAGCCATCACACCCGACCAACAATCACTATCTCTATAGATATGCATTAAATACAAAAAAGTATAATCACAAAGGGTAAAAGCAAAGGGTGCTAGACAGTCCAGAAAGCCTAATTTGCATTAGATTTCTTCAAAAGCTGCCTGTGTGCACTAAAATTTTAGCAAGAAAACAAAGTTTACCAGTATTCCATATGACAACAAGTACATGCCTAGAAAACTCCTTTTTCCCAATAGTCCAATGGAAATAAACCCACTCAATTAAAAAAAAAAAAAAAGGCTGTAACATGAATGTTTACAATTAGAAAGAGTGCTATTCTTACATAAGAAAACACTTTACAAATTCCTGTTAAATATGCTACAAGAGAAATCTGATTTCAGAAGAACCAGACTATGTCAAACACACTCACTGCTGAAAAAGAATAGCATGCCTGGCAGAGACAGACTAACATACCCCCCACTAAATTCATTACTAACACAGACTGTGCATCCCTAATCCAAAACCCTGAAATCTAAAATAGTCTAAAATCTGAAATTTTTTGAGCATCCACACGATACCATAAATGGAAAATTCTGCACTTAACTCCATGTGACAGGCTGCAGTCAAAATTTCATTTCGTATTTTTAAAATCTTTAAAATATTGTATAAAATTACATTCAGGCTATATGTATAAGCTATACATAAAACACAAATTTCATGTTTACACTTGGGTCTCATCCCCAACAAATACTATATAAATGCAAATATTCCAAAATCCAAAAAACTCTATCATCCGCAATACTTCCAGTCTCAAACATTTTGGATAAGGGATACTCAACCTTTAAACAACCATTAACTTTCATGAAACAAAAAAATGTTCCACTGCTATACACCAATAATGACCCTGCTAGGAATCAAATCAAGCAAGAACTCAACCCCATTTACAATAGATACAAAAAAAATAAAATACCTAAGAATATACTTAACCAAGGAAATGAAAGATGTATACAGGAACAACAAAAGATTGATGAAAGAAATCACAGATGATACAAACAAATGGAAAAACATACCATGTTCACGGATAGGAAAAATCAATATTATGAAAATGACCATGCTCCCCAAAGCAATCTACAGATATAATGCAATTCCTATCAAAATACCAACATCATCTTTCACAGAACTAAAAAAAAACTCCTAAAATTCATATGGAACCAAAAAAAAAAAAGCTCAAAGAAACAAAGCAATCCTAAGCAAAAGGAAAAAATCTGAAGGTATCACATTACCTGACTTCAAATTATACTACAAGACTATAGTAACCAAAACAGCATAGAACTGGTATAAAAGTAGACACATAGGCCACAATAAAACAGAATGGAGAACCTAGAAATACAGCCAAATACCTACAACCAACTGATCTTTAACAAAGCAGACAAAAATATAAATTAGGGAAAGGACACCCTACTATTAAATAAATAGTAGTGGGAAAATTGGATAACCACACGTAGAAGAATAAAACTGGATCGCTATCTCTCACCACATGTAAAAACTAAACCGAAATGGATTAAAGACTTAAATCTAAGACCTGAAACCATAAAACTTCTAGGAGAAAACCTAAGAAAAACGTTTCTGGACATTGGCCTAGACAGAGTATTTATGACTAAGACCCCAAATGCAAATGCAATAAAAACAAAAATAAATAAATTGAACCTAATTAAACTACCTTTATGAAAATAGTATGAAGCTTTCTCAAGGAACTAAAAGTAGATCTACCATTTAATCCAGCAATCACACTAGAAGATATCTACCCAAATGAAAAGGAATCATTATATCAAAAAGACATCTGCAGGTGTATGTTTATCACAGCACAATTCACAAATGCAAAGATAAAGAATCAATCTAAGTGCCTATCAACCAACAAATGCATAAAGAAAATGTGGTATATATACACCATGAAATACCACTCAGCCATATAAAAGAATGAAATACTGTCTTTTGCAACAACTTGGATGGAACTGGAGGCCATTATCTAAGTGAAGTAACTCAGGAACAAAAGAACAACTACTACACGTTCTACTTGTAAGTGGTAGCTAAGCTATGGGTACGCAAAAGCACACAGAATGGTCAGCCTCTACAACAAATAGCATCATTATCCCCCAATGCTCCTTAAATCATCTTAATTAGATTTAACTTGGAGTAAAAAAAAAGTTTTGTATTGGTAGGGTGGTGGAAATTATCAAAGGTAAGAAAAATAAAATGCATTACCAACTTAATGGTAGTACGTGAGGCTCTATTTTATTCATTGTAAATATTCTGAGTAAAGTTCATTTTCATTATTTTAGTTATCCTTTTTGTCTTTTACCTGTGATATATGTACATTTCTACCTTTAAGTTATGATATTCAGAACGCTCCTCTATCTTTTAAAATATCTTTTCAATCAATATTTCAATTCAACAGTTTACAAGTCTTTTCTATATATGCACAGATAAGAGAAATAGGAATATTCTAACAGATTATCCCACTGTTAACATTAAATCCAGGGTACTATGGGATAAATCAAACCAAAAAAGTATGTCCTTTCAACAACATTGGTCAGCAAGTTTCTCAAAACTTACAAAACTGCAAAAACAGAAACAAGATCAAAAGACTGGGTTAAAATCACTCCCTTTTAATTATGTCAACTACTTTCTATACACTACTCTAACAACACTGTTGCTAATGGCAGACTAAGGAAAAATAATAATTATTATAGCAAAATCTATACTTAAATAGATTCAGAGACATATACATACACACAAAAGAAAATAAGAATACTGTGATAGCATTTTGAAATGTCAACCTGGATAAGCTAATAATGAAACACTAATCTAGACGTTGCTGTGAAGGTATTTTGTATGTGATTAAAGTCCACAATAAGTTTACTTTAAGTAAGAGATTACCCTAGATAATTATGGACCTGATTCAATCTTTTGAAGGATCTTCAAAGCAGAGTTGAGAGTTCCCCAGTAAAGGAGAAATTTTGTGTGTGGACTGCAGTTTCAACCTGTGCCTATGGGTTCTAACCTGCCCCTCCTGATGGACCATCCTATGAATTTTAGGCTTGTCTAGTCAGCTCCACACTCATGTAAGCTAACTATTTATTAAAAAAAAAAAAAATCTTAATATATACATCTCCTACTGGGTCTGCTTCTCTGGTTGAACCATGACTGATACAAATACCATGTCCATACAACAAATGACACTCAAATCTTTCCCAAAATTGCTTAATGAATAAAAACTTCCCAATTTATTAAGACCAAATAGCATTAAGACCAAATAGATTATTGCCAGAAAACATATCAATGCTTCAAACCCTTTCTAGAAAAATTGATAAATGAAAAAATTGATAAAAAGTGATAAATGAAGACATGCAGAGATGGAAGAAAATGGATAGTATAAGTCTCAAACAGAAAGCCATATTGCATAGGAGAGCTTTTTTTTTTTTTTTTTTTTTTTTTTGTTTTAAGAAAGAATCTCACTCTGTCACCAAAGACAGAATACAGTGGTACAATCATAGCTGACTGCAGTCTCCAACTCCTGAGCTCAACTGATCATCTCATCCCAGTCTTAAAAGTAGCTGGGACTACAGGTAACTAGGTGGGACTATACATGCATGCCACCATGCCTGGCTTTTTTTAAAAAAAAAAAAAAAGAAACACAGTCTCACTATATTGCACCGGCTGGTCTTGAGCTCCTGGCCCCAAGTGATCTTCCTGCCTCAGCCTCCTAAAGTGCTGAGATTACAAGTATGAGCCACTGCACAAGGCTGCACAGTATATCTTAATAAAAGGTTTAGTAACTCACTAATCGTTAATTAGCAATTATCTTTAATACAAGGTATTTACAAAGGTGTGGAAATCATTTACCTATATGTTCTTCTAATCCAAGATCTAATACATCACCATTATAGACATATAGATTATAAAAAGAATTCTGTATTACATATTACTCATTCAACAGAAATGACAACTACAGTAAGATCAGTAATTACCTCACAGACAGAATGATTTTACAGCTAATGTCATGTTGTAAATACAGTATTTCAGACTGAATTAAACCATAAAACACATACTCAGATGGTAAATCCAAACATCAGAGATGTATACGGGGAAAAAAAGTGAAAGACCTATAAGAAACAGTTACAGGAGTAGGTAATGTACAAAACTAACTTAATTTTTTTATCTTCACAATAAAACATAAAAGATTTATTCAACTGCATAAGATTATTAAAAAGGTCTACTAAAATCTTCCAGTATTATCAAAATACAAGCATGACTGCTAGTTTAAATAGATGAAATATCAGAGAAAAGAACTATGTACTTTCTGTTCTAGTCTGTTCACTGACTTTTATTTTATTTTATTATTATACTTTACATTCTAGGGTACATGTGCACAACGTGCAGGTTACATATGTATACATGTGCCATGTTGGTGTGCTGCACCCATTAACTCGTCATTTACATTAGGTATATCTCCTAACGCTAACCCTCCCCACTCCCCGCACCCCACGACAGGCCCCGGTGTGTGAAGTTCCAAAAGGTGACACCCTGCTCATATCAGAGTGCCTCTGAGACAAATTTTTTAAAAGAATCAAATATGTTTGGAGATATAATTCCATTTCCTCTGTTTATATTCTCAACTACTCAAATGAATGAGGTAGATAAATATAAGCTATATCTAAAACAGTAGATATGTTATCATATTTTAGACCACACCTGACTACATAAACAAAAGTGTATGACTGAACACTTCATCGCATATATGCACAAAGAGATACTGCAAAGAAAAGATATTCTTTTTTAATCTGTCCAGCACCATGCTTTACAGAAAGAAAAATAAAGTTTCTAGCATTTTTTCACATAATATTCTATTAATTCAACCAAAACTTATAATGTGCTAGTACAAAAAAAGGGTTTAGTGGAATAGACAAACTACTCTAGAAATTTCAAGTGGAAAGCTTTAAGATAGGGAAATTCCTGATTACAAAATCATAATTGAAAGTGCTGGAGGACCAAAAGTTGAGTCAGGAGAGTGAGGCGCGGGATCAGCAGCTCTCCATTTACTCTCCCACCGAAGGGATCCAGAACCAGAAAGGAGCTGGTGCCTCCCTTCCCAGGGTCAGGAAATGCATGGTTTAATTCAGTGGAATATCTGTTTCATGCATCGAAATCTAGGCCAGTGAGTCTTCACCTTAAGTACAGATTACTCTGAGAGTCTAAAAGAAGTTATGAACTTCTCTCCTAGGTAAGTCTATATACTTATACGTGCATGACTTCTGTACTTAACTTGAGGGATCTCATAAGATGCTATTTCAAAGTTTTATTCAAGAGGATACAAATATAAACAAGACAGTTTCCCAATCCTAAAGCTCACATTCTAGAAAAGATACATAGACAAACTTTTATATCACATAAAAGATTTGGAATATTAAAATAAAAGTACAGTGAAGAAAAGGATTATATCATATTTAAAAAAAAAAAAAAGACTTCACAAAACTAATGATCCTAAGGTAAGCTTAATATATGACACAGAACTTGCAAGAGAGAGGAAAGGTAAGAAAAAGAGGAAAATGAGTATTTAAACAGCACCATATCAGGCATATATACACATTTAATCTTTAATAGTATATATTATCATTTTAATCATATATATACATAATTATATATATGAATATATCTGTATATAGGTTATATAATATGTATGCATGTATATGTGCATATTCACACTTGATTTTCACAATACTTTTTTTAAGTAGATATTATTACCATTTTACAAATAAAGAAACAGGTACTTGAAAGGCTTATTAAGTTGACCAAGGTTACATAGCTGTTAATGGTGAAGCCAGGATTCATATCCAAGTCTGTATAATTCTTACTAGGACTTTCCAGGCAAAGAGAACAACATATTAAAAGCTACAGAGTCATGAAACCACAGGATGTGTTTAGGGAACAGCAAGTACTTCAATATAATTGAAAAGTAAAGAGCTCAAAAGGAACATGATGATTACAGACACTCCAGTCCTAACTATACTGAATAAACAAAAAGACTTGAGAAAGACTTATACAGCTAGTTATCTGGCTTATGCTCCTAGATGAACAGTTACTTTTATTAAGTGAGAAAAGAAATAATAGTTCAAGTGTGAAACAGTAAAAGGTGAGATATGTTTTAGTGATGCTGACTTTAAGTTACATATCAAGGCAGGAAGGCTCCAAAGAAGGGTCAAGAATGACGGCATAAATTTGGGTATCTTCAATTAAAAGATTTCATCAAAGAGAAAATACAAAAGGGTCAAGGACAAAACCCTAAAAACAATTGTTAAAAGGAAGGGAGAGAGAAGATAAGTAAAGAAGTCAAAAGGGAAGATCATAGTAGTAGGAAAGAACCAGGGGTATAAAGTGTCATGACTGACAACAGAAAAGAGACTAGCTAACAGCATAAAATGCCACAGATGAAACTAAACAGTAATTAATGAAAAAGAAAGGTCACTTCAACATTTGGGATTAGGCAGGCTAGAGGACTGACAGAAAAGCTCAGCAGAGAAAGAGACTTTTGAACTGGGCTATGAAGGAAGAGTGTGATCTGAACACACAGAGATGGAGAAAATGTTTTAGCTGAATAGCACAACTAGAACAAAGAACCAGAGGTAGGAATAAATTGCAAATATGTGCCGGGAAGTACAAGTAATTTTCAGTTTTACTGTGCCACTAGTATGACAAGGGTAACAGTGAATGAAAGTCTACAGAGTCTGGCTACTACCAGATCATAATGGCCCTTGAAAGAGAGACAAAAGAACTTAGGGTCTAAACTAACTACTATGTAAAGATGACTATATAAAAATTATTTTGGAAACCATGAATAGAATGAATTACAAGGCAAAGAAGCCAGTTAAATTAGTGTTATAACAGTCCAGATGAGATGTTAAATCTGACCTACTTGATCAAAGTGAAAAAAAGGAGGAAGGTTGATGCAAGAAATAGAAAAAATTTGACTACAGGTTGAGTACTCCTTACTCAAAATGCTTGAGACCAGAGATACTCAGATTTCAGAATATTTACCATCCCAAATTTGACAATCCCAAATCCAAAATTCTCTAATAAGCATTTCCTTTCAGCATCATGTAAGTTTTGGATTTTGGAGCATTTCACAGTTTGGATTTTTGGATTTGGGATGTTCAACCTATAATAGTACTTAACAAATGCAATTCTATTCAGTTTTTGCTAAAAGTTAAATAACTGAATTAGCTAAAAGGCAATATAAGTTTAAAATGAAGAGCATATGATATACCAAAATGTTATTATCCTCATTAAAGAAAAAACCCAAACTGAAATTTAATTGAGGTAGTACCTATAGAACTCATGATGAGTATGAGAAATTCCCTTTGTGACAGTGTCATTTATAAATCTCTAAAATGTTCAATACTATGAAGAAGGTCAGTTTTGGGTGTATTCTTATAAAAAGATATTTGAACACAGGCTTTTCAGTTCTAAGGTATTTGTTAATTTTAATATCTACTCTACATGATCTTACAGGGAAATATTTAACATTACTTACCAAACTTGTAAATATATCACTGTAAGTTATAAGCTTATGAAATATGGCTTCAGTCAGCCTTTAGGAAAACTGATAGCATATCTCTGAAATTTCACTTCCCATAAGTCTTAGCGGGTAAGTAAAGCATAATTAAAAATTTAAAATCTAATACAAAAAGCTGAAATTTCTCTAAATTACACATATAACTGTATATAAACCTTTAAAAATATACATATAATTTTCAACAGATGAACACAGGGTTTATAGCATGGATCCTGTTACATTAGATTTTTTGTGAGCCCACAAAAAATCTTAACTAATATTTACAATGGGAAAAACAATAAACAGTTTTTCTAAAGTAAATGACCAGTTAAATTTCTATACTCTCAAACACAAAAAAATCACTGTCCTGTTATGAAAATGAAAAATCATTTGCTCCAAGACCTTGAAAGGCTGATTCAGACTCAAGAACCTAACAGTACTCAGCAATCTGAGTAAGGCATAAATTACAATCTACTCCTCAGCCAAGATCTTTATCAATTTATAAGTTACACAGGGAACTGCACACTGTATATGATAGAAACAGGAAAATGTGAAACATTTTCCACCATTCATATAATTTATATCCTTCCCATTAAGACAAATAAAATAGTTATTTTCATCATGCACTTGTGAAGTATGATTGCCTATTTATCTCACTTTACTATAAGAGATTCCGGAAAACAAATATTTCTCTTTGGTTTACACCCAGTGAGTCCAAAATGACATCAGGTTTAAGTTATAAACAGCATTATCATGACCAATAATAATTCCCTTTCTTTCTAAAGAAACATCACTCAAAAATTCTGAGAATCATATATATTACATAATTATATATACACAAACATACATACATACAATATTCAACTACATAAAGATGCCAAATGTCTTTAAAAATAAGGAATATAAATTCACAAATTATTTACATAGGTCATGGATCTAAGAAAAAAGAATTTTTATACAAGCACAACTGACATCATTTCTAAGTAGGCCATAAGCATAAATTACAATAATGATACAATACTCTGAAGTGCATTAAAGGCACAAATGTCTTAGCAGTAGAAACACACTAATATCAGATTCTAGTACATAAGATCCCCATATGCTTCCTTTTTCACATGAATAGTTTTTCACTTTTGAGAACATTACGGCATCAAATGGCAGAATATATTAATAAAGAGAGAAGCAGGAAGGAAAGAAAGAAAAAAAAAAAAAGCTACTTAACTAACCAGAGTTCCAGAAGGAGAAAGAGAATGGAGCAACAACAACATTGGTAAAAACAATAGCCAAGAATTTTCAGAAGTAATAAAACTTCCCATAATTAATTTGTTGAGCTTTTTGGGCTTATTAAATCTAAAGATTCAATCCATACATGCGGAAGCCCAATAAATTCTAATCAAAGAAAATAAGGTATCCTTACTTAGTACATCATAGTAAAACTATAGAACACCAATTACATAGCATTAAGTCATAAAGCGATTCAGAAAGAAAAGAGCAATTATTTTCAATGGAACAACTACTAATGGAATCAACTAACTTCCCAAAAACAACTATGGAAATCAGAAGATGGTGGAGTAATATCTACACTGTGCAGAGCAAATAAATAAATGTCAATATAGAAACTAGAGGAATCTATCTAACAGGAATAAGCATTTTCAAACAAGCATAATACTGCTGATAATAATGTCTTGTGGCGTTATACATATATGTAATATACAGCTTATATTATGTATTAAGTATGTATTTCATATGCATATACAATATTTATATATATACACATTTAAAATGCTACACAATAGCATAATAACAAAAGAGTAAATTAATACATTTCAAATGTTCCACATTCTTTGTATTTTTCAAGAGAAGGCTGAAGATCCTAATTAGTTTCAGGTTTTAGTCAGTTTAGAATGCTTGCGAAAATTTCCAAGGATACCACCGAAAGAAAAGAAGCAGAGTACATAACTTCCAAACTGATAACTTTCTCTGGCCAAAAACCAACCAATTTAGAAAACAGTAACAATAAAAAGCAGCCAAATTAGAAAACAATAACAATAAAAACAACTGGGAAAGCCCCACACCTGGAAATTAGCAAATACTTTTAAAAATAACTCAAGTATCACTTCATCTGAAAATTGTAATTTAAAAATAAAATTGGCAAGATACAGTTAAAGCAGTAATTAGAGGGAAAATTATAGCCTGGAATACTTCTGTCTGAAAAGAAAGGTTAAAAGTAATAAGATAAGCATAAAAAATTTTTAAAAATTAGGAAAAATATAATAAACATAATAAAATAGACAATATAAAATAATGATCATAAAAGAGAAATTAATCAGAAAACAAATATAAAATTGAGAGTGTAGCTACACTGCTAAAAGTTAACACTTGAAAACATGCTGTTTCCCTCTGTCTCTGCTGTAATGCTTTGGGTAAGCCCTGCTTCCCTTACCATCATAGGCATTTGCCTTGCCAATCCCGATCTGGACTCAAACACTTCTGTATCTGATATTCTTCCTAGCTATAATGCAGTACCTACCTCACTCTCTCTATCCCTTTATTATATGCTATTCTGGCACTCCATACCTCCCCTTAAAAGTGTATCCTAGTCATAATTAAACATCTGAACAATTATTTAATTTCTGTGTACCTTACTGGTTTGCAAGAGCCATGAAGGCAAACATCTTGTTTGTCTTGTTTGTTCCCGATTGTCTCCCCTGTGCTTGATATACAATAATTTGTTGAATGGGGGAGAAATCAAACAATAGAAGGTTGAAAGCAAACAGTATTACCTCCTAATGTCAAGCAGGATCATAACCAATGAGAATCTAGTTTTTCTTTTAAAAAATTAGAAGTAAATTTCACAAATTTAATCAAACATATTCCACTGAAGCAAAATACTTGTGTTTAGATTAATAAGACCAAGAGTTGAAATTGCTTTAAGGTTGCTCCTTTAGGAACCTAACGGATTGATGAGTAAATGTTTATTTGCATGTTTAATGAACAATTATATCAGCAAATGTTTCCTTGAAATAAAAAAAATTAACATTGTGAACCTTTTAAGGGATGGAGGAAGAAAAGTAACAGTTGATTTACATAACTAAAGCATTTCTTAATAGCCAAATTGTAATATTTGATTACAGTATTTTGTCAACTCTGTACTGTCAGCCACATTGAATTAAAATTTCCTCCAAACCAGCTAAATCACCTTTTATCCACTTTTCTATGACCTCAGACTTGACAGATACAAAATGATCAAACTCTTCACATCTTTAGCAAACCTTCTATAGGATTAAGTTTAAGTAATAACTTCCCTATTGATTCACAGCTCTAAAGTATATCTATAAACATCTTTGTGTTCTAAGTACTTCAGAAGCAGTCTCTGTGATTTATTCTAAAATTACCTGGGAAGGTCCATTAACTAAAACAATCTATCTGAGGAGGTCCACAATAAAACTAGTCTTTAACACATTCACTCCAAAAAAACAAATCTAGAAGATTTTCCATTTTAATTTAAACGAAGGAAATTTTCATTAATTATTATTATAAATTTAAAATTATTAAATTATTAAATCATTATTAAAATGATTATCACCTCAGCAATGCTTTAATAAGATAAAAATTAATGCATACTAGCTGCAAGCCAATATAACCATTTTGATACAAAAACCAGAATTGGGACTAAAAAAAACTGTGATTAGGCACAACAGCAATACCCAAATCATGGAGGATTTTGTAACTGCAATTAGTTTGTAAAATTTATTCAGCCGATTCCTAATAACAGGTACAAATCTTTAGTACCCAATACAGAAATTACAACAAAATATTCAGAGGAATATCATAAGTCAAAATTACAACCTCCAAAATTATAATCAAATCATGTTTTACTGATATTCAGGAATCCACAACAAATGAAAAAATAAATCCTAAGCATTTCTACACTTTAAAATCAAATGTCATCAACAGGCAACATCTACTGATCATTCACTGTGTCCCAGCCCTCTCTGGTGCCACTTAAAATAATGGAGTCATGGGTGGCAGGGCGGGTGGAGGGGAGCAGACAGTGAGAGTGGATGCAGGAAAAAAAAGCTGCTCAAGTCATCTAGGAAAGACATGATGGTGGCTTTGACTGAGATAATGACCAGGGAAGTGGAGAGAACTGAAAAGATCCCCACTTGGAATGAACTCGGAAACTACAGAAATTGCTGATGGGGTGGGCTATGGAATAGATAATCACAAGGACAGAATGGGCACAAAAAAATGTTGGAAGATTCCAGAATCTCAAGAAATCATGGTACCCTCCCACTCCCCCATACCCCCTGCCACATAGAGGAAGTACCACAAATACAGAAGAGAATACCACCAAGAATTAGAGACATCGTTTAAGAAGCTCAAATGCCCAACCTTTACGAAGAGGAAGGAAGTACATGAAAACTCAACCTGAGTAAGTACAAAGTATAAGTTCATTTAAAATGCACATTAGCAACAACAGTATTCATTAGGGGCATCAGTTCAGAGACATCAAGCCAAGTGTGCATAGGGCAAATCTGTCAGAACCTCTGGTTATACTGACCCTGTAAGTCTCATGTTCCTGTGAGTCTCTCAACCCTGCCTGGCCACTTGAAAATTCATACAGCAGAAACATTTACTGTTTCCAGCTACAGCTAGGCCCAAGAGTCCAATACAAGAATCTCAGGGGTAAAGGGAGGGAGTAAGTGAGTGATGGAGGTTATTCTGTTTGATTCAGGTCCAGTCTTAGTCTGTGACCTCCATATCAGACACCTGAGGTCAGATTCAAAAATTTTTCTTAGTCTCATATTGCACTATTCATCCACAGTAGATTTTAGATGAAATCTACTCTCTCCTCCCTTCCCCATGCCATCCATACTGAGTAAACAGGATGACGACTTCTACCCTTTGAAGATTCAGACATGGGGCTTGCTCTGAAGCAGTCCTGGGTATAGCTCTGTGGCCAAAATAATGGAGTCCTCATTCTAATGAACAAGAGGAATTCCAGAACCCAAAGGGAGACTGATATTCTAGACTTCACAGATTCTATGAAAATGTGGTGTTATAGAATCTAACATTATAGAACAGTCTGTCAGTTTAAGGCTTCCTACTGATCTCTTAAAGGTACTCTGAGGACAGTATAGATGATCATGAGATTCTTCCATGTTGTCATATGTAGCTATAGTTTGTTAACTTTCCAAGTGTATGGTGTTCTATTATATAAACATAATCCAGCAGGGCAGGGTGACTCACACCTGTAATCCTAGCATTTTGGGAGGCCGAGGTGGGCAGATCATGAGGTCAGGAGATGGAGACCATCCTGGTTGACACAGTGAAACCCTGTCTCTACTAAAACTACAAAACATTAGCCAGGCATGGTGGCACATACCTGTAGTCCCAGCTACTCACGAGGCTGAGGCAGGAAAATCTCTTGAACCTGGGAGGTAGAGGTGCAGTGAGCCAAGATTGTGCCAGTGCACTGCAGTCTGGGCAACAGAGTGAGACTCCGTCTCAAAAAATAATAATTATTATCTTTATATAAGAATAAATTACATATTATATATAAATATATAATATAGTATAAATATAATATTATTATTATATATAACCCAAAATATTAAACTTTCTACTTTTGATGAATATTTGAGTTGTTTCTAGTTTGAGGCTATTATAAACAATGTTGCCATAAACGTTATTTTACACATTTAAAAAACACAACCATTTCAACAACCATGCTACTATGAATTTGCCCATGGTTAGCTAAAGAAGACTTTCTTTTTCAATGTACTCATAAAATTATCACCTTCAACGTGGCCAACATTTTCTTATGTATGACCTTAGGTATATATGACCTCAAATATAAAATCTGACACTGTTCAGAGTTAAACAGCATGTTTTGTTCTATGTTTATATTAGTAAAATTAGTAAGTAAACTGTTAATTTTAAATAATCTTTCAAGTCACAGAAACAATATACATTATCATGCTAATTAAAATAGTTTTGCTGAAAATACAAGAATATTCACTACAGGTCTGTTTGTAACAGAAAGAATTAAAGTAAAAATAGCTAGTTACATTAGTAATAGTAATCCATGAAAAAGAGTACTATGCAACCACTAAAATGAATTTAGAAAATCTGTAAGTACTTCGACAGAAAGTTCTCCAAATTATTGTGGGAAAAAAAGCAGGGAGTATTACTATGTATATATAATACACTGTCATCTCTATTAAAAAAAATAGACACCACACAATTGTACATGCCTAGAAGATATTCGGATGGTTAAAAAAGAATTTATAAAACTAGTTGCATCAGAAGTGAGACTAGAGAACTAAGATAAAAGAAAAATTTTCACTGTATATCTTTTGCATTATTTCCATTTTCTTTCATACCCTTATACTATATATATATGTATGTGTCTGTCTCTCAAAAACAATAAAAAGTATCTTTTCTGAGGCCAAAAAATGTAATTCAAGATGGACAGCTGATTAGAATTGTATACATTGGTGTAAGAATGGTAGGCAATGATTCCTACTGTCGCTGAGCCAAATAGAATCTAAGTTTTGTTTTATTTCCAGTGTTTTTTTTTTTTTTTTTTGGTGGGCGGGCAAACTTAGGATTATAATGATAAAGAGTCAGAGCACTATCTTCATATTATAGAAAAAATATTCATTCCCCAACCTTCATTTTTTAGCAGTATCAGAAAATCCCTATAGCACCATTTTTAAACTATTTTACTTTTCTCTAAATATATCCTAAAATATCCTAAAATGCACACCACAGTCTTTAAAAAGCAAATTCAGATTCAGATAGAAAAGATAAAGGTACTATAAAATACTGTAAGAAAAAGCAATGTGAACAGTAATTGATTGTTAAAAGATACCGAAAAAGACAAGGTTTCTCTTAAGAATTACAGTTCTTCACATTAATATTTGTGTTCTGTTTTTAGAACCACTGTCATTTATTAGATTAGTATTGTCAGTTATACCACACAGTTAAACCAAGCACCATAATTCACCTAGTAAAAGCTATTCATATTACAGATAACAACGACCATAAAATAAAATAATAAACTGAGAATTCAAAATCTCATAGAATTATTTAGATATCATCTAGTCCTTCAATTTATAGATTTGCTAGTTGAGATTCACAGAAGTTACATAGTTAGCTGAGGGCAAAGACAGAACTCCTCACTCCACAACAGGGATATTTGACTCTAACCCACACTATAATAAACCTAATTTTCAGAAGTATAGCAAATAACACTGTATACTTCCTATAATATGCATTAATAAAAACATGAACTGCAATAAATTACTGAAAATTCACATCAAGACTAGTATCTATATGTACAGTAATAATTCACAGCTTTATAGAAGCTATCATCTTAGGCATCATTTTTAAAAACTGGCTCCAAAGTAAAAGAAGGTGAGTTAATAACCTCGGAGTTAAACAGAATATACAAGATGTAGCAAAAAGAAGGTATGTGACAATTTTCTATTCAAATAATCTTTGTAAAGACACTATGAAATTATTAGACTTCAATAGAAATCTGGTTTATGTCCTGACAAAAATGTCTAATGTAGATACAAAGACAGATGGAAAGTTTTTAAGCATTACCTATATTGCCTACTATAATGCACGTATGTGACTATGTAATAAGTCACCTTCAAATTTTACCTCAAATATAAATCAGACAAATGAATTTGATTAACACTGATTATTACTATGTACAAACTACAGATTAATCTGAAGAAAAATACTGAAACAATTTTTCCTCAAACAAAAATTTGTGGACTCAGGTTCTGAGCTCTCATAGATGTGTAACACAGATTCTACTGGAAAAACAGGGTTAGTAAGGAGAGTAACGGGATATTAATAAAATGACCGATTTGTTGTCCTAGGTTTTCCTGGACAGAATGGAGAATGGAAAAATTGAACCATGAAATCAAAAAGGCATCTGTCTTGCAGGTTTCTCTCTGCCAATGTCTTGAGAAAAATGTTTGAACTTTCCTGTTGGCTTTGTATGCAAATAGCTCCAGATGCAAACTGAACCACATCTAAGTTATTTGGTTCAACATCTGCTGGTCCAATTCCCATTATTCCTTCTAAAGGGTCAGCTTGTGACAGACAGTTTAGTTTGCCCTCTATACAAGCTGTTTGGAAGGAGCTAATTTGGATTAAAGTATCTATCCAGATAGCTTGTTTTTTCCCTTTGATGGTCAATGCATTCTAATGTGGTCTGTGTAGTGCTACAAAGAACTTAGAAACATATTAGAAAGGACACTATTCAAGGTTTTGCCTCCCACCTCGCCTTCTAGACAATTTATATTTATACAGTTAAACATAAAAAGTGAACAGTTCTTTGCCTCTAAAACAGCACCACCCACATTGTACACAATGGCAACATGACAACACTTTCTGACATAATATTCTTTTCATGTAGCTGCTATCAAAGATTTGAACTTAAAGTTACTGATGAAAGTGTTTGCCAATATTAACAACACATTTCATGAAACAGCCTGTCCTTCTAGATGACAGCTTTTATATGACATCACTGAAAATGAAATAAGGTGCACAGCACATGGCATTTGGTGTCTGAAACACAGTACATTTTCAAACGTATGCTAAGTGAGTGAATGAATGAACAAATGAACAAACAAACCAAAGAATTAATTTAAATAAACTCCATGGATTCTGAAACTTTGAGTCTGCTACAATGAGAAAATAAAATAAAAACATGTAGTAATACCAAACTAAGACTAACAGTTCTTAGAAATTGCAAGGTCAAGTCATGATTAGTCCTTTCAAATCAGTACAGGTTGAGAATTTACACTGGAGAGGGAAAAGGAAGAAATCAGAATATATACACACACATAAACATATATATATACATGCACCTATATTATTATACACATATATACATATATACATACATATATATTGGTATACAAGAAGATAGCCATTCATTTTGAAAAGTCTCTGCTCTTATTAGTTTACTAAAAAGTAGAGCATGACTACCCTTATGAACATTTATAAAAGACAGTTACTTGAGAATAATTTCTTTTAAAAGAGATTTCTTAGCCAAAAAAATGTATTAATTTTTAAATAAAATACAGTGCTATGAGTAGCCAACTCAAAAACTTTCTTAGGTTAGATGCTCTGCAAAGTTGGAAATTATTTTTCTTTGGAAAAAAATGTTTAGAAAAATAAGTTAGAAAAAAAGAACACAAAAGAACTATATACTACTCTTATTCCTTCTAGATCTGTAATATACTAAACTAAAATTTAGTCTAGTCTCTATTGCTACCTACTGGCATACAGCAGGACCAAGTAAGAGATGAGAAAAGGTCACCAAACAGCTCTTCTTTCTTTCAGAAAATCTGTGACTGCTCTTATTAATCATGATTTCCAGGTCATATGTTTGCATTGAGAATGACGAGGAAAGTTAATTGAGCACCAAAAAAAAAAAAAAAAAGCTTCTTAGCTCTTAGCTGCCTTTGAGTAATTAGCCAAGATTTCTGAGATTAACATATTTTTGAAGGCAAGTTTGGTTTTGCCTTCTTTCAACTTATGATAGAAAGACTAATTATCCCCAAAGAATTAAAAATAAGAAGAGTTAACAAAGTAAATCTGCTCTACTCAGCAAGAAATAATTACTAAACATTGTTTATTAAAAAGGCACAGTGCTATGCTAGACACCCAGGATTCAACAGGTTTAAAACACAGTCACTGCCCTCCAAATCTCAGACTAACATAGACATAAAGAGATGGGAGTCATACTGATCAAATATTTTAAAAATACAAATTAGACACCCATGTTTATAGCAGCATTATTTACAATAGTCAAAGGCAGAAGCAACCCAGTGTACATCAACAAATGAACAGAGAAACAAAATGGAATATTATTCAGGCTTAAAAACGAAGTAAATTCTGATACATGCTACCACATGGGTGAACCTTGAGAACATTATTCTAAGTAAAATAAGCCTGTTACAAAATGACAAATACTGTATGATTCTACTTTATGAAGTATCTAGAATAGTCAAATTCATAGAAAATAGGATCGCAGTCGCCAGGGGCTGAGGGGAGAGGGCAATGGGGAGTTGTTTGGTAGATAGAGTTTCAGTTTTACATATACAATACTGAACTGCATACTTAAAAATAGTTAAGATGGCAAATTTTATATTTGTTTTACCACAAATTTTAAAAATACAAATTAGCATATGCTAAGGACCAAACAACTGGTACAGAAATAAAAGAACGGTAAACTCAGAAGCAGCAGCAGTTAATGAGATGCAGAACAAAGTCAGTGATAGCTCCATACGTTCTCTTGAAAGAAAAGTAAGACTCAAGTTAAGTGGATGGAAGATGAGGTAAGTAATACAATCAGGAGCAATGACAAAAATATAGGAACAGACCATGGGAACACTATGTGGATCACAGTTTGGCTTACAGGCTTCAAGCGGAATAGCATGGAAGGCAATGTGGAGGGTGAGGCTATGAAATAGAGAGGAAAATGCTTAAAGAAAGGCAATTCTCCTTGGATAGCTTTCACTAAAATAAAGTAATAATTTCTACATGTTTATGGAGAGTAAACAAAATAGGAAAAGAGCTTGATAATTTCATATTCATTCATCTTTTATTTATATTCCCCAATTTCTATGATAACAAGGGTGTAAAGACACATTTTACAGGTTAGATACTATAACTTAAGGAGATACAGGCCTAGAGATAATACTTTGTACAAAGCATCAGCATGCACATTTCATTTATTCTTACTGACAGTTCATTAATTTCATCATCAACATTGCCTATAAGCTAGCATTTTAAGAGTTCACTATGTAAATAATGCTAATATACAGTAAGATGCATGTCTTGAGGTACCTCAACCTATTGACAGAACTGCAGGCTATACAGACACTTTAAGAAATACATTAATTATCCCAGTTGCTATCACAAAATCTTCCTCCACCTACTTGCCTGTCCTGAAGCAGTAGAATCACTAGGCTCACCAAACCTACCTCACTCTTTATTTAACAAAATCCTTTATCCTAACCCCAAGAATGAAGACTTTTATTTTCCCCAAAAAACTTTAAAAATGTAAACCAAATGTTTCTTGGTTCTCTTCTTGGATTTTAAGCTGTGGTAAAGCTTGGCTAATCATCATCTCTTTTTAAAATATTTTCCATATGGATTATAGACAGCTAAGATAAAGGTAGGTGGGAAAAAAAGGAGAAAATTACTCTTTTCTTAAACTGAAAAGAATCTGCCTTACATCTCTTAAGGGTTCCTATCTTCTCAGGTCTTTACTGTCGAAATGATTACATTGTTATGCTAAGTAAGCTGTTCACATCACACTCACCTAAACAACTTCCAACTACCTGAATCAGAGACAGACTTCTCCAGGGAGAGAAAGACAAACTAACAAAGGAAAAAGACAGCTTTGGTTGAGCAAACATGTACCATGTCTTTAACTTCAGCCCTCAGCCATGTTTCTTATTCTCCATTTTGCAAGTCACTGAGAAAATCCAGAAAGAGTTAATTCTTCAGATCTAATTTTTCAAAGGGAGTAAGGGGAAAAAGAGTGTGTGTGTGTGAGTGTGTGAGTGTGAGTGTGTGCAAGATGACTTGTCCTTTAATTCTAGTTTCGCGAAGGTTTGAGAATTTTACCCACTAATATACAGACGTGCAGATGTAACATACAATGTTCACTCCTAGAGAACAGGAGTTAATTTGCTCATAATATACAATTCTTTAGAACTTTGCCACCTTATTTTTATAATAAAAGAGACTGTTTATGCTTTCATAAAAAGTAAAGAAATACAATTTGCCTTAAACTTCCAATCTACTGAAATCATTCCTCAAAAGCCACTTACGACCATCTATGGTTTTTTTCCTCAGCCTCCAATCTCACTGACCTCTCTAATGCCTTTGGAGAGGTGCCCATAGCTTCTTTGAAATTTTCTACTTCTAGTTTCTGTGTTGCAGCACTAGCCCAAAATCCCCTTACTTCTCAGACCTCTTTTACCTCCTCCTATTCCCCACCTTTGAACATCCAAATTAATCTACTGAACCTTATTCTATCTATGTACTGCTCCTCCCAGCAATCTCCTACAGCTTTAAGTGTCATTATCAACGGGAAAACTCCTAAACCAAGAATTCCAGCCCGAACCTTTCTTCTGAGTTTCAGGTCCCTTAAATATATTATACATGTCTAACATTAATTCATTAAGGCCCCATCTGTCCCAAACCAAGTCTCAAATTCTCTATTTCTGTTCATGGTAACACTATTCTTTCAGAATCAAGACGTGAAACCTCAAAAATCAATTTTAACTCCTCCTTCACTGTCACATCCACACAGTCCTGTGGATAACTCTTTCCAAAAAACCTGAGTTACTGAAAAAGAACTGAAATAGAATCTGAAAGAATACATGCCATCCCTAAACACAGTTACATGTATCAAATGATAAAACTTTTTAAAACCATTCTGTCATCCACACAATGCAAAGAGTACAGTTGCTCTGCCTACTTTACAATAAACAAATGCAGAACAGCACACTAAAAATCCTGAGCCACTATATAAACATAATCTACTATCCCAGTTCTCCCTATCCATTTCCAATGCCATCCTAATCTGTTCATTCATTCAGTTGCTAATTCACTTATTCACTTTATTCTTTATTCATCCTACAAATATTTATTGAGAACCAACTATAAGCCAGATACTATGCCCCATATTTAAGACATAACAACAGGACAGACAGACATCGTGGCTAACCCACAAAACTTGCTGTCCAACATGAAAGTTAGATAATAGGTGCATGTAGACATTGGAAGGTTTGCTGGGAAGGTGACCCAGAAAAAAAAATTAAAGCAAGAAATACTACTTTTAAAACACAGGAGTTAGTATCGTAAGGGAGTAGAAATGAACGCAATGAGAAGCAAGACAGACAATTCCCAGCAAAGGAAATAACACACAGCCCTCAAAGAAGAATGAGCATCCTAACAATGCCATCACCTTTCTCTCATTTGCACTTTTGTTCCATTTATCTTTCTCCCTTCAAAATCTTTCCTCATTCTCCCATATCTGCCTATGGAAATTATATGCACCCTTCAGAGACCAGATCAACTATATAAGTATATATATATATATATTTCCAGCTGCCAGGTTAGTACTTGATCAGACCAGGTATGAAAATAAGAATTTGCTAAATAAATGGATGATAAAATCATCATTCTTCCCAAATGACAAATCTATTTCATATTGCAAATATTCACTGTCTACATTATCTACCCTTGAAGGACTAAATTCCATACATCTCCATATCCCCATAGTGCCTAATGCATAATAAGCACTTGATTAATATTTTACAATAAACAACTGTAACATTTGAGGTCTAGGCAGAGCTGCTGAAGAAAAATACTTTCATCTTCTAACTTTAACAGATTTAATAGAAAACTCTGAAAGCTCAAAATACTCTTTTGACATAAATTAATATTATACATGAGGTCTTCCAAGAAACATCTGTCAATAATGGATTTTTGTATTTAATTTTCAGAAGGCAATTTTAATTTTCAATACTTTTAAGTGATTTTATTGCAAACACACTTCTAAATTTAAATATGCTGGAGGTGATAAATTATTTTTGGACTATAAAAAGGAATCTTTAACGAACTGGACAACCTAAAAAAGTTACTGGGCACCTCACCTTCCAAAAACCAAGATAAATTGAAAAATGTAAATTGTATTTTAACTTCATTTAATGTTCCTGACATCATTTTTAGAATCAGGCCTCAACAAAATGTGTTACATAATTCACAATTTGTTATTTTAAAAACCTAAAGAGTAAATCTGGATCACTCCATTTTTCAGATCAGAGAAGGATAAGTAAAAAAGTGAGAAACAGGGTTTCAAAGAATAGCCAAAAATGTTACACGGGAAAAAAAAAACAACCTAATTCCTAGATACCAATACCTGTAGGAAAGGCGGCCCAAGGAATAGCAGGAGATGTTGTTTGAGTTTCACCATTTCCACCATCAAAAGTCTCCGCAGCCTACAAAACAAAGGCAAGATTATTTTAGAAGATGTGAAAAGCAGAAATGCTATTTAAGTGATCAAGCATTCCAGTTCTACAGGCATATCTTCTATAATACACCAGACACTTTCATATTCCCTCTAAATAATTGCTTTTTGGTCTTTACTGCTACCCCTCCTATCATGACTCGCCACCCCCAGTACTCATGCTTTATTATCTTCAAGTAAAAATTTTCCTTCCTTATTCAAATAACTCTACTGTTAGTCAATAAAATTTTTATTTTCTATATCCTTAATCACATTTTCACTTGTAAACTTTATATTTAAGTATTTTAACTTACCACATTTAACCATCTATGTAGGAAAAATATTTGTCTTTAAAAATATATAGACACCAAATCCTTTTAATTAATTAGCACAAGACCCAATTAGAGATTAATTCAAAGAAATAAGATTCGTCTGTCTTGAATAATATACTACCTAGAATTAATAGCATTCAATATTTAGAGAATTCCTAAACCTCAAGTTTTCAATTAACAAGCCGTCCTATTTTGTAACAATTACTGAATATTGAGTTTGTAGGTAACAGCACAGAGTTTTCTGTCAGTTAGATGCCCAGGTCACAGCAAATTTTCTACTAAAAATTAGAGCCAGAATTTCAGTTTGTATTCTCCATTGAATTGCCAATGCCTTAATGAGAAGTTAAAAGGGGTAATCTGATACAGGAGCTAAGTGACACAGAATACAGTAGCTATTCTCTACAACTATGAAAAATGAACATATTTTATATAACCAAGGGTAGAGACCTTCCCAATTTATACAGCAGGATGTGGAAAGAAAAAAAAAAACCTAATAACTACAATTAAATTGTAATATTGGTTAACCTGTACCTATGCAGTATTGAAAGTAATCAATTTGATGAATGTAACAAAGTATAATACTGTTACTCTACAGAACATTATACACTGTGTTTTTTTCCTAAATAATACATGAAGTGTGGTCTAAATAAAGAAGACTATGCCAGACTGTAACCTTCAAATAACAACTTCCAAACAATAAACTAAGCCAGATGGTATCTGAAACATACATTTTCCTCAAAATGGAAGGCATTTTTAACAAAAATGTTACATTTCAGTAACATAAATAAGATTCAACCACTCAACAAAACCCAAAACATTAAGCAAAATCCAGAAAGCATACAAAGCGTGCTTTAACAAAAACCAGTTTTAGATGAAACAGAGAAAACAGGCATGTCTATACTCCATATTGACTGATTTTAAAGATCAGCAAAAGAGAAGAAGATCCTAACAAACACCTCACACAATTCTTTGATGAAATTCACAACACTGAATATATATTTAACATCTTATTTATCCTATTAAGGTCATTAATTACACTCCCTAGTTTTTATAATTCCCTTTTTACCAAATCCAAAGTAGGTAAAATTCTTTAAGAAAAAAAAAAAATCACAGCATTCACTTGATGGTAGTTCCAGGACTTGAGCTCAGGCCTCCTGACTCCTAATCCAGAGATTTTCCTGCAAGACTATACTGGCTCCATAAAAATAACTGGGTTATAAAATATTTCAATAAAATCAACACACATTGAAAAGGATTAAGGAAAAGACAGTGTTTCTTCAGCTAACAATTTCCACTTACAAAGTATCCATTCCTAACCTACTACAATAATCTAACAATATAAACACACTAATTAATTTTATAACCACCAAAAGGCTATGTACTTAATATACTAAATCAACTCATTACAGGTATAACCATGCAAATATGTGACAAGATGTTTAGTACTCATCCGTCATCTCACAAGTATTTCCTAATAGACATGTATCCCAGTAAAATCATCTGATGACAATTTTTTAAATCTTTCCTTTAGTGCTTAAACTGGTAGCACTTAATTACCTCAATTTAAACCATTCCTATGGGCAAGTCCAAATGTTCTATAATAATACATCAGTTTTAATTTTGAGAGTTTTTTTAATTTTTCTGGATTTCATCTTTTTACTCCAGAATTACATTAAAATGATCAAGGAAAGATCATGAATGCCAATGAAATTTAATACATTTTCAAAATAGTTTACTCCATTGTAATCCCACAAAGTTAAAACAAACTAATGTAAATAACAGTGCATACCTCAAAACCACCAAAATCATCATCATCCATTCTTCAAGTGGCACCTGAAAAATATAAGATATTGAAACAAGCCCCCACACACACACAGTCATTTATGTCAAAATATTCTCCAACTTAAAAGTATACATATTTATTTGTAAATTAAAATTATTTCTGTCTATACATTTTTAACGCAAAAAAGAATTTGCAATTGGCTTTTACTTTTTGGCAAAATTAGCAATTTCTGTAACTTTTTCAGCAACCATGTATTTTGCCATTTTATGTTGAGATGCCAGGAGTGGAAAAATATTCTTTTACATTTTAATTTGCTTTTCCCAAATTGGCACTAGCGTTCAATTCAATAATGCTTCCTGCTTTTTGCATCTATTCCTCAGTTGTCTGGCAACATCAGCACAAACTCCAGCTAAGAACAGGACTGTGGTGAGTTTTTGGAAATCTGTCCCCCACCACAAAGGTTCTTCCCTCGGTTTCAGGGCCAACGCTGATTTAGATTTTCAAAATTGATCAGCATTTTTGAGCTGTGGCCACAACTTTTGGATCATTTTGATATGTGTATTTTTAGCTGAAACTGCTTTGCACTTTTGGAAAAATGTGGAGCAAGTTACTAGGCTGATCAAGATAAATCAAGTCATGTATTCATGGGAGATAAGGGATGAGAAAAATACAAAAATAAATCCAGAATGCCTCTTTTCTTTACTCTTAAAGTATGTAAGAGAGACAAGCATTCAAATAATATTTGCCTTTTTAGTCCTAAATGTGTATCATAAAAATGAAACGATAAAACCATTAGTATCAGGGCTTTAAAAAAAAATAAAAGGAGCAGCAGCTTTATCAAACAAACCATACAAGAACTAAAAAACCTGAAAAGGTGAAATTAGTAACAGGAAGTACACATTAAAATGAAAAATAACTTCTCATATAGATTGTTTCTTAATTTACAATTTGGAACCATAACTGTGAATCTATAGCTGCAAGTAATACTCTAGTCAATAATAACTGGTTTCTTTTTCTATCATTCAAAACAGAACATATGGCAAAATAATCTGTACAACAAACTCCCATGACAGGAGTCTGTCTTTGTAACAAACTTGCACATGTACCCCTTAACCTAAAAGTTAATTTAAAAAAACAATGTTTTAAATTAAAAAGAAAACTTTAAGTGAACATACCCAAATGTTTAATTATAGTTTCCCTGACTCAGTAATACAAGATGGACTTGATTACAGGAAAACAATCCTTTCCCACTTCTAAAATACAAATAGCTATATATATTAAAACTATATGTTAAACAATAACCTTAAGGGCATTTTCTAAGGTCATTTGCTTTAAGTAGTCATCTATATCCGTGCTTTACCTTCTCGAAACTAGTGCTAACACCTTCAAAAACAAAATTCAAAAAACTGTCAAAGAAAAAAACAGTGAAAACATTAACTTCAAGGACTCTTTTAATAGGCAAAGCAAATTATTTTCACAGAAACTCAGTAGGTAATGACACTAAAAAATATATATTTAGACAGAAACATATTATAAATAGGAAAGGTATTAAATTAAGCAGAATATAATCATGGTATCATTACCATTACTCACAATCTTAGCAATCTGATGAAAATTTTTATAAAATGTATTCCTCCAAAAATTAAAACTAAGCAGGTCATCCACATATAGCACTTAAAAAATATAAACCAGACTTTCAGAAACTTTTGATGATGCTTAGTTTGAAATGGAACTCACATTATTTTGTGTTGCAAGTGAACAGAAATCTGTATGTGGCTACATTTTTTATGAAGAAATTATGAAAGAAGAGTGATATGGACATTAAGAATTAACCAAGTCACACTATAAACACCAACTTTCTCTTTCCCACATGTATGCCATGAATCTCAAGAAACAAAAAATCTTTAGCATCTACATATGCTATACTCAAATAATATGGTTTCAAAAGAATGGAATTTTTAGAGTAATGCTTCTATGTGTTTTCTTAAGTCACTTCCCAATAAATTATATGTAAGGTGATAGAAAATTTGAAAATAAAAATATCCACGTCTAACAATCATTTCAGCTTGTTTGACTGTGGTAATGAACCTAATACCGTCAGTTTCCTAAGTTCTGATTTAGCTCTGCAAAAGAACATACTAGTGACCACTGATATTTTCCAGACTCCAGCAACTTTTACGTATTCGGTGGCTCACGCCTGTAATCCCAGCACTTTGGAAGGCTGAGGTAGGCTGATCACCTGAGGCCAGCAGCAGTTCAAGACCAGCCTGGTCAACATGGTGAAACCCTGTCTCTACTAAAAATACAAAAAATTAGCCAGGCATGGTAGCACACAACTGTAATCCCAGCTACTTGGGGAACTGAGGCAGGAGAACTGCTTGAACCTGGGAGGTGGAGGTTGCAGTAAGCTGAGATCACGCCATTGCACTCCAGCTCAGGCAACAAGAGTGAAACTCCATCTTAAAAACAAACAAACAAAAAAGCAGATGATAGTCTTCCTTTTATTTTCAAAGAAATATTAATACATTTAAAAAAGCAAATATGTCCCAAGTTTCTTAACGTATAATACTAGAAAAATATTTTTTAAAGTAATAATCTTTCTCCAAATAATTTAGACTTCAATTCCTGCAATAGTTTATTTCTGAGCATTTTAAATAGGAGAAAATTAACAGCATTGACTTGTAAAAATGAAATTCATAAAATACGAAAATCAACAGTTTTTAAAAGGAAATATACAAATGTGGGCTTTATATATTTAGCTACTCCAATACATTTAAAATATTTACTTTATCTAAAGTTCATTCCTATCAAGTGTTTTAGAATATTCTGGCATTTAACATTATAGCCCATTAAACTACAAATATTATAAGAATGTAGCAACAGCAAATATATCTGACATCTAAGTTACAGAATCATAAGCCTGGCCAAAACATTAACAGATCACATAATTCATTCTTTTGTGTCATGGCAGAAAGACAGGGGTATACTTCATTATGATTAGGAATCTACACTGAAAGTTTTCACAATATCAAGGTCTACCAATTCTCAGACTTCTTTACATCTAAGTTAAATCTCTTTTTTTGCCTTATTGTATTAATTCCCTATTTTGCTAGTATCAATATTTAATATACTGCTGATATTCTAAAAATGTTTTACAAGAAAGACACACAAAAGGACAAAACATATACAGAATACACAATGTTATAAACTTTTATTCAGCAATTCTGTAACAGTTAAGGTCCTCAAAGAACTTATAGTCTGGTGTAGGGAGGAGGGCAGAGTGCAAGAAAAGCATGCAAATACAAATACCACGAGATGTAAAAGAGTCTTAAGAGAGAAGAAAAAATTTCTAAGGTAGGAAGAAAGATTTTCAGAAGATGATATATCTGGTTGGAAGCATCATTAAATGCTAAAGGTAGAATGAGACATTTGAGAAAGATCTGACAGAAAAAGTCAAATGGCACATTAAAACACACATTTTATTCATCTTTATGGAAAGGTATCCCTCTAAGATAACAAAGATTTCTTTTGATTGTTGGCTTCTGCATAAAAACGAGGTCAAAGAGAATGTGAAATGAGAAAACTGCAAGAAATTTCAAAGCAAATACAAGGAAAATGAGTCACTGGAAAAATGAGAATCACATTTATGAATACATAAGAGAATCCTCAAAAGGCTCAGCAATGGGCAGTACTGAAAGTTAGGTAAAAGTGAAACTCAAAATTAGGAGTCATAGGTATATGCTAAGATCCCTCCCAGAATCTGTAGCACAACTGGGTAACCTACAATTTATGACCACACCAGAAAACTGGAGGTTCGCTCCCTGGACAGGGTAAAGCTGAGGGTCTCCAGGCAGGAAGATATCAACACAGGTGAACTAGGTGAAGTTATATCTTGGGGAGGGGAGAGGGTGGTTAAATATGTAGACCAGTAACTCCAGTCATCTTTCACTACTCAGCAACCAAAACAACAGCAGCTGGGCTGAAATCCCTTATCAAAAGAGCTGCAGATACTTCTCTGATTAATCTAATCAACCTATGAAAAGGACCTTATTAGACGTTCCACAAAGAAACAGCTCACTCACGAAACACTACTTTGACAAACCCCACCCACAAGCACCAAATTTCCAATTAGCTTCTAATTTTAGTAATAGGCAGAACAGCATAAAGGTTAAAAGAAGGGACTATAGAGTTAAGATGGATGGATTCAAATTCCAGCTCTGCCACTTACTGTGTACACTGGGCATTTTACTTAAAATACTGTGTGCCTCAGTCTCCTCATCTATCAAAAATACTAATAGCTAACTCCTAAAGTCAGTACAAGGATTAAATATGTTAAAATATTTGAGGCACTTAGAACAGTATCTGATATATTCTAAGCATTATGTAAGTGCTTGCTACTTTATTAGTGCCTCACTCTTACATGTGAACAGACTATCAAGGATGACCAAAGAAACGAAGAAAGTATCTAATAAAAAAAAAAAAGAAGAAGAAGAAGAAAAAAAAATAGAGACCAAACCATAAAAGAAAAATAGGATGAAATAAACAAAGACTATCCAAGAAAGAAAAAAACAAAACCATAGTATCTTCAGAAAGTTAACAACAGAAGATAGTTCATCCATGAATTAAGAATAGGATGCCCTAATTTCAGGGGAGAAGATGATTAAGATAGGAGTAAACAACAAGACTGAGGCCTTGGAAATAAAAAAATATATAACTGCAGAAATGGAAAACTGCAGGGTAGAAAATAAAATTAAGGAAATTTTCTTTTAAAAAAGTATAAGATAAAAAAATGGAAAGTCCGAGTAAAAACAAAGTTATAAGATCCAGCCTAGGATATGTAATATCTAATTATTAGGATTCTAGGAGTACTGGAAAGACAGAAAAGAGAAAACAAAAGCAAAGAAATCATCAACAAAATAATTCAGGAAAATTTTCTAAAACAAAAGGACATTATATCCAGTAGTGGGTATATCAAGTATCCAAGAGAAAAAAAGAACAAAAACCCACAGCAAGGCACAGCAGAGACAAAGTGAAGACCCTACAAGCTTCCAGAGGGAAAACAAGCTTCATTCAAAGGATCAACAACATAATGGTCTCACACTTCACAACAGCATCACTGGAAGGTAAAAAAACAATGGACCAATGCTTTTAAAATTCTGAAGGAAAATGATTTACAACATAGAATTCTATATTCGGCTAAACCAACATATAACTGAGGGAAGAATAAAGTCATGTTTACATCTGTAAAGTCTCAAAACAATTTTTATTGCACACTTCCTTTAAAAGCTATGGAGTAAACCAAGAGAATAAGAAAGAAAAAGACATAGGATTAGAAAAGATCCTACTAAAGTGAAAAGCAAAGGGATTTATCCCAGAATAACAGTGAATTGAGTTCCACAATACCTATGTAGCAAGAAGAGATACCTCCAGTCTAGATTTGGAGCAGATCAGAAAGCTCCTGAGAGATGTATTCAAGAAATGAAATAGACTAGCTCGTATGTTTTACCACCATGAGTGTAACTTTAAACAATTAGGGGAAAATTCAGAGTTGAATTAGTGACCAGAGAACTAACCAAATGAAAATGGAGAAACTGGCCAGGCGCGGTGGCTCACGCCTGTAATCCCAGCACTCTGGGAGGCCGAGGCGGGCAGATCACGAGGTCAGGAGATGGAGACCATCCTGGCTAACACAGTGAAACCCCGTCTCTACTAAAAAATACAAAAAATTAACCGGGCGAGGTGGCAGGCACCTATAGTCCCAGCTAATCGGGAGGCTGAGGCAGGAGAATTGCGGGAACCCGGGAGGCGGAGCTTGCAGTGAGCTGAGATCCCGCCACTGCACTCCAGCCTGGGCGACAGAGCCAGACTCCGTCTCAAAAAAAAAAAAAAAAAAGAAAACGGAGAAACCAGTATGTAGGAGATGAGGAAGTTGGAAAAGCATGGAGGACACAGAAGACAGCAGTATTTCATAGCAAGCCTTATTACAATTTTAAACTATGAGCACAAAAAAACAACATGGCATGATGAGCCAACTACCTATTAGTTCTATCAAAATATTCTGAGAAAAACTCAAGAAAGTTTTTCTTTACAAAACTAACCATAAAACACATAAATGCTTTACATTTGCATTTACTCAACAAATAAATTAGGATTTTTCATAATAGTCTCCATTATAACATCTTCCCATATTACAAATATTCATACAAAAGGTAAGATTGTATCTCTAGACACCAAAGTTGCTCAAAACCTAACCAACCTGCACCTCTCCCTGTCTAAAAAAAGCTTAACAGAGAAAAAGACATTTGATAACTGACTTCAAAAAATAAAATCTCAAGAGACCACCCAAATTATCTGATCATCCCCAAATATCCTATTAGTTAACACTATCCACTTAGCATTTAACTAAATCTCCATCTGATCTGGGAAACTACTTGCTAACATACAGTCGCAATAATACTTTTCCATTTGATCCTGTTTAATGCCATGTTTCCTAGAAGCGATTTTATTTTCTGACTTTTCTGGGCAAACAGAAATTAAAGAAAACAGAACAAAGGAAATACACACACACACACACACACACACACACACACACTCTCTCTCTCTCTCTCTCTCAAACCTCAAAGTTAAGAATAGAAAGCAATTAAGACTGAGATAATTAGAAGAGTCAAAATATGTAAGATCAGAATTTCAGGCTTATTGGGTCAAGAAAATGTTAACTGTCTACCTAAGTATATAAGAAATCTGGAGGTATTGCGGAGATCCTTTATTCATCTTTTTTTTTACCCTCCAGCAATTGAACTGAGCAGTTCCTAGCACATAGTAAGGGCTCAAAGATTATTTTTGAATTAACACCTTCAGAATAAATGACTGAATGAAAGCAAATTAGTTGCTAACACTTCCCACATGGCTTCCTTTTCCTCTTACTTTTCCAGGAAAATTATACTGGATCTTGGGCACTAAAGGACCCAGTTGCTAGCATTAAAACAGCTCTACCCATATTAAGACCTGAGCCTAAGGACCAATATCTTAAAAGATACTACACTGCTACTTTATATTCTCATCAAGTATCCAATTATTATTGGGGTTAATAATTGAGAAACTGCCTATGAAGATGAATTAAAGAAGTATTGCCATACCATAAATTCTACTACCAGTGAACCTTTGCCAGTAGCAGATTATCACAAGTCCAAAGAAAACAAACTGAGGTGTAAATTTATTACCTAAAAAACATTATATTCATAAATAATCCAACAGGAAAACATCTCAACTATTACTAACGAAAAGTTTTCCTTTATAATTTTCATCTGTTATCAATTAAGTCTGTCTTTACCAACCTTCATTCAGAAAACGTACACAGCCCAAAAAGTAACAACAAAAAAAAAAACAACAAGACATTTACTCTCCAAACCCTTATATCTACCCTCACCCTCTTTGGTTGTCTTCAACTTCCAACTCCTTAATAGCAATCTTTTCCCAGACTGATAGCCCTCTAATTCTATCTCATTATCTTCTCCTTCAAAAAACGTATGCCTTCTCATAATCTTAGTGGTCTATACAAATTTTCCACAACTAATCACTTCTCAGGGGCCAGTCGTATATTCCCAACTTAAAAAAATGAACATTTTTACAGGGCTATCCCTCTATCAACTCAAAAGTCTCACTGTATGAACTGTATTCTTTTTTTTTTTTTTTTTTTTTTTTTTTTTTTTTTGAGACGGAGTCTCGCTTTGTGGCCCAGGCTGGAGTGCAGTGGCCAGATCTCAGCTCACTGCAAGCTCCGCCTCCTGGGTTTACGCCATTCTCCTGCCTCAGCCTCCCTAGTACCTGGGACTACAGGCGCCCGCCACCTCGCCCAGCTAGTTTTTTGTATTTTTTAGTAGAGATGGGGTTTCACCATGTTAGCCAGGATGGTCTCGATCTCCTGACCTCGTGATCCGCCCGTCTCGGCCTCCCAAAGTGCTGGGATTACAGGCTTGAGCCACCGCGCCCGGCCTGAACTGTATTCTTATCTGGCAAAATCTCATCGCTCAATGAATGCTAGAGGTAAGATATACTACTTCCTCTCCTCACATTTTAAAAGAGGGCACAGACCTGTTTTCAATAGAAGGAAATGTGATTGAAGAAGTACTATAGTCCTTTCTCTATCCTCTTCTCTCAAAAAAAAAAAGTAATAATAATAGTAAGAGCAAAACATCCCTAAGTGTCACTGTTAGCTAAGATTAATTATAAAATTTAGTATGCATGCAAAGTACAACCTCTTTGAGCTCCTTACCGGGAACTTGGTGCCTACAAACAATATACTGTTCTTGTAGTTTAGCTCCCATAAAGAAGCTCACCAGGCAAAAACTTCATTCTTTAAGCATGGAGACTTGTTTTTTAGCTATTCTGCCTGTGACCAGATGGGTAAATTTAATTTAGAAGAAAACCTGTGGGAGACCTCATTTCAGCTTTAGGCCCAAGCCAGGTTTTAATAAAGCTGCTACTCTGATTCCTATACAACTCTTGGTTCTATTCCTCAGCTGATTCAGAATCCAGAGTGATTGCAAGGCAACTGATAACACCTCCCTCCCACTCCAGGAACCACCAACAATATCCAATTACCTGTCTTCTGCTGACAACTATCAGAACAAAATCACATAAAATTCATGTTTCCCCTCTTCAGTTGGATTCACAGTGCTGCCCAACACACTCAGTATTTCTTTAAAGTTATTTCTCTCATTCTCCAGAAAAGCTATTTCAAAGATTGCCAGCTCTCCTCAAACTTCCAGCCTTTCTATTCCTTTCTGCAATCAAAGCAAGTAGCCAGGCCTCCTACTAAACAAAGAAAACAGAAGGCATTTTAAGAGAAGTCCCTCAACTTCTTGTCACCAAAACTATAGCTACCAGCATCTGTACTCAGCTATCACAACTCATTCTGCTCACAAAGAGAAAGGAACCCTTCTGCCTACTAAAGGCTAACCCCCAAACCCTCCCAGCAACCTGGGCTCTCAGAGACTTGGCTCTCTCAATTGTTTCCTCTTAATTATTCAACCTCCTCTTATTTAGCTCTTTCTCATTAACAATGAAACATGCTCCAAGTCCTACAGTTTAAAAATGAAACAGAACAAAAACAAAAACAAAACCTTCCTCAAATACAGTGTCCTCCAACCACAGTCCTATCCTTTTCACAGCTCAACTTCAGACACTATTCCTGTAACTCACGCCTGCAACCAATTACATCCTTTTTATTATGCAAAAAGAAACTCACAATTCCTTGTCTTACTTGAACACTACCATTATTTGATCAGTCTTTTCTTCTCAAAACACTCTCACTTCATGCTGTATAAGACAATCATACTCCTTCCTTCTTTCTTCCTAGTTTTCTGACTGCTTTATCTCAATCTCTCTTGCAGATTCTTCTACCTATCCTTTAAATTTTGAGCTCCAACCTAACCCTTCCTTTCTTTTCACTTTAGATACACTCCCTGGACTATCTCATTCACATCTTTGGATTCATTTACAAACATAAGCTATGGTATCTCTATCTCTAATTTAGATGTGTTTCCTGAGCTCCAGATCTATATAGCCAAGAGACAACTGAATAGTTTCTAACAGGCACCTCAAATTCAATACAACCAAAACTCCAGACTGAATTCAAGATCGCCCCCACCAACCTCAAATTTACCCTTCCTCCAGGGGTCTTTAGACCAGTGATTGCCACTACCTCTACAACACATTTGGTCAAGAAGAAAACTTGCAGTCATCTTTGCCTCATACTTCTCTCTCTCACACGATATATAAAATCAATCACAAAATCCTATCTCCTAGAGCAGGGGTCCCCAACTCGCGGACCGAAGACCGCGGACCGCGAACCGGTCTGGGTCCTTGGCCTGTTAGGAACCAGGCTGCCCAGCAGGAGGTGACTGGCCAGCAAGCGAGCATTACCACCTGAGCGCTGCCTCACATCAGATCAGCAGCAGCATTAGATTCTCAAAGGAGCGCGAACCCTATAGGTGAACTGTGCATATGAGGGATCTAGGCTGTGTGCTCCTTATGAGAATCTAACTAACGCCTGATGATCTGAGGTGGAACAGTTTCATCTCAAAACCATCCCCTAACATTCCAGTTCATAGAAAAATTGTCTTCCACAAAACCAGTCCCTGGTGCCAACAAGGTTAGGGACCGCTATCCCAGATACCTCTAGAATACATCTACTCCTCTCAATCCCCAATACCTTCACCCTATGCAAGGCCACCATTATCTCTCATCTGGTATAGCATCAACCTCCTAAACAGTTCTCTGCTTCCAATTTTGCTCCTTTCTAGTCCATTCTCCACTCTGCTACCCAAGTGTTCCTTCTAAATACTCCTCCTATTTAAAACTTTATTCAATGGCTTCTCATTATTTTACAAAGTAAAAATTCTTCACAATAATTAATGCACCTTTGTAACCTAGTTGCTGCTATCATCCTCATCTCCATCAGATCCATATCCTATAATCATACAGAAATTTGTGTTTGAACCATATGATGCTGGCCAAATCACTACACCTCCCTGGGTCACAGTGTCCTCATATGTCAAATGAACAGGCTGACCAGAGGACTTCTAAGGTATTACACTCTAAGATACTCTAAATATATGAAACTACACTATTACTATAGCCAAGTTCACCTCTTCTTCACAAACTCCTTTCTCTCCTTAATCTGTTCTTTTCAGTCAATAGTATTATCCTTCTTTAATCCATCTGAGATGCAAAACCCAGCTGTCACATTTTACTCTTCACTTGACACTTTACACCATAGCAGGTAAGTTAGTCAATTCTATATAATTTCCCCACTCATCCTTTCTTGTCTCCTCCCATGACCATCTTTGTGGCCTGGATCTCTATCACTATTTCTTGAAAACTACCAGAACTTACTTCTTGTCGTTCTGCCCTCCAATCCTTTCATTACACAGTATAACTGTTTTAGACCCTAAAACTATCACGCCAATCTCAACTCCAAATCTTTCAAAACAAGAATGCCAAATACATGCCTCTATGGGATATGATCTTTGGAGTCCCCCATATAAGCAAAATAAGCATGATGACAAAATTGTGATTTGCATTGGTACTAATGATTAAAAGTAAAAATATGTCCTGTAAAAAAAAGTCTACAAATATATCACATCAAGGCACAAGAATGTGCTCTATACAACAAAAATTAAGTGTTACATAGTAATCACAGTAAAATCAGTGTTGACAACATGAAACTGAAGACCCTAACAATAAGTTGCAATATATATAAATCTTCCCTGTGCTTATCTGGACTCACAATCCTTATTTTTTCATCATTCCCTTACTTTCAAATGAATGAAGTTTCATCTCTCCTATATTTACTACCAAAAAGCATATTACTTTTATCTGAACTATTTTTAAAGAGTATCCTGCAGTATATAAATTTGGAGGACTTAACCTTTTCATATGATATTATGTTGTTAATATTACTACGGCTATTATTCATTCTTTTGGCTGCTAGCTATATTAATAATATGCCAAAGTTTATTCAGCCACTTTCCTATCAAGAGACATCTGGGTAGTTTACAGGATTTGTTATTGAGACCAGAAATGCTGTGAACATTTTTCAATACATCTACTTTTGTTTATACACAGAACTTCCCTTAGTATATGCCTATGAGTAAAATCATTAAGTCGTAACATTTGTCTGTTTAGTTTCACAGGAAAATGAAAAAGTACTTTCCAAAATGGTGGCAGAAATACAGAGGTCCCTTAAATCTTCATCCTTCCTGACACTTGGTTTTAAATACCATCTCATTTCGTACTTAATTTGACTTCCCTGATCATTAATGAAATTAAAATTTCTTCATATGATTATCAATGATATGTGGTTCCTCTTTTGTGAAATACCTATCCACATCTTTATTTTTCTACTGTGTTGTGTTTTTAATTGATTTGGATAAATTTTTTAAAATACTTACTGATATTATTCATTTGTCAGCTGTGTGTATATTGCAAACATCTTCTAGTTCATAGCATGTGCTTCCACTTTCTTTAAGGCAGCTTTTGATGAATAGAAATTCCTAATCTATTCTTTAATAACAATTTATCAGTTTCTTAGTCTTATTTTTTAAAACCTTTGCCATCTATAAAAGATATATACCTTTATTTATCACAAGGAAATTTTATTTTTGACATTTAAGTACTTCAGCAATCTGTATTTGAGTACTTATATATGGTGGAAGCAGAAATCTAATTCTTTCTTTTTTCCTGATATGGATCATTTTTCCTGATTACATTTATTATACAATGACTTATTTCCTTGCTAATATGATATGCCATCTTTATCATACACCAAATTTATTCTAGTATAAACAGACCCATAAACACTGTGGGTGTGTTTCTAGCTATACGATTATTTCAGCAGAAATGGAATCTTTACGATAGTGAGTGAGCCCAATCACTAAGAAATACCATGGTTAAGTTTTTTCTAAAAGGACTATTGATAACATTCTATAAATATCCCTAAAGATGTCTCATATACTTCCTGTTAGGTGCATTCCTATTTATTGATATTCTACGATACTATTTTAATGTCTTCTTTTATACTTTCTAGTTATTTGTTGTTACTGTAATAACAATCCAATTGACTTCTGTATTATCTACCCACTCAACTTTAGTAAACTCTTATGTCTTTTTTTTTTTTTTTTTTTTTTTTGAGACAGAGTTTCCCTCTTGTTGCCCATGATGGAGTGCAATGGCACAAGCTCAGCTCACTGCAACCTCGCCCTCCCGGGTTCAAGCGATTCTCCTGTCTCAACCTCCTGAGTAGCTGGGATACAAGTGCCTGCCACTATGCCTGGCTAATTTTTGGTATTTTTAGTAGAGACAGGGTTTCACCATGTTGGCCAAGTTGGTCTCGAACTCCTGACCTCAGGTGATCTCCCCGCCTTGGCCTCCCAAAATGCTGGGATTACAGGTGTGAGCCACCGCACCCGACCTAGTAAACTCTTATTTCTAATAACTTATCTGTATATAACTTTGATTTTACATGTGAATGAACATATTGCATCCAGACAACAACCCTTTTATGTCCTTCTTTACAATTCTTATACCTCTAATTTATTTTTGTCTTAATGTACTAGCTATGTCCTCCAATGCAATGCTAAGTACATGAGGTAATGTGGCAGATTATATTTTCCAAAGATGGTCTCAAAAATATCTCCCATTCTACAATTTCTTCCAAGAATGTGACACTGATACTCCTCTCATTGAGCGGAAGGATTTGTCTTTTCCCTTTGAATCTGAGTCAACTAATATGACTTCCACAAGCAACATATTAGAATTAACACTGTGTGATTTCCCTAGCTAGGATACAACAATGCAATGTGCTTCTGTCTTTTGCTCTTGTATTGCTTGCTCTTGGAGCCTAGATGCCATTATGTGAGACAGACCAAACTGGCCCACACAGAGATATCACATGGAAAGGCCATGTCTAAGTTTTCCAACTGACTGCCTAATTAAGTTCCCAGCCAACAGCCAGCATCATATCACCAGACATATAAATGAAGACACTTTAAGATGAATCCAGCCCCTAGCCAGCAAGTCACCTCCAGTGTTCAACATTCACATCATCCCAACTGAGGCACTGAAAAGAGTGAAGCTATAAAAAAAAAAAAAAAAAGCCTTCTTCTGCATTGTCCAAGTTTCTGACCCTCAGAATTCATAAGCATAATAAAACAGTTGTTTTGTGCCATTAAATTTGGATTTGTTATGTAGCAATACTAATCAGAACATGTGATAAGCAGGCTTTTACCATTTCTGACTTTAAGAGAATCTTTTCCTCTATCCCCATTTAGGAAGATTGCTGATGATGGTTGGTTGACTGGTTGTTTTATAAATATTTCTTGAGTTCAGAGATGTTCCCTCTTTTCCTAATTTGCTAAGCATTCTTATCATGAATTTATGTTGATTATCAAATGATTTTCTGTATCTATTGTAATTATATGGTTTTTCACTTTTAATCTATCAATGTAAATGTTGCTTACATTTATGGATCATTTATTAGTAAATCATCCTTGCATACCTGGGAAAAATCCAATTTGGCGATGATGTTTGTCTTCTTTAAATGTCGGTTTCAATTTGCTACTATCCTGTTTGGGATTACCAGCTCTATACTAAAAGTAAAATACATCTGTAATTGTCATCTGTTTTAGTGTCTTCTTTTGATTTGGATGTCAGGATTATGCTGGGCTTTCAGAACTTGCTGGGGAATCATCCTCCATTTGTATCAATTTTAAAAGATTGCAACAGATTGGAATAACCTATTTCTCAAAATTTTAGTAGAGACTTATTTATTGGCAAATCATTTGGACTTGTTGCTTTCTTTGTGGGAAGATTCAGACTTTTAATTTCTCCATCGGTTTTTACAAGTAATATTTTCCTAGAAATGTCTATTTTTACATAGGTCACATATAATTAACAGTATTCTCATTTTCTTTTTAATCTCTGATTTATGTTATATATCTTTTTCATTCTTTACATATTGAATTCTCTATATGTCCATGAACTGTATTATTCATATATTATATATCCTTTGCTGATTTTTTTATCTATCAATAATCACAAACGTTAATTTAAAATTTCCCACTTCAATAGTAGAGGTACTAATTTACCTATATCAGTCTATCAAATTTTTGCTACCTATTTGATGTTATATATTTTTGGTGAATGTAGTGAATTCTAATAATGTTATGTTGCCTTGGCATACATTTTAAATATGTTTAACTTTCTCATATCAGAAACCGGGCTCAGTCACACTCGACACAGTTTCCAGTTGTCTGCCTCCACCTAGTTCTTCTATGTTGTTGTTCCAGATATCTACCTTATACGATCGCCTCCCAGTAACCACTTCCCTATGAGACAGCTAGATACAACCTACTCGAGTCACCCTACTGACTCCCATACCCTGCGCGGACTGCCCAGATAATCTGCAGTGACCATCTCTCAGTCACAGCGTCACCAAAGAATTGAAGTCTGTTTGCTGTAAACCCACTGTACTAGTCTGTTCTCACATTACTTTAAAGAAATACCTGAGACTGAGTAGTTTGTAAAGAAATGGGGTTTAATTGGCCCACGGTTCTGCAGGTTGTACAGGAAACGTAACGTTGGCATCTGCTTGGCTTCTGGGGAAGCCTCAGGAAACTTTCAATCATGACAGAAGGCAGAGGGGAAGCAGACATATCTTACATGGCAGAAGCAGGAGCAAGAGTTGGGGGCAGGTGCTACACACTTTTAAATCAGATCTCAGGATAACTTCACTCATTATCACAAGAACAGCACTGCATGGAGGGGATGGTGCTAAACCATTCATGAGGAACTGCCCCCATGATCCAAGCACCTCCCACCAAGCCCTACCTCCAGCGCTGGGGATTACAATTTGACCTGAGATTTGGGTGAGAACACAGATCCAAACCACATCACCCACCAGTTAGAATTCCCTGCACGAAAACTCTTTGGTAACACCCTAGACTCCAATGATGGCTTTGACTCACAGGTTCCTTGCTCTCTCCCTCTCTTTCTCTCTCTCTCTCCCCACCCACTGGTGGAGCCTCCAAGTGCCAGATGGCTTCCCCCTTACCATCTGGCCCTGAGAAATATGCTGCCCTCTTTTCTGTGGGATCCGTAAGTAATATACTGCTTCTGTTATTTCCTATGTTTGGTTGTGCTGCCTCCTCTGTGCCTCACCTGACCAACACATCTAAATCTAACTTCTTTCCTGGTCAGGGCTCTCCTAGAGAATAGCTCACTTGTTAAGAATAAACTGGACACAGGTCAGGCAAGCGCCAAAAGGGCATCTGCCAGTATAAACAAGCTTCCTTGTTTGTTATGAGAAGGGCACCTGGTCACATGTCAAACACCCAGGCTGTCCACAGGGATAAAGAAATATCCTGTGAAAGGCCCATTATAAGCATCCATATGACCAAATCCCCTGGCATCCCCTCAGGGCAGGGCTAGAGTTTATAGCCACTTGAGAGACCTCAAGACAAAATTAGAAGAAAAATATGACAGTATGTTTAATATGACAGTATAACAACTTTATATGATAACAAGGTGATCAGTCCTAATATGACCTTTTTTTTTTTTTTTTTTTTTTTTTTTTTTTTTTTTTTTTTTGAGAAGGAGTTTCACTCTGTCGCCCAGGCTGGAGTGCAATGGTGCTATATCGGCTCACTGCAACCTCTGCCTCCTGGATTCAAGCGATTCTCCTGCCTCAACCTCCCAAGTAGCTGGGATTACAGGTGCCCACCAACACGCTCAGATAATTTTTGTATTTTTAGTAGAGACAGGGTTTTGCCATGTTGGCCAGGCTGATTTTGAACTCCTGACCTCAGGTGATCTGCCTACCCTGGCCTCCCAAACTGCTGGGATTACAGGTGTGAGTCACCATGCTGCACAAGAACACAGGTATACTTTGGGAAATTCCTCTTCTAGTAACATGCCCTAGAGAAACTCTCACCCATGTATACCAGAAGTCTTGCACAAGAATATTCATGGTAACACTGTTTGCAACAGTAAATCCCACAAACAACCCAAATGCCCATCGAGAACTCTAGTAAGTACTCAAGAGAAAGATGAGGACAGATTAGATTACCTGAGAAATGAAGGAAATGATTAGCTACTCATATCCTAGAACTATTCTTCATACAAAGCAAAACTGCAAGCTGCCACTTGGGGGAAAGGCAGAAAACCCTCCCACCCTCTGAAACCAGACAAATACCAGGAGTCAGTAGAGAGAACACAAATTCTACACAAACTTTTTGAGGAAAAAAGAACAGGAAATGCTTCTCAATTTACTGAAATTTGTTTTATGACCAAGGATATGGTTTATCCTGGTGAAGGTTCCATGCACATATGAAAAGAAAGCATGTTCTTTTCAACAGACAAAAGACAGAGACATTTCACCAAAGAAGATATACAAAGGGGATAGCAACTAAGCAAATAAAAAGATGTTAAACATCACCAGTCTTTAGAGAAACGGAAACTAAGGCCACAATGAGACACCACCACATACCTACCAGAGTAGCGAAAATAAAATGTAATGACAATACTAAATGCTGGCAAGGATGTGGAGAAAGTGGCTCTTTCCAATATTTCTGGTTTGAAAGATCCACTTTTTCTCGTGGGAGTGTAAAACAGTATGACCACTTGGGAAAACAGTTGTTCCGTTTCTTTAAAAATTAAATATATACTTCCTATAAGAATAAGCAATTGCACTCCTTGGTATTTATCCCAGGAAAATGAAAACTTATGTCCACACAAAAACCAGTACATGATTGTTCATAGCTTTGTTTGTAACAGCCAAAAACTGGAAACAACCAAAATGTCCTAAAATAAGTGAATGGTTAAACAAACTGTGCCACATCGCTACCACTATGATACTTATCAGCCATAAAAAGGAAAGAACTACTGATATACGCAAGTTGGAGAGATTTCAAAGGTATTACGCTGAGGAAAAAAAAAAAAAAGTCAATCTCAAAAGGTCACATAATGAAAAATTCCATTTATACAGAATAAACTACATGTGTCTCTTTTAAAATGTGTTTTTACTTACTGCATTTTTCCTTCAATTGCTTTACAAATTTATCACCAATCTGCCTTAGCTCCATAACACATTAGTTTAGTATATTTTAGAAACACAAACCAATGACCTGACAGAAAAATAGGTGTTCCCATTTCAGAGAATAAACACAATTCATCTCAGTTTTTTACACCGGGTGGCAAAAATTGTGAGATAAACAAAAAGGAAAAAAAAGTCAAGAAGTAATCAACAAAACTAGACCAAGAGATAATCTATATATTAAAGCATTAAGACAAAAACTTTTTTAAAAACTGTGATTAATACAAGAATACAGTGAAAACGGTAGAAAACATGCATAAGAGGGAATCAATAGATAGAAGGAAACTATTAGAAAGAGTAAAATGGACTTAGACCTAGTTTTTTTCCCCAGTAAGAAATATGGCACATGAAATCAAAGATTTATCTTTAATGAATCATGATGACACTGCAGCTTTCAGAGTAAGTATTGATAGAAATACCCATCTAATTTGAAATTTAAACATTCTGCCAATGCCTATGGCAAAATTACAAAATTGTTTTATTATAAAGAAAATATATTCCACAGTTACAAGAGCTAGATATTAAATTTTAGTGTTTCTTCTAAATTTTGCTAATATTTGAGCAACACTGTTCTCCAGATTTTACTGTCAAAACAAGATAAAAACAATTTACTATAATCCCCTCACATTGTTTTCATTTTATCTTATCTCCTTCTAGTACTCAAATAAATACATATATATTTTAATTGTACATGCAATTATAAGTTCTTTTTCATTATATAATCTACAGTTCTAAGTAACAGCCTTTATAATTGTAGTCTTCATAATTGTATTATTTACATGTGTGTAACATCCCATCAATGTGACAACCATTTTTCTAGATTTAAAGTCCAAAAAGAGGAAATTTCAGCATGAGTTTATGTTGGATAAACTTTATTATCTTTCCTAGCATATAATATTCCATATTACATAGTTAATGCCACAATGATGTCTTCACACATTAACATTTTTCTTCTTTAAATTTAATACCTTAATATGAACTCTCAGATATAGAATGATTAGCTCAAAGAGTATGAACACTGCTTGACATGGTTTACTGCATCACTTTCCACAGGAGCTATACTAATTGTCATCACATGCAATTTTGAAAAAATCTTTATACGTAAACACATAAATGTTAATTTTAACTTTAAAGCATAAATTAGTAGGCATGTTTCCCTACCTCAAATACACTCTCCAACTTCCCTCCCACAACATTTGCCTACTAAAATGGTCCAAGTTAACCACCTACTATATACCTCTATTCTCATACATATAAAAATATGTATTCTCATATATATGTCTACATATATAATGGTGTTATCACTACATTTCTTAATATAAGATGCCACACACACACACACATATATATATGTGTGTGTATATATATATATTTTTTTTTCCCCTGAGACAGAGTCTCACGCTGTCGCCCAGGCTGTAGTGCAATGGCGTGATCTCGGCTCACTGCAACCTCCGCATCCGTGTCCGCGTCCTGGGTTCAAGCGATTCTCCCACCTCAGCCTCCCGAGTAGCTGGGATTACAGGTACCCACCATCATGCCAAGCTAATTTTTGTACTTTTGTAGAGACGGGGTTTCACCATTTTGGCCAGGCTGGTCTCGAACTCCTGACCTCAGGTGATCTGCCCACCCTGACCTCCCAAAGTGCTGGGATTATAGGCATGAGCCACTGTGCCTGGCTGCCACACGCATTTTTAATCATCTTAGTCGTTTTCATGTAATAATTCCCCATGCAAATCCCACCAAGTTTACTGGTGCATATCTGATTCATTCTTTTTAATGACTACTAAGATTCTATTATGTAGATATATTATGTAGATACATAATAAATACATTCACAATTCCCCTATTGATAGACATAAATTGCATTTCTAGTTTTTGCCACTAGAAACAAATGCTCATACAGAAATGCTTATATATGGAAGCATGTTTCTATGAGTTAGATTTCAAAGGGTAAGATTGTAAGGTCAACCGGTATAAATATATTTTTTATTTTTAATAGATATTATCAGAGCACTGTCTACAAAGGCTCTACTAATTCACATTTCTACCAGCAAAATATAAAACTAATTATTTCCTTAGGTTCTTGCCAATACAATGTTATTGTTGGTTCTTTTCTCTCTTTCTCTCTCTTTTCATTAAAGGTGGGGGCTGAAAGAGGCAATATGATAGATATAAAGTTATATATCACACTAGTGAGTTAGAACATCTTTTCATATGTTGTTGGCCATTTGGATTGGCTTCTTCATATCTTTTGCTCATTTTCGTATAGTGCTGTTTGTTTCCTTTTTGTCATCTAAGAAGTTATCATATAGAACAGATATCAACTCTGTCCTTTCTCTGCACTGTACGTATTTTTACCAATTGTTTGTGTGGTATATCTTTCCATTCAACTGTTAAGTTTCATACAAATATATCTTTCTTTATAGTTTGTAGATTTACAATGGTGGTTAAGATTTTCCTCACCCCAAGAATATACATGATGAATGCTACAGAAAACAAAAAAGGGACTGATACAGGGAAAAAATTAAGAATTCAGTAGTAAAAGAGGGCTCATCTGTGGAGCTGATATTAAAGCTGTGACCCAACGTATAAGGATGTAATAATAGTAAAAAGAGTAGAGAAGTCCACATGTGAATATGGTCACGTCAAAGGAAGAGAGGAGCAGGTCAATTAAGACGGTGATCCCTTCCTATTTTATGATTAAATCTTTCAGTGATTTCAAAAATGTATATTCACACGTAATAGTTTCCTGTGGCTGCTGTAACAAATTACCAAAACTTGGTGGATAAAAACAACAGATATTTATTCTCTCATAATTCTGGAGGCCAGAAGTTCAAACTGGGCTGAAATCAAAGAATTGGGAAGGCTGGCTCCCTCTGGAGGCTCTAGGAGAGAATCCAAGCCTTGCCTCTTTCAGCTTCTAAAAGCTGCTGGTATTCCTTGGTTTGTAGCCTCCTCACTCTAATGTTCAAGGCTAGTATCTTCAAATCCCTTTCTATTCTTTCACACTGTCTTCTCTGCTGTATGTCTGTAGATTATGCCTCTGTTTTATCTCTTATGAGGACACTTGTGATAGTATTTAGGACCCACACAGATAATCTAGAGTAATCTCTCCATCTCAAGACCCTTAACTTAATCAAATCTTCAAAAACCCTTTTCCACATAAGGTAACATCTACAGGTTCCTAGGACCTAATATCTTTGAAGGACATTATTCTGCCTATAACAACTTTAAAAAAAAAAAAATGTGTGTAGGGGTGTGTGTGTGTGAGTACACATGTATGTATGTATTAACATAAATGGATGGGAGAAATTAAACATAACTATTAGTGAGGGATATACTTAGAGTTGCATGAAAATCAAAGAAAATAACTAAATCACTTACAATATAATATGAGATATACAAACAAAATTTTAGTGACTTGATTTTCCATTTTCATTACTGTACACTACCTTACATGTATATACTTCTACCTACAATTTTCCATAAAAGAAATCTCTAAAAAGTGTACCTACTACATTCAAATAAAACACATTAAAGGGGGACATAAAATCATTAGCTTTGTAAGGGAGATAGAGATTTGAATAAATTTTTTATTTGAAATGTACTATTATATTGTTACTTATGTAAAAAAGTATTTTTAAAGTATTGAAAAATAATCTCACAAACATCATACTATATACCTTTATTATACATCAAAATACATTTTTTCAACAAACTTTGAAACAAAGCATTCCATAATGAAAATAAATTCTAATCTGTTTCCATAAACCAGATTTTCACATTTTATGTGGTCTTAAATTGTGGCTCGCCAGTATTTTACAGCTTTTAAACATAGTCTAGCAATTAAAAAGTGACATATTTCACCAAGTGGCTAATTTGAAGGTAACAATGACTACGCATCACTCTATATAATCTGAGACATATTTTAATATAATTTATAAACTTTTATATTTAGTATTTTGGATGCAGAGGTCTCAAAGTTTTTTATTTTATATGAAGAAAAGATACATTACCATAAAGATAACAGATACAAAATAGTTTACTGGACTATAATAATGCAAGCCAAAAAATTAAACAGAAAATGATTACAATACAGCAATAATATTAAATTTATACATTTAACTTTATGCTGCTATTCAAAACATCTATATATATAAAATAACACAAAATCAAGTAGAAATACTCTTCCGCAGAAAACTGCCTCTAACTTCTAATACACAGTATTTATACAAAATGGGAACAAAGTTAATGACTAGTACCAAACAATCACAAAGAGAAAGGGGGCATTTTCATTCTTTATTTAAAAAAATTCAACATCATCATTAATTACGTTCATTTGATATCAATTAAATAAAATACAGAGATCAAACTTTGATCTATTCTCAGCATCTAACAAGCATGACGCAAACTCAATAAATGTTGACTAATCTTAGGAAAAGTTATATTTACTTCGAAGAGCAAAGCATAGCAAAGTCTAGTGAAATAAATTATTTATATTGACAATTTCAGAAATTTTTCAGTTTCTTCAGCTATCATTCAATGGTCATGATAAACTGTGTCACTGAAAAAATGTTACTGAGAAAATCTGTTCTTTATCATTACAGACGATACAAGACATTATATTTAAAAATCCAAGGTAAAATTTACCTCCTTATATACAAAAATAACACTATGTACAGCTTAAGTACCAAAGAAAAAAATTACTTAAAAATGTCATATTCATTTTAAAATGCTGCCTTCTCAAACATGATACTCAGACCTAGTCCACTTAACAAAAGTATCTCATACTGTAGTCTAAAATGTCTGTTACCAGGAATTCAAATGGGACCTGCAGCATGCCAAAACACATTATTGAATTTCATTTTCCTTGTCCTTTTTTTTTAATGCTATGAGGCATTAACTCACACCTAATTGTGGGAGAACAAGAGTTGGATTAATAAATAGAAATTTTACAGTAGTCCTTATCATAAAGAAGTTGTGCTCAGCATTCTATCCTTTGTCAATTTTACTCTCTCTAGGTGTTTCATACTCATTTATAATTTGAATCAGTTAAATGGAGATCTATGTGTTCTTCCATAGCCTTCAATATTGACATCCACCAGAAACATTCTCAGGATTTTAAAAATAAGAATGCCATTAATTATATACACCATTTAAACCTTTGGCAGATTTTAAATGGCCACAAATTATTTGGTGTGCCTTCTACAGAGAAGTCGTCTATGTCTCCCACCCTTGAATGTGGGTGAGCTTTGTGGAACCTTTGACCAGTAGCATGGGTGAGAAATGTGCCATTTTCTGGGCCCAGGCCTTAAGAAATAGGCATCTTCCACTTCCTGTCTTATGAATACTTAACTCTGGAGAAAACGACCCTCCATATAAGAAATTTGACTATTCTGAGACTACCATGCTGTAAAGAAACCCAAACTAGCCATGTGGAGAGAGCACACGAAGACAGAAAACACCTAATCAAACTTGCACTCTGCCAGTTATGCAAAGACCAGCAAAACCCTTCTCAAATTCCTGACTCACAAAATTATGAGCAAAATGACACAGTTGTTTAAGCTGCTAAGTTGGCAGTAACTTGTTACACAGCAATAACTAAAACAAAAACTATAATTTTATTTTACAGTATGAACTCACTATTTGTAACAACAGAAAAGAAGACTGACAATTGGTAGCTGTAAGATACTGAAACTTAAAAAAAAAAAACTTTCAAATTATCAACTTACTATCCATGCTACAAGTTCTTTTCATTAATTGCCACATAACAAATTAATGGATCATGTATTAACCAATGCTCTCCATTACCTTTGATTCTCACAGTGTGAAGGAAGGGGTAGAGGTTAATAAGACAAGACCTAGCACTTATGCTCCCATTAGGTGAATTGTAAACTATCAAGAAACAGCTATTTTTGCTTCCAAACATTTTTATCTGGGTTATATCTATTAATGTATAATTTCACTAAATATCTTTAAAAATCTGTAAGATAGCAGTGGAAGTAGTTGTTCCCATGAAAAAGCTGACTACTTATAACAGTTTGATAAGGACTACTTGCTTTTTAAAACAATTCTGTCAAGACACAATACTATAAAAATTTAGGACAATCTCCACTGAGACTATTTTGCAACTGTATCACTACACTTAGAAATTAAAGAGGCTATTTAAAGGTGTGATTTAAGAAAAATTTACAATAAATTCCAATAAGGAGACCTGCGTTCATAGAAAAGATTTGGGTCTAATAACAAAAGGCTAGACTACAAATATGTCATAAAGCATGTCCATATCATTTTCATGACTATCTATTTTAGCCAAAAATATTTTTATAAAATTACTAGGCCCAATTTAAATGAATAAAGAAGCTAGTATTATAATCCCTTTTTGAAAAATGTTTTTTAAATTAAGAAACAATGATGAAGTTTCCATTTTGCAAGATGAGTTCTGTGGATGAACGATAGTGATGGCAGCACAACAATATAATGTACTTAATGCCACTGAACTGTACACTTTAAAATGGTAAAGATGATCAATTTTACCAATATTTTACAATTTTGAAAAAATAAAGATGATACCAAGAGTTAACCAATATATATTTGACTTATGTCCCCCAATGAACTGTGAGCTGTTTCAAAAGCACTGTCAAAGTAACAGAGGCTCATGTCTACATAACCTTATCTAACAATACGAAAAAAAAAACAAATATGAGTTTAAAAACTAAATAAGAAGAGTTTTCTTCCTCCCAAACCTGAAAGATGATCTTCTCAGAGAAGTCGGTGTTCAATAATTAGGACAAAATTGACTTATGCTGACAAAACAAACAAATGAAGATTTTAAATTCCAGATTAAACCGGACTTTGTATTCACAAAGGTATTCCAATATTCAATATTCAATATTCAAAATATCAAAAGAACTACTTCCCATTTGGGTCAAAAAAGGATATTGTAGGTATTGTCACTTTACATAGATTCTTCTTTAATCTCTGAATTAAATATTAACATTCGTAGGAATTTTCTCACCAATAACAAGATGTTCTCTAACATTTTTCACTACACTATTCAAAAAGCTTCACAAATATAATAAAAAATCAAAAACATGTTGGATAAATTAAGCCAGTAATAGAGAATGTATGTTATAAATTTCATTTATATGAAGTTCAAGAACAAGCAAAACTAATATATGTAACAGAAATCAGAAGAGTAGACACCAGGGGTTGGGGGAGAATGGTATGGAGAAAGACTACAAGGGGAATGAGGGAATTCTCTGAGGAAATGGAAATGTTTGTATCTTGATTGGAGTATTGTTACCCAGGTATATATTTATCAGAATTCAGCAAACTATACACCCTCTATCCATACATTTTGTGATATATGTAAATTACACATTAATTTTTTTAATAGAGGGTTGGGAAAAGAGACTTCGGAAATCAGTCTAAAAATTAATTCATAAGATGTGTCCCCTGAAACCAGTAATGCTATTTTTTTTTTTTTTTTTTTTTTGATAGAGTCTTACTCTATCGCCCAGGCTGGAGCACAATCTCGGTTCACTGCAACCTCTGCCTCCTAGGTTCAAGAGATTGTCCAGCCTCAGCCTTCTGAATAGCTGAGATTACAGGCACGTGCCACCACGCCCAGCTAATTTTTGAGTAACGGTATTTTTAACACCAGAATTATTACATAGAGCAGTTTACTGAAACATAAATTGCTAGCTGGTAACAGAACAAGACATACCACCATTTCTGACCATTCAGTCATAACAGTTTTAAAGATGAATAAAACATCACCATTCTTGATTACTTAAAACTAAATTAACAAGATATCTCAAATGACCACAAAACCTAGCTTCTCTAAGTTCATCCCTGTTTTTCCAGTGTCTAATTCCTCGCCTCTAATTCAAGTCAATCTAATTTAATTCAACAAACTCATTATACTTATTCTATAATAGTTGTTATGTGAGAAGCTAAGTACAATAGAATACAAAGATGAATTTATAGTAATCCCTATGCTCAAGGCATTTATAATCTAGTAGATGGCATTACACAAGTACATAATAGCTATTAAGAAAAGACTTCATGGTACCTGCAATATTCAAACTGAAACCCTGTGCAATTCAGACAAGTAATTAGAAAAGTGAAAACAAAATGTAAGTAAAGCAAAAGACCATTAAGAGGCTTGTGCTCTAAACTTATCCCTCACTCTTCACATTTACTACCACTGCAGGAAAAGTCCATATCACTGTATTCTGTGTTTCCAAGAAATTTTCAAATGCAAATACAAAGAACCACCTGCATTTTTATAAATTAAAAAAAAAAAAAAAAAAAAAAAAACAGAAAATCCATAGTCACAATTCTATGGGTAGATAGATAAAATGATCCACCATATTTTTTATAAAGGATATTCAGTTTGATTCAAACCACTGACATCAATGTACCTGGCAGTGTATGGAAAATCACAGATTTCAGACTTCTTTGGAGTGAATTATCCTACTTTGAAAATCTAAAATTAGAATTATGAAGTGACAGAAAACATCACAATCTGAATTCTGCTTACACAAAACTACATGGTGTTCAATGCCAAGTTCCTAATTTACAGCTGGGAAAATCACCATTGAAGATAGCTGTGCCTGAATCAAATTCACTTAACAGAAAACCAGACGTAAACCTCAAATTATATGTGATATCTCCAGCCACTCATATAAACAAGAATAACGTGAACTGAAAGACAGTAAATTCACCTAGACCTTTCTAAATCTGACCACCATAATACTACAATATTCCTTTCTTAAAATTATCTAATAAATTATTAATAGAAGAAAGGAGGGGAAAAAACATGTGCATCTTCATTTAAGTACACTTAAAAATCTAAAATTACTCCAATTATAAAGTCCTTTTTATAAAAAGCAGAAAATTCTCAATCTTGAAATACACTCTTCACTTTTAAAATACAAAGAAAACCCACTAGACTCTTAGGATATCGAGTCTTAGCATGCCATCTCAAAACTCTTTCCCAAACAACTTGTCACAAATGAACAGGAACAAGCTGTACTGAGGATTTACAAAGATATTTCTTTAGGTTGTTTGCTTAATCAGCTATTGATGTCCCATCATAAATTAAGAAACCAAATGTATGCCAACAGGAGTCTGTCTGCAACTACAACATTACTTTATATTATTTCGCCTCAGAAGTTTGGAACCTATGGAAAGTCCATTTAAAAAATTTGCCTTTACCTGGCATGTAAATGCTAACATATTTTGTTTGCCTTTTGAAGCCACACCAGATTCCAACCCACAGAGACAGGATTTCCAGTTTATTTCTCACAACCCACATGTACAAACCCAAAATTACAACACAGAAAAGTATTATTAGAATTCTGTAATAGTAAAGAAAAGAAATTCACCATAGAGCTCTATTTCTTAGAGCCTCTAGTATAGTGGCCTATCCATATTATACAATATTTAACATCTAAATTAAACACTCAAACACAGAAGGCTAACCTTGGTACTCTAATGTAAGAAATCTGGCTTTACAATGGAAAACCTAAGCTAGTTTAAACACTGTAAATTAAATAATGGCATAAAGGCCAGGTACAGTGGCTCATGCCTATAATCCCAGCTCTTTGGGAGGCAGAGGCAGGCAGATCACTTGAGCCTAGGAGTTCGAGACCAGCCTGGGCAATATGGTAAAATCCCATCACTACAAAAAAAAAATACAAAATTTAGTTGGGCATAGTAGTGCTCACCTATAGCCCCAGTTACTTGGACGCTGTTGTGGCAGGATCACTTGAGTCCAGAAGGTGAAGGCTGCAGTGAGCCATGACCACACCACTGCACTCCAGCCTGCGTGAAAGACCCAGACCCTGTCTCCAAAAAAAAAGCATAATTTCTTTTTAAAAATCAACTACATAATTATTACAGTTTAATAAGAGTATATCTCATATTGAATTCTTTGTAGAAATTAGCCTCATGCTTCTTTGTAGGCACCTATTTCCAGTGACTTCCAGAAATATGCATGTAGTTGTTGACCTATTGCAACGACACCATTTCAGAAACATCGAAATTTAGTACTCAGTTTTGCTCCCACTAGTAAATACCACTATTTAATATTATGTCCACTCACTGCTGCACAGAATTCAAACCATGCAAACCTCACTACCAAAGTTATCAAAGCTTTTAATACCACCAAAAGCCAAGAAGCAAAAATATGCCCCCCAAAACTTGCTTACCCAGAATATTTGGAGGATTGAGTTTTCAACTTAATTTAAGAAGCACTATCAAAAATGCATTGGCCAATTTCTCTGCCTTAGGCAATGAAGTACAGAATGACTCCAGATTACACATATCCTTTATACACAAATGGACATTAAGGGAATGGAAAGAATTTATACCTAAAATACACTGACAGTTCCATCTTCTCTTTCCATCTGTCACCCTCAGAAGTACAATGCAAGGTTAAAGTAATACTTGTGGTTAAAGAATCAATTCCAAGAAGAACGAATAATGAAAAGTTTAGCCTTGATTAAAAAGTCAACAAAGATAAAGAATAGGTATCTTCAAATAGGGTAAGATAGTAAGAGTTCTCTCTTAGCTGATATAATGAAAAGCTCTTGGCTCACAAGGTCCATAATAAGTAGCATCTCTTAATTTTGTCAACCCAAAACCCTTCCTCCAAACCTTCTTCCGGCCATAAACATAGACAATTAGTCCAACATGAGTTAAACAAAACAAAACATGTCCCCACCATTAATAATCACTCCTAGGGATAGGAAACTGACTCAAGCTGGATCAATCAGAGTCCTTCCCTGGGATGTTTCCAACTAGAGATGGAAGAAGAAAAACCCTGTTTCTCTCTGATCACAAAACTCTCCTTACCTACTAAGTTCTAAACTCAACAACTGCCTTCTCTTACTTCCTCAAACATGCAAAAGTTCAGGCCCATTTTAGAAATCTTGCCTTAGCCAGTCCCTGGAATATTCTTCCTCCTGATATTTACATGGCTAGCTATTTCTTCTGATTCATATTTCAGCTTTAATGTCTCTTCTAAACAAAGGTTTTCCTAAAGTAGACACTTAATTACTGTCACATCATTCTATTTTAATTCTCTGCATAGCACTTACCACTTTAATACTGTTCTTCTTTATACTCTCTGTTGTGTTTCTAACACCTAGAATAGTACCTGGCTCGGGATATGCACTCCATTCATAATTTGTTGAATTAATCAATAGAAGCTGTGAATAAATTAGCCCAAAGCCAGCAGCAACCATGGTCCTAGCCCCAGGAAGAAGCCAGTCTGAAAGAGTAAAGTCATTAAAAAAAAAAGCAGCAGCAGCAGCAGCAATGAAAAAAGTAGAACTCCTAGAGCTATCTTCAGTCATCTCTAAGATCAGCTCCAAACCTGCCCATAATAGAGTTTGATTACATACATAGGTGGCCTTTAAAAATGGTATGTATACACCTCCGAGAAGAGCGATGTGTAAGACAATCCACCAGAATGTGAGAAGAAAAGACTACAATGCATAAAATAAGATACTTTTAGGTCGCACTATCCTTTGAAAAGTGCCATAATCTGTGTTTTATAATGTACGTAATGTACTGTTATAATCATATATGTATCAAATGTACAGATAAATATACCCATACTGAGGATGCATCCTCAAAAATGTATTCCTGGTAGAGGTGAACAATCAAAAAGTCTGGAGACAATCAAAGTTAATGAGCAAATTTCTTTCTTTTAACTTAACATGTTTCAGCTTTCTTTCATTTCCAACCAAGAGACTTCTGAAATGTGCTTAACACATATTTGGTACCCAAATACTTGAAAATGCTGAATGCAGAGACTAACTCTTTACGGGTCCAGAGAACAGACAAATGAAAGTTAAAGGTAGGCAGATTTCAAACCTGTATGAAAATAACTTCCTAAAATTTAGGTCTGTCCACAAGTAATCACTGGCTCTCCAACTATAAATTTCCTGCTATTAGAAGGGTTCAAGCAGAAACCTGGTTACCATCGATAAAAATTCTGTATTTGTGAGGTAATCTATGAAACAAATGTTAACAGAGTGAATATTAAGTGCTAGGAATCATACAATGAATTAAACTAAGTCCTTATGTCCTTGGATATCACAGTTTAATAGAAAGACAGACTTACAAACATATATTTAGTACACAATATATCTATGCAACAACTGAGAAAGATACTAATTTACTCTCCATGGGTGAGGATATCTAAGTTAAATACTATGAATAAGTAAAAGCCAATTTTCCTGTTCATCAAAAAAGATAAGCACATTCCTGGGGAAGACACAGCCAAAAGGACAGGTTTATAAAGCACATAGTATAGCAAACCAAAAATACCACAAATAATGCAGAATTGTTGAATGATAAGGTACTTATGGTGGGAGAATAACTACAAATGAAGATACTAGATAGGTGGCTAAAAGCAAAATTATGAAGAGTCATGATAAGGAGTTTGGGAGGAGGCAAAGAACAATAAAAATAACTGTCTTTTAGAGTGTACTAATTTGTTGCAGACACATTCCTAAACTCTTTAGACACACTATCACTTTTAATCCTTAGAAAATTCCTGTATCACCTCCTCTTTTTCAACAAGGAAACTTATGCTAGAGCGAGATCAAGTAATTTACCTAAAATCAATTAGAGGCAAACACAGAACTCATTGAAGAATTCTGAAAAGAGAAATAAGATGTATTTTGAGTAAGTGACATGCGTAACGGCAAAAAATGGCTATGAGGCAATGTGGATAACAGTGTGAAAGTAGAATAGGCTAGTTTGAGGGAAATCTATGCAATAAACTAATAATCCAAAGTAAGGGGTAATAAGGGAGTGTGAATAAGGAAAAGGAAAACTAAAGGATCCCATCAGTTTCTACCTTCAGTAAGTGGGAAGAAAAAGCAAGTTTGGGTGTAAAAAGGCATAAAATGAAATAAATGAGGTATAGAATAATTAGTTTAGGCTTAGGCAATATGGACATATTTGAGTTTGAGGTTTCAACAAAAGACCAAAAGGAAAAGATCTAATAGGAAGTTGACTGGAAAGAGGAAGAGTTCAAAAAAAGAGGTAGAAATAATCGCTAGGATAAACATATTCAGAAATCATCGATATACATCAACAATTTTAAAACTGGCCAAGCAAAGTAGAAAATAAATATCCATGGTCATCCATGCAGAAAAATTCCAAAAAAACCTATGTAGCTACTTCACTATCAAGAAGGTGGAAAATAACTCCCCATCAAGTGTGGTGTGCACATAGTGACTTCATTACAAAGAGTACAATACAGAAAGAGAGAAAAAGAACAATTTTCCAGTGAAAAAGCCTAATAAAAACCACCTTAGTCAAATGATCAAACATCAACAATAAGTCACAATAAGTTACAGCTTAGCAATGATAAGTTAATCGTAAGTACACTTGATACGATGTGATGAAAATGGCACTTCACCTCTCTATGCTCTTCCTCCTAAAAACCCTAACCCCAGTCTAATCATGAGGAAAAACATCATATCAATCTCAGCTGAGGAACAATGTACAAAATGTCTGACCAATACTCCTCAAAACAGTCAAGGTCATCAAAACCCAGTAAAGTTTAAGAAACCATCACAGCCAAGACGTGTCTGACTAATACTCCTCAAAACTGTCAAGGTCATCAAAAACAAGTAAAGTTTAAGAAATTGTCACAGCCAAGAGCAGCCTAAGGAGACATGACCACTAAATGTAATATGGTAACCTAGACAGCAACCTGGAACAGAAAAAGGGCAGTAGATAAAAATAAAGGGAATATTAACACAGTATTGACTTTACTTATGTATAAATATTGGCCATTCATTTAAACAAATGTACCACAAAAATGTAAAATGTTAATAAAAGGTGTGAGGTTTACAAGAACTCTCTATATTATTGTCATAATTTTCTATAAAGATAAAACCATTCTAAATAATGTTTATATTTCTAATTAGACCAAAAATAAAACCATAGAAAACCATTACTATTCAAGGGATAAGCAGAGGAAAACAGGTCAGTAAATAAAATTTAAGAGGCATGACCAGAAATACAGAAAGATACAGACAGGTCTAATATATGTCATAGAGGTCAAAGAGGATAAGGAACAAATAGAATCCACTGAATTTAAGAGGTCACTGGGAAAAGAAATGAGGTGGAGCTACAAGAATAAAAGGTAAATCACTGTTAGTTTATGACGCCTTATGAACCACGACTTTATTATTCACCCAGTTAAAAATCTCATAAAAGATTCTCCTAGTTTCCAATCTATTAATAGTCTTCCCTGTAGTCACAACCATTTAATTGCCAAAAACCTACATCATTATGAATCTTCATTCACAAATATTAGATGCATGAGACAAAATACTTCCATGTGGAAGTAACAGAATTCCAAAATCAAACTGGCTAAATCAGTAAGATGTATAACTAGTATCTCAAGTAACAAGAAGGCCAAAGGCAGAGCAGTCTTTAAGTACTGCAAGTCAGAGCTTCAGAAATTCTAATTCCCTTGGCTCTGGACTCCTATATTTAGCTTCATCCACAGGCTGGAAGCAAGATGACAAAAATATTTTGAGATTACGATCTGCCCATCCTTAAACCCGCTGCCAGCAAAGAAAAGGAATTGCTATGTTTCACTTAGACTTACCAGAATCAATCCTAGAACTTGGAATGAGGTCTCCTTTCTCTGAGTCACATAAAGGAGGGTTAGATGCCTAAACAAAACACAGAATCTGTTAGAAAGGCAGTGGGAGGCTGGGTGTGGTGGCTCACGTCTGTAGTCCCCACACTTTGAGAGGCCAAGGCAGGTCAGATCACCTGAGGTCAGGAGCTCAAGACCAGCCTGGCCAACATGGCAAAACTCCGTCTCTACTAAAATACAAAAATTATCCAGGTGTGGTGGTGGGTGCCTGTAATCCCTCCCACTCTACTCTGGAGGCTGAGGCTGGAGAATCACTTGAATCCAGGAGGCGGAGGGTGCAGTGAGCCGAAATCATGCCACTACACTCCAGCATAGGCAAAAAGAGTGAGACTCTCTCTCAAAAAAAAGCAAGCGGGTAGTGGGAAAAGGGGTAATGTTAAATAGGCAGTAGACAGCAGCCAATACAGAAGGTTCTTATTTGCATGTTTTTCTAGCTTAAGAACTTTTAAAAATTACCTCAATATGATGAAGAAGAGACTCAAACAAAATAAGGGCCACACAATTTCCTTCCTAAAATAACCAAATGACAACCTCAGATACTATCACTACTGTTTTACAGAACAAGGGGGAAAATGGCACATGAATTTTTAAGTCTTCTCTCATCACTCCAATTTTATATTGCAAAAATACAATGTATTTGGATATTTTCAAACCAGAATCTTGTACCTTACACTTTAAACTTTTATTTTGTTGGAATAGGATGAGAAGAGATCCCAAGGTAGTGGAAAGAGCACTAAACTTGGCATCAGGGCATGGGGCTCTAGTCCTAATTCTTCAACTAAATTACAGCATTTCTGAAGATGGTCACCTAATATCTAGGGTCTAATTTCCTCCTTTCTTAAATTAGTAAGTTAGGAGAGATGATCTCTCAAGTCTTATTCCTGGTTATTTCCCAATTAAAAATAATATTCACTTGTTAGCTAGAAAATTTATGCAGACTATTTACCGTTGTAATTCTGCACTAGCCAATTCCTAAAGACCCATTCCAAGACTATGGGCTGATGACATATGAAGCTTTTTCCTACAAAACTTCACTTTTACAAAAACTTTCACTGTCGCCAGAAATGTCAATAGCATGATGTTACAACTTCTGAAATAACTCAAGAATTTAATTCAATTTCTCTTTAAACCCAAGTTCATTATTAAAGGTTTCAGTGTACCTACAGATGCAAACCCTCCGTTGGACAGGAAAATGGAAAATGACAAAAACTTAACCACTTTGAAATTCAATTAACGACAAGATTTCTAACCACTAAGCCTAAATGAGGAAGAAGATGAAAATCAAAGCACAATGAAAAAGCTGGAATCACAAACAAATCACAAACAGAAATGGAAATTTCTATACAGAGAAAAAGAAAAGGAGAGGAAATACCCCCTCAATAGCAGTATATAAGCCTAGAAGAAATTAAGCCTAAAAGTCTCATGAGCTTCTCTTTGAAACTATTGATTTACACAAAATGGACAAAAACAATTTCCAAAAAAAGGTTGGTGACAGTGACAAACATGCCCTTTGGGAACCTCAGGTTAATAAATTGTTGGTAAAGCAGACCCAAAACCCATAACTTATGCCAACTGCATTATGACCTGGAGTTGGTTTTTCTCAAAATTATTAATAATGAAAAATACTTACACAGGATACACATGTATTGCCAGGAAAAAAAATGCACTTCTTTGAAACAGTTTTTAAAACAACAAACCACCCACAGAAACCACATGGGCACAAAATGAAACGATTCTGGTCACTGATTTGTGGAGCACTTAAGCATTCCCCAAGTAAAAGACTCCACTTTAGGCTCTCTTTCTGAGACAAGCAGACCATCCATGAAAATACCTGATTGAGAACTACCAAGGAAACACTGCAAACATACCTCCAATGGCCTGAGTTTCAAGAGAAATAATTTTCTCCAAGGAGAATCTTACAGTTGTAAGAGCCTACTTCTTTTAAAAAGACATTTCTTTTCCTCACAGTAAGACTCTAGATAAAGCTTAAAAATTGACTCTGAAGATAAAATAAATTAAATTAAATCTAACTCAAAAGTGCTTAACACTACAATAGTATAAGTTAATATATCCTAGAACTGATTTTGCATCAGTAGCAGCCATCACTAATACAATTACTCAATTTATCAAATTACATAATAATAGCCTAGTGAGATATTACATCAGATATACCATATTGAGGTAAGTTTCAAAAGAGAAAGGAAGAAATATACAGGAAACAATATTGTTTATGAGACAGGCAAAAGGAGAAAGCAGGAAATGAGTGGCAGGTAGTTGCACTGGAATGCTAGAAGCTAAGCTAGGTACACTGAACAGACAGAGACTTAGAAAAAGGAAGCCAAGTGAAACCACAGTCAGGGTAGCATGTAGCATTGCCTAGAGTATAATGCAAAGATGACAAAGAAACTCATTTACATATGGAAATATCAGACAGGTACTAGATAACATTAATAGAAAGTTTATCTCGACCCTCAGCATCACCAATTGTCCACCTACTCCCTTAAGCAAATAAGCAAAAGATCATTTTTAAACATGGCTTATATTGTCCCTACGAGAGATAAGAACACCATGAAACCCAGAAACATGCAAGAGCTACAAGTTCACCTTTATGTGCAAACACAGGCTTCATCATGCTTTCCATTTCCTGACATATTGCCAGTAAAATTAACTAGGTTTTTTCCCCCTCCACTTTGGTTTTATGTAAGGTGCTGACTTTATCCTTGGATAGGCTGGCGAAGCTCACCTTGTCAGACCGTGCATAACCTTAAAGAACACATATAATTTCCAGAAGAAACAAGAAGAATGGAAAAATAGATGAGTTCACGAAAGAAACAATTTTAAATTCTATGTATCTATAGTCTTCAATCTTTAGAGATGATGTTACTGGTAGTATTTATCACATATATAAATCCTACAACGACAAAAGTACTAAGAGCCACCTAGGTGCAGTTGTAGCTATCTTACACAGTTCCAACACAATGAAAAGGATAATAATGCCAAGGATGAAAAGCCCTAGGATTGTCAGCTCCTCAGAAAGAAAACAGTTTTAAAGAATGACCAAATTAGATCCACTGCAGAAAACGAAAAGGGAAATCCTGTAACTATACTGAGGATCTCTAACTAACCAAACATAAAATTTGTACACCAAAATTCATTCTATGGTAAAATAACTGTATTCTAAGTAGCAGCTGAATACCATGATTTATTATGGATACAGAAATAAGAAATGCCTGGTTTTTCAAGGCTTAGTAAAAATAGCAAGTGAGAAGTCTAAAATATAAAAACTACCGAAAAATACAGTACATATCCCTAGTGTGTAAATTTTATGCAAAGATTTACAGACAGGGTGATGAGATTTACTTTATAAAGTATTATAAAAGATGAACAGAGTAAATGAAAAACTAAAACAGGTACTTCCTATATATCACCAATAGCTTACTCACAGACATCTCACCAGCACAAGCACCACCACCACCACTGCCACCCCTGTGGTTCCACACTGTGGTTACTTCAAAGTAAAATTATGATAAAGGTTGAAAGGAAATATAAATTACAGTATACAGATAGCATTTTACTTCCAACCAAAGTGGACACACAAAGACCAGATTTAACCTCTAGTTTCTAAGCAACTAGAAAAATGAACAATAGAAGAGAAAAAGCAACTAGAAAACTGAACAAAAGATGTACAAGATGAAATAATGTGCAAATACTAGACAACAGCACAAAATTGTGATTCCCAAAAGAAAGGAAACAAGGTTATAACTGCCAAACTTACAAACTGGAGTCAGTTTCCAGGCCAAAGTGCATGATGGGAGAAGCCAAGTAAAGTTGACCTCTCACTGAGTTAAAGGGGCAGAGTTAAGAGTTCACAAAGCAGCTAGAATTTACAAGTCTAAGCATCTGAAAATTAGAGCTCCAGAGACAGAAAGGTCTTCTCAAGTCTTAAATTGAGTTCTAACCTATATACACATGGGAGAAAATTACCCAAGGACAGGAAAAGAACAACAAAAGTGAGTGGACAGACCATCTGGAGCTCACACATAGCTGGCAAGAGTTTGTATTCCTATCAGTCGGAGTGGATAAACCTAGTAATATATGGAACATTCAGCTGAATGCTCAGGGGGGTTATCTCTTTAGTACTGGGGCTGTATTAGACCTAAACAAAAGGCTGCTCTGGAGCCATGCTAACAAATCTCAAAAGTAAGCCTCAAAATAATCAAACTGATTGCTAGTGACACAGGAAAGAGTCAGAACAAAATACAAAAGTATTTAAAATAAAAAAATTCAGCAATCAATAAAAAAAAATTCAAAATGCCTGAGAGCCAATAAAGAATTAACAGTCAAATAAAGAATCAGAAAACTATAACCCATAACCAGGAGAAAAATCACTTGATAGAAACAGACACAGAAATGAGAGAGATGGAGAGAATCAGCAGACATAAAAGCAGTTATTATAAATATGTTTTATAACTTTAAGAAAGTAGAGAAAAAATGGTCATGATGATGAGAGGCATGGAAGATATGAAAAAAACGAAACTTAACAGAGGAGAACTCTGAAACAAAAAATATAAAAGATGAGATTAACAGCATATTAAACACTGTGGAAGATCACGAAGTTAAAAAAACAGCGATAGTAACTATTCAAAATAAAGTACAGATAGGAAAAAATACTGAGAAAAAATGGATAATTTCAAGTGGTCTAAAACTTGTGTAACTGGAGACCCCCAAAAAGGGAAGATACAGAATAATTTATTTTAAAAAGTATGGCTGAAAATTTTCTGAATTTCATGAACATTATAAAACCAGAGATCCAAGAAGCTAAAGATAGCAAGAAAGAACAAACATAAAGAAATCATACCAACACACATCATAATCTAATTACAGAAAATTAATATAAGAGAATATTTGCATTTAGGCCAGAAAAAAAAGAACATATTACTACAAAAGAACTAAAATAAGAATAAAAGTAGGCTTCTTGCCAGAAACCATGTAAACCAGAATATAATGGAGATAATGGAGAAATGTCTTTCAACCTACAGGGGAAAAAACACATGGCAGTACAGACTTCTTCGCCCAGAGAAAATACCTTTAAAAATTAAAGAGGAATTTTCTTTTTTTCAGATAAACAAAGGGTAAGAGAATTATCTGACACCAGACCTGTACTAAAAGAAATATCAAGGAAATTTCTTCAGGGAGAAGAAAGATAAAACCAGATTGAAATCTGAATCTACACAAAAGAAATTAGGAGTCCCAGAAATAGTAAACAGATGGGTAAACATAAAAATTTAAAGATAACTGAATATATAAAGCAAAAATTTTTTAAAATGTTGGCTTTATAGAATATGTAGAAGTAAACTGCGTATCAATAACACAATGAGAGATGAAATAAAGGTATGTTGTTGTGAAGTTTTTACACTGTACATAAAATGGAAAAATACTGATTAAATAGACTAATAGGTTAAAGATGTATATTGAAGCATTTAATTAATTAATTAGCAAAGATATACACCTAGAAAGTCCACAGTGGGTCTAAAATGAAATCATTAAAAGTAAAGCATCCTCAAACCCAACATAAATCAGGAAACAAGGAAAAAAGCAGAAGGAAAAAAAGGAAAACAAATAGTAAAATGATATATTTAAATTCAACCATGAAATGATAATTGCATTAAGTGTAAGTAGTCTAAACGACTAACTTTAAAAGCAGAGATTGCAGACTGAATGAAAAAGACCCAACTGTATGCCACATACAAAAAAAAATCACTTTTACTATGAAAAAAAAATTAAAGGGCTGAAAAGATACACCATGCAAACATCAATCAAAAGAAACTTGAAATGCCTATATTAATATTATACAAATTAGAATATTAGAGTATAAAGGGAAAAATTTCATAATGACAAATTAATCAAGATACTATAATATTCAAATGTATACATATCTCATAAGCTTTGATGAACTGTACTCTTTAAAATGGTTACATTGGGGGCAGGGCGCAGTGGCCCACGCCTGTAATCCCAGCACTTTGGGAGGCTGAGGTGGGCGGAGCATGAGGTCGGGAGATCGAGACCATCCTGGCTAACACAGTGAAACCCGTCTGTACTTAAAAAAATACAAAAAATTAGCCGAGCGTGCTAAGGGAACAAGGGAACATTTTGCAGTCATTAAATATTCCATATAATACTGTAGTGGTTTCTCATATGTAAGTATTTGTCGAAGTCATCAAATTATATACTAAATATTGGTGATTTCCTTTTTATTATTTTGTCTTCCAGCTTGAGGAGTTATTGGTGATTTTAATTGTTTATACACCTCAATTAAAACTGATCTTTAAATCACTACAATATACAAAAAGAAGCAATGAAAACGTGCTTTCTGTTACAGACTTTTATCACGGCCTCTATGCTTGTCACTAGTGCTAAATCCCTTCCTCCAGCAGGAATGGGAATAGAAAGATCACAGTAGACCAACAGTCTAATGGGCATTCCCTTGAAAGGCCAGAGAAAAAGTTGATCTCTTAGGCAGAACTACAGTTGCTACCAAAATCAAACTGGGAAAGGAGTAAGATATTAGGGGAAAAAGATGTGCAATGTGTATGTAAAGTGTCTCAGGCAGGTAAGCTTGAAAAAAGGATATCTAAAGGGATCAAATACAGAAGATGGAGGAAGTGAGAACAGAGCATGGAGTCACCAAACTAGAAAATGAGTGAGACTGGAACAGGAGAGGACAGTTATAATAGGTAAACAGGAAGACAATCTTAGATGATAAGAAAAGGATGTCACCTATGTCAAGATTTTTTAAGCTCTCTACAGTAAACTAGGCTGCCACGGATAGTGAAAGTTATCAGGTTCTTCCAAATTATAATCATCTTTCTGCTTAGTAAAAGTCTGTACCTTACTTTTAATTTGAAAGTAAGAGCATACCACCACCCTGCATCCAAACTAAAGCCTTATTTTTTTCAGGTAGTTACATAAAATAATGATTACATACAGTTTTATCCTACCCTGCCTAGGGTTGCCTTCATCATGCCCATACTTACTTCTCCCACTCTGCTGTTGGTAATCTATTCCCACCATGAAATCCTACAGTCCTTTCACAATTTGTCTCAAATTTATCTTTACAGTCTTATCTTCTGCCTTTCTCCAGCAATTCTAAAAATTCTGTCCCTTTGTGGCACAGAAAAATAGTTAATTAATGAATACTTAGTATCTTTTGATTCACTTACTGACTTCAACTTCTCAAATACACGGGAAAACATCTGAAGGCTACCTATAAAAATGAATATAAGATTGAGTAGTCAGTTCAAAATTGCTGTTTCGGAAAATTTCCTAAAATTTTTCCAAAACCTACGTATAACTCAAGTATGTTCAACTAAACTTAGCTTATCTGCAAACTACTACCACCCCAGGATATTTAAAGGATATAATGAACTAAAAATTTCAAATCTGTGTGTTTACATATACATATATTCTGTGTTTACATGTACATATATTCAATTATGTATTCTAATCTGTTCTAGAACCTCTGCTGTCAGTACCACAATACTACCATCTTGTTCATTTTTGCATATTTCCTAGTAGTATGTTAAGAGATTAGTTTGGGATATAATTTCCTTATCATGAGGGAAAGATGTGTACACTATGGGTAATAGGGAAGCAATAGTAGTAATGTTCATTGTTACTGCTGAGTAGTATTGTACGAATGTTCTGTAATTCCTTTATCCATATACTAGTTGATACACATTTGAGTTCTTTCTAATTTTAAACATTTTCTGACAGGTCTTTATGTGTAAGTGCAATTCTCTGAAGTGCTGCTTCCTTTATCATCATTACAAGTGATTCCCTGATGCTTATGATATTCCCTGATGTTGATATTCTAAAATGCTAAAACAAAGAATCCCTTAACATGAAAGTAACATTCTATTTACTTCCCTCACAATGATTTTCTCTCTCCTGAACAAACACACTTAAAGCCATCAAGAAATTTCAGTTTCATAGATGAAGAGAGCAATTATAAGAACACTGCTCTCAACAATTGCTTATTACCTTAAGAATGAATAAAAATATATAACTATATAAAAAGAATGCTACAGTTTATACACACACACAAACACACACCCCAACTTCTCTACATACAAAACCAATTAATGGTGTTTTATTCAATTATCATGATTACCTTCCTCTGGGAGAGTAGACAAAGTCCACCAGTTCATTACACATAAGTTCCCAAAAAGATGGCACAATTTTGGTTAGCATAATTGAATTATGTGATATTTTTGAGGCACTATATATATTTTATTTTACTTACTGAAACCATGTTAAAGTAACTGAATTGCAAGAGAAATACGTATGTGCTGTGCTTAGAAAATGACTATACATTTTCTGAAGATAAGAACCAACAAAAGCTTGCCATATAAGCCAACATGAGAAACACAGAGAAAGGATTGTAGTGAGAGCCGATGAACAACAAAGAAAGCTTAAATGATCTGCATAATTCCAGACCTCAGCATTGCTACACAATCACAATGGAAAGAATGTGTGGCAATTAGACAGCTTTAAATGCTGAAAATATACAAAGGATCATTCTTCTCTCTTAAAAGCTTTGATCAAAGAGGAAATCCTAGAGTCTTCATGCTAACTCATTCTTAAAACAACAAAACGACAACGATTAAGTACTACTAAGTATTGCTATTAATGGGTTTCTCCTCTCTTTTTAATTTAAGCAGCATTATTCAGCATAAGATTCTATTTTAAGCATATTAAATCTTTCCCCAGTATATCTGATTAACATTTTAGCCCTCAACAGGGAAAACAGGGGCATAATGACTATCTTCTATAATCTAAAATGGTAATGTGATGAAAATAAAAAAGATGTACCAATTCCTGAGAATTACCAAATATAATGAAGCCAAAGCAGGTATATGTCACTGTTGTTAAATGTTCATATGCTTGACAGTGTACGTACACTGCTTCTGTCTGTGTCTGGCTTTCTAAAATATTTACTATAAATTCTGCTTGTACTAGGCATTTTAAGCATTTCATTATTTTTTTCATCTTCCTTTTACATAGTATATAGTCATTTATTTCTTAAGTTGCCTTTGGGATATCACAAACAATAAAGGCAAATTATGAAGTAAGCTAAAGACCACTCTTCTTAATAGGTACAGTGGTAAGATAATCCTACATTATTTCAAAATTTTATTAGCTTCATATTTGACATTACATCATGCCAACCACAAACTGTTGGTTATACTGGAAGAGGAAATAATCAACGAATTTTCTACTTTTTTGGTAAGTATATTAATCAGGGTTCTCCAGAAAAAGAGAACTAAGAGGAACTATCTGTGTATATAAATAAAGAGAGAAACATTAATTTCAGAAATTGGCTCATGAGATTATAGAAGCCAAGACGTCCAAAGATATGCAGTCAGCAAGCTGGAGAGCTAGGAGAATCGATAGTGTTAAGCCTGACGACAAGGAAAGCTGATGGTGTAAGTTCTAGCCTGAGTCCAATGGCCTGAGAACCAGAAGGGCCAATAGTGTCAGATACAGTACAAGTACAAGAGAAGACTGGCATTCCAGCTCAAGCAGTCAAGAAGCAGCAGTTTCTTATTACACAACTGTTTCATTCTACTCACATATTCAATTGGTTGAATGAGGGCTACTCATATTAGGGAGGAAAATATGCTTTACTCAGTCTACCAATTCAAATGTTAACATCCAAAAATACTAACAAAGACATACCTACAATAATGTTTAATCAAATCTGTGAGTACCCTATGGCCTGGTCAAGTTGACACATGAAATTAAGCATCACAAGTCCACTTGGCACACATCTGCATCTCCTCAAATCATATTTAGTCTCCAAATAAAGAAAATAACAAGGTCATAATTTCACCTAACGTGATGCAACTGTCCTGACTACAACTGGAAATGTATTAGCCCCTTTCCAAGAAGAGGAAGTAAAGACTTTGAATGATATTTCTATTTTCCTTGATATCCTGTAATTTAAACACTAGGATGTAAAACTAAAAATACTTAAATACTATTATATATAGTCAAACTATCTTATATACATGATAAGGGAATAAAAGAGGAAAGAAAACAAAGATACTTTCTACATTTTATATACATACACATAAGCATAACAAAATAAGATGGAAATACACATGACAATTACAGGCCTTGTTTCTGTATTAATAGCTGGTATTAATAACTATCTTCTTCCACTTTCTATTTTGTATTTGCTTTGCCTTCACCAACCACCTCATCTGGTTGTGACTGTTTACCCAGTGGAGTGACCTTAACTTTCATTCCTGAAGTATCTGGGCCATAGTACTCCTGCTTGGGTTGGGTTGTTGTAATTTTCCACTGACCGAGACATCCTAAGGGATACCCTGTATTCCAGACATACTCTACCCCCATTATAGAACAGCGATCTAATTTCTCATTGGTAGTTAAGATCAATCAGTCCAGCCAGCACAGTAACTCTGTTCTTTGCCTGCTGATTCAGAGATATGAGGAGTCCAAAGTGACCAGGCTAGAATCTTAACTTCCAATTCAATTGAATCATTGTTTTATCTCCTAGTAAAAGCATTCCTCCATCTGGAACTAAGATCTCTGGGTCATCAAGGCATAAGTTCACAGGAACAGGAAGCAAAAATTTTGCTAGCAAGTCACTAGAAGTAATAGTGACTGATGCCACTCCTTGATTCTTGGATCTATGAATCCTGGCAATGGAAGAAACACCACCATATATTGGAAACTAATCCAGCATATATACAGCCTTCTGGAGAAACCTGCACCAGCCTTTCAAGGCGCTGGCACCATAATTGAGTCTTCAAAAAACCATTCCACCATTCTATCAAGCCAGCTGTTTCACTATAGTAGAGACCATCTTAAGACCAGTGAATTCCATGAACATAGGCCCACTGCCACACTTCTTTTGCTGTGAAGTGAGTTCTCTGATCAGAAACAATGTTGTGTGTAATATTAATACTATGATAGTAGATAAGGCATTCTTTAAATCCATGTCTGGTAGTTTTGGTAGAAGCAATGCATGCAGGGAAGGGAAATCTATATCCATGTCTACTCCAGCAGGAATAAGAACAAAACACTGTCCCTTTCATGATGGGAGCAAATGAAGAAAACGAAGTGTTAGAGCCTTTTATAATTCCCCAAGCGGCAGAATCTCTGCTTAGTGAACCCACATCAATAGATTTGGTCTAATCCAGCTTTATGTTCCTTCTGGCATTATCCTATACCCTTAATATCCATTATCACACATGTTCTCTGGACTTTTGTTGGTATAAATAGAAAACTCAGTATTTCTTTCGGAGTGTAGTACATGTCTTCATGGGTCACACTTTGTGCCTCATCTTTATGGGCCTACTAAAACCTGAGTGTAGTTATAGGTCTAGAAACAAAGAGGAAATGGTGGGGAGGGGTCTTGAGAATTGTCTTGCATGGCAACCTCCTCAGGGAAAGCCATTACAGTTTCCTTGGGCAATGCAGAATTAATTCCCCTGGTGGGGTGGGAGGCGCAGAGGGGAGGTGGGTAAAGAGGCCATTCCCACTAAGGGTGTGGAGGTCTCTTCAATTGGCAAAGACGACTCATCAGAATTTAGGGATTCAAAGTCCCCAGCTTCATCAGGGTCTTCCCATACATCCCCATTCCAATTTTCAGGATCCCATTCCTTCCCAATCAATAACCTCACTATAACTTATTTGTTTATTAAAACTCTTAAATAATTGACTGTGAGGTCTTTGAAGACCTAGAGTGGCACTTACTCCTGTATCCCCCAATGCCTAGTACAGGCACCTGAAATGCAGTCAGGACTCAAAGATTTCTATTAAACTGAATTTTGCTTCTCAACATATCTCAGTTCTCCATTATTTAACTTTCATAGACTCAGTTTTGAATTAGTAAATCAGTAAATCTTTGCTTATGCATCAATCAAAGGTCTGCTAGTAGTGCCTCATTAATAAAAAACAGACTTGTTCACCAAGGGAAACACATAAATAACTAGTTTGCTCACATTTTCCCAAGATGATAGAAAACGTGTGTTAAAGAAGACTAAGAGGGATTCCATACTTCCATATTTGAGTCCTTGTGGTTGAACTGCACCTAACTTAATAGAGTGACAAAACTGAAAACCTAACTCAGGGGTATGCGCCTGTAAAAGAGCTGAGTCTTGGTCAATCCCGGTGGCCGTATTTCAATCATTCATATACTGCTGAGCATTCAAACTGTGTTCAAATAAGGCAAACACCAACCTGTAAACAATCAAGCTGTTCTGTACCTCACTTCCCATTTCTGTATGTCGTTTCCTTTTTTTGTGTATAAATCTTCTTCCACCATGTGACCACACTGGAGTCTCTTTGAATCTGCTGTGATTCTGGAGGCTGTCCGATTCACAAATCATTCATTGCCCAGTTAAACTCCTTTAAATTTAATTTGGCTGAAGCTTTACATTTAACAGATAGTGTCAGAAGCGGGATCCAAACTACAGCTTCTAACGACCCCCAGGAGCACTGAGTGAACAAAGCAAGGTACCTGCAGGACCCATTTGAGTTCACTGATCTCAGTGTGGCTGGGGATTGCAGTAAGTTCTCTTTTGGATTTCAGAACTCCATAGATTTGTGTTTTGAGCTCTCCAAGTATCTTTGAGCAAATTTCTAATCCAAACTGGGTTTGGAAGTCATGACAGAAACTGGACTGGGTCCAGGAATGGATTTAATTCAGAAATTAACTGGCTAGGGTCCAGTTAGAGGCCTCTTACATCTGACTGGGTCAGAAAGAAACTGGTAGCAAACTGTAATATTGTAGGGGTTATAAAATTTGGCATTTGAAAATTCACAGGGATTTTTATATTCCACCCCTTTGTTTCATTTTACTGGTGTGCTTAGGTAGAGGAAAAAAAAACAAAAAAACAAAAAAAACCTGGCTAAGTTAATCAAGAGAACCTGAGAGTAAAGCCAACATTTTAGGTAAAAAACGGAATCCTTAATTTCTAGAAAACTGAGTTCCTTCCAGCTATACACTAGACCCAAGAGACAACAAAGTCTTACAGAAATGACAAAATCTTACTAAACATAACTTACAGTAAAACATTCCAAGTGAACAAATACACAGAAGTGTATTTAAAAATGAAGTTTCCCAAATTAATCACATCTAGGGATGCCTATTAATATGCAGAAGCTTCTAAAAAAGATTTAGAGATGATGGGGACCATCTGGGGGCAATTTTGAGCCCTGCCAATCTGATATTGGGTGCTAGCAGCAGACTCGCTAATGTCTATGTTTTGTCACAAGTATTTTGCACCGGCCAGAATGGAAAAAGATAATTTTTCTTTGTGTTGTGGCTTGGCCCTCAGGGTTATGGTGTGGTGAGCCAGGTCACTAGGGCCACTCAGGGAAAGGAAACCCAGAGACTTGGCATGTTGGCAAAAGGGTAAGAATTTCTCACCACTCAGATTTCTGGCCTCTGTTTCCCTGTCCAAACTGGTTAAATGAATGGTAAAAATCACTATTTATCTCCTCTGTGAAGTTTTAATTAATACAAAAAAGAATTCTGAGGCTGGTCTTAAGCTGTAGTTAATCTAGTGTGCTTTGTCCTTCTGTGTTGTTCTGTCATAAAGAGGGGTACCTTAGGATAAAATACGTGCCTAAAACCCTGGAAGCCCACTGTTCAAGATGTCCCAGCAAACTGGTCAGTAATAATCTTTGCTGCAGATCCCTGAAAGAAGAAAAAGGAAAAAATAGATGAGACTCCATCTTGTTTTGTATGTCCCTGGAAGCTTGACCTTGTAACTATTTGATAATACTTTCTCAGTCTCTGCCATCAAAATGGCTGCTGGGTCAGGGTTCAATTCCCAGCTTAGGCAATGAGTACTTTCTCATTGATATTTGGGTGACCCTTACCATTTTTAAATTATCTTAACCTCTACAAATCATCTTCAATTTTTCTTTCTTTAAGCACAAAAGTATCAGCTGTTTGGCCTGGCTAAAGTCAGGTAATAAAAAATTCAGAAAAACTGTTATTAAAGAGTGCTATGGTTAAAAGTCAGCTTAATTAAAACCAGATATTCAAGCTCTAACAGCCTGGGTCTCCTTGGGAAAAACAGGAGGCACCAGAGACCCTTTCTTGGCCCTGTTCTTCTAAAGACTTCATCCTATAGCCAGTAATACAATTTAAAAACTTAGAACTGGTAAACAGAAACTTACAACAACTGTAATAATCTTCTGTCACATGTAGTTATACATGTGTTTTATGTGTAATATTTATGTAAAAGAGCTCTAATTAATTGGTTTAAAGAAAAATAGGCACTTAAATCAAATATTTTGAAAGAAAAATAAAAATTGTAATGCCTTTTAGTTCACGTGATTTTAGTAATCTTTGGGAAATAAAACATTTTAAAGATTTTTGGCAAAAATAAAGATATGTGGTCTAAATTATTCAGGTCAGATACTAGGTTTGTTAAATGCTTTAAGGTCATACACTGCCTTGACTTTAAAGGCCTGGGGACATATGGAATTAGTCAAGTCCCCTAGCTATACAAAGAAGGTTATAAAGAAAAGAGATTTTATATCAGAAAGGATCTTGTATCGTAAATTATTGTCCTAAAGTGAAAAATGACTAGTTGTTTAAAAAGAAGGATGTTTAGGATAAGTCAGAAAGTCCAAGCATGTTGTAGATGGTCTATGGAAATTATGAAAGGAATAATGAAAGGAAATTTATGCACCAAAAGTGAAAGTTGCTAAGAATTACCATTTTAACATATAATTAAGACAACTGAAAAATGAAATGTGTTTTGGTAAAAGATTATAAGAAAGCACGGGAATATAAATTTTTGCCTAGTTTAAAGAGTTAAAGGATTGTTTAAAATTAATAAAATAAAGCTAAAGTTTTACACAAGTTATGAAAGTGCTATAAAAAATCTTGAGCTGGGTGTGGCAGCTCACACCTGTAATCCTAGCACTTTGGAAGGCCGAGGGAGGTGGACTACCTGAGGTCAGAGTTCGAGACCAGCCTGGCCAACATGACAAAACACTGTCTCTACCAAAAATACAAAAATTAGCCAGGCCTAGTGGCGGGCACGTGTAAACCCAGCTACTCAGAGGGCTGAGGCAGGAGAATCACTTGAACCAACGGGCTCAAGCTGCAGTGAGCCGAGATCGTACCACTGCACTCCAGCCTGGGAAAAAGAGTGAAACTCTGTCTCAAAAAATAAGAAGAAGAAGAAATAATAAATAATTAATGTTGTAAAAGAAATTCTGTGTGTGAACGTATTGGCCAAATTTAAAGTGGTATTATTCGGTTTTTCCATAAATTGAAAATGGGAATAAAGGCACAACAAGGTTTTTCTTAAAGCACTAATCTTCTCTTTCACAAAAATTGTAAAAGGTTAGAAACGATTTATGAGAATCTCACTTTCTGGTCAAACTAAGATTGAAGTGATTTGTTTATAAGGTTTATTAAAAATTGGGATTGCCATTAACAGACTAATGAAGGTTGAAATTTGGCTTTCTCTCTTGAACAAGATTTTCATGAAATATTAAAAGATAATGGGCCAGGTGTGGTGGCTCACACCTGTAATTCCAGCACTTTGGGAGGCAGAGGCAGGCAGATCACGAGGTCAGGAGATCAAGACCATCCTGGCTAACATGGTGAAACCTCATCTCTACTAAAAATACAAAAAAAAAAAAAAAAATTAGCCGGGCTTGGTGGCGGGCACCTGTAGTCCCAGCCACTCAGGAAGCTGAGGCAGCAGAATGGAGTGAACCCGGGAGGCGGAGCTTGCAGTGAGCCGAGATAGCACCACTGTACTCCAGCCTGGGCGACAGAGCAAGACTCCATCTCAGAAAAAAAAAAAAAAAAAAAGAATTTTAAGTCATCATTTTGGCTAAATGAATGACTTATAGTAACCTGGATTCTATTTCATAATATCAAGTATTTTAAACCTTTAAACATATTTGATAGGCTTCTCAAAATCAAATTTCACCTTTAAAATGGTCTTTTCTGACATCGAATTTTGGAATCCTCCAGAGGGCCCCTGAAGCATTTAAGAGACAGGTAAACAGGATTATTTGGCATGCTAAGTTACATGGGAAACTTTGTCAAAATAAAAATAATGTTTAGTCTCCAGGTTATATTTTAGTAAATTACATTAATATATGTTCCAAAATTGTATGGGACTTCTAAAATTCTATTATGTCTGAGTATATGCTATCAATCGTAATTAAAATTATGTTATTGTAGACCACAGACATAACAAAATTTCTTTGTCAATTGTATTGTTAATTATAACTATTTAAAATCATTTCCATAGTTAACTGCTTAATGCTGATGCAGTTTCTCAAAATTTCAAAAGCATGGCATCTTTTAGGAGGTTCATGAAAGATGGAGAGGACCCTGAAAAGTACTCTTGAATACAGGTTTCTAATAGCTTTAGAATCATGTCATTTGAACTGGGTAAGAATTCCTGGAACTTTTATGAAAAGACTGACTGGGTTATAAAACTGCTGATCCAAGTAGAACAAAAATTAATTAAATACCAAGGAAGTACTTTGCCAGATTTTCATGCTAAATGACCAAATACTGAAATTATTTAGATACACAATTTGAATAAAATGCGTGGTCTAAGTCAAATTACCTATGATTACCCATCAGTTATCAGTTCTATGCATCTAATTTGGAGAATCAAGTCCAATGTTAAGCACAGACTCATGAAAAACCAGAACAGCTGCCTTGTCCTTATTGAGTCCTTAAACCTTTTATTATTAAAAGTTCTGCATTCCATGACTCATCATGGAAAAGATAAAATGATCCAAATTAAATATATTGATGTGGTGACTTATAAATTGTGAAAATAGTTTATAACCAATGTTCCATTCTATATTCCTGGGAAGACAATCAAAGCTTCAGGTACATTCGGCTACCTGATGGGCCATTTAAACATTTATAAAAGGATTTCATTCATTTTCAATGCATGTTTTTTGGTTGTATAAAAACTTTCCCATGCAGGAGGGCTGATGTTATAACACTAAATTATTTTACCACAGTGTATTTTCATCAGGTCAATAAAGCTTTTTATGGTTTGGAGGACAATCAACCCTTTCACAATCTAGAATCCAAAGACTGGATCTTCTGAGAACATCAGAGTTAAGACTGCCCTTGCCATCCAATCTGCAACAAAACTTTGGAACCTTGCACCTTGGGTTCATAATCTCACAACTGTGAAGGATCCCTCCACACTTTTGGAACTGTACACTCATCGAAATCCTTAACGTAAAGCTAACCAGAGAAGTTTCTCCCCAGAAGAAGGCATCCTTGATGTGAACAGCTTTTCCCAAGATCGTAGATCAAGATTTCTCTACTATCATTAGACTCTTATCTTTAAATATTTTCTTCCTTGCTTATGCCTCTATGAATAGAAGTGGAAAAAGGTCTGTTGTGTGCACTTACGGGATATACTTTTATTTGTGAAGAATTCTGCAGCCAGCCTTATACATGGATAATCTTACACTTTGATAGATAAAAGATGAAGGCCCGATGTGAGTGAGAAATTTTGCCTCATAATCAGTCAGAAACAGAACACTGATTCACTCCTCTTAACCCACATCATGGGTTTAAGAAAACACTGCCTGGAGGCCTTCACTCCTCTGGAAGGGCATCATTTGTTAGGTCCTTTTTCCATGGTTCGGACTAAAACAGGCAATGATTAGAAATGTATCCCTCATGATAGGCTAGTTAGCATGATAGGCTTTATATACTGTAAAGGCTATGGTTACACAACAGACTTTAAATTCTCTTGTAAAAGTTATGCTAAATAGAAAAAGTGGCTAAACACAGAAGTATCTGTGCGGCCACTGGCACTTATGGCCTATAGAGAAAACATCAGGTATTATAGAAATTAAGTTGCAGGGGATTAATGAAAAAACTACTTAGTTAAGCGAATAGACTTCTTATCTAGCTCATTCTTTGATCTATTTGAGTTTAAGAGGTATGGTTTATGGGGACCCTGGGTAAGGAGCATACTCCAAACTCTTGGTATTATCCTCCTGATAGTCATAATAATAGCCTCCCTAGTGCACTGTATTCTCTCAAAGGTTTCAAACGTTTGCATGCAGCCATCTCTAGAACATCTAATGGTCTCCCTTCAAGTGGAATGACAAGAGTTGAAAGAAATGTGCGACCATGAGGATACTGTAACCTATGAATGACGTGCCGAGACTTGAAACCCAAATGATGGTAACAGAGAGTGGCGCTAAGGCCTCTCATCACCTTGAGCAACGTCATGGTGAGCCTTTGGCAGCAATATATACCACCCAAACATGGGACATCTCTCTGGTAACAAATAAGTAAATAAATGCCTAGCTTAAAACTACACATGATTCAAATGTAACAAGGAGAGTAAAGAGAAGAGAAAAACACATCTTAGAAATACCTAACATGACTTTCCCTCACAAAAAAAAAAAGCAGAAATATAAAGCAGGTCTTTTGCATGCTTAAATTCATGGTAAGTGTGAAAATTTGAAATTGCTTACAGTAGGAATTGCTAATTTTGCATTCTGAATGGTGAAATAAATAGCATTATTCCCCCCAAAAATGCCAGCATGCATAATTTTATTTTTAATCAGAAAATTAATAATAAAAATAAATGCATATCAGGGACTGGCTAATGTGAGCATGAAAAGGCATCTCTAGTAATCATTTACAACATTTGCAAACCATTTATGTCTTCCTCATGCAGAAAAGTAATATAAAGTAAATAAAACACAAAAACTTACATATATTCATATTGTAAGAACCCAAAAATACAACACAACATTTTAACCCCATGTTCTAACCAATTATTTGAGGGCAACAATCATGTGACACTCTTCTGCAGCACTGGAAAACAATATTCTCAATTATGAATGCCAGGTACGATAGCTTGATAAGCATTCAGCTAAATGCTTTAAAAAGGGGCAGGGGGAGAGGTCATTTACCTTCAATAACTAAGTCATCAAAACCCACAAATACATGTCTAGATATTTCCACAAAATCAAAGAAAAACTGGGCTTCTGGTTGTTTTTCTTTTACTAGGAAATTCCATTAACCAGAAAATCCAATTTCTCCAAGTAATATGTTCAGGCATAGCACACAGTGTTTAATGATCACTAATCATATTCAGTATAATCATTCTGGCAATTAAATTGAATTTTTAGCCATAATTCACAAGCCTAAACTGAAGATTTCCTCTATTTAAAACTGACCCAAATTATTTAAGAACAAAATTACATAATGGCTAATAATGCTCTATGTCTGCAGCATACTACTTATTATTAATAAAAGTAGCTTACCTTCTACTTTATCAGATCTTTCACTCATATAATCAATAATTCAACTTTTTTTACAGGTATAAAATACTAACTCTACTGCAGACACCGCCCTAAATATAGGAACAGACTGTAATATTCATCCTATAGAATTTTCACAGCACTAAGCAGATGCCTAATATTGTTAAATGATTTGCTACATATGGGAAGTTTTTACATATCTGAATTAGAATAATCCCCAAATGATCTCTTATATGAAGCTGTACAGCAAAGTTGATAAAGATGAAGCAAAATAGTGGAATATAAGTATAATTGGGATAAGGTGACACTAAGAAGAACTTGGGCTATTAAAATACTACACAGTGACATCAGCAGTAATAGTGGAGTTAAGCAAATCCAAAAATCCTTTCCTCTATAAAGCAATAACAATAGTGGCAAAAATTGTTAAAGTCAACTTTTTTCAGAACTCTAGAAATTAATCAAAGGCTTGCATCAATCTAGGAAGAATGTACTACAGAAAAATCGCTGATTTTCATTAAGAACAGTTTTATGGCATTTTAATCTCATCCCTCTATCTCCAGTACCATGAGAGCCTTGAAAACTAGGAGGCTCAAAAATGACAGTAAAATCCAGTAGCCTAGCAGCTACCAGGAGGGGCACAACAGGGTTGGAGCTCCTCCAAAACCCCATTCCCAGAAATTGTCATTATTGACCTGTCTGGCAGTTCCCTGGAAAACACCACTCCTTTACTTGTCTTTATTTGACCTGACTCAGAGCTTGCCCAGTGCCAATAACGTTTTCCCCAGATGGCATTTGTCAAAAGCAAACAAAGCCAACTGTTTAACATCAAGTTGCCTGAAGTATCAGTAACAGTTGGGGCAAACAACAAGCTGACCAGAATCTTAAAAGTAAAAGCTAGGTAATGAAATGTCAATAGGGGGTTTTGATAAGATCCAACATACTCCTTGAACTCCAGATGGCCAAGTTCATGCAAGTGCTCAGTAAAGAACTGAAAAGGCGACCTAAGCTTTGACTTCTTGCTACACTTTAAGCTCTGTACAAGTGGGAACTAAAAGCTAAAGCAGAGTTATAAACTGCCTGTCTAAGCATTGAAGGCATGCCCCATCATGCACACAGAGACCATCAGGAGACGCTGGGAGACTCACTGCTTCCAAGCATTAGAAAAATAACTGTCCAATCATTAGCTGTTCAGTACTAACCATGCAGAGACTTTGTTGGCCACACAGAAAAAGAATACAAAGTTTACATAAACAGTTCAGGAAAGTCACTATGCAAACAAATAACAAGAGCAGCAAACAAGAAGAAATCCTGAGGAGGAGAATCTGATTTCCAGAGTTACCACATTAGGAATTATTTAATTATCTAATTTTCAACAAAAAAAAAAAATTGTGAGACATGCAAGAAACAAGAAAGGATGATCTATACAGAGAGAGAAAAAAGGCAGTTAATTGTCCCTAAGGAAGCCCAGACATTGGACTTATGAGACAAAGACACTAAAATGTTTTCTTTAAATATTTTATTAGATACGGTTTCAAATAGCTAAAGAAAATCATATATGAAGTATAACAGTATCTCAGCAAATAGAGATTATTAACCAAGAGACAGAGATTACAAAAAAAGAAATCAACATTGCGGAGTTAAAAAGTACAATAATTTAATTCAAAAATTCACTGGAAGAGTTCAACTGCACATTTGAGCTGGCACAAAAATCACTGACCTTGAAGACAGGTCAATTGAGATTATCCAGGCTAAGGAATGCAATGAAAAAAGAATGAAGAAAAATAAGCAGAGAATCAAAGACCTATATGAAACCATCAAGCATACCAACATATGCATAAAAAGAGTACCAGAAAAAGAGGAGAAAAAGGAAGGGGCAGAAAGAATATCTGAAGAAACAATATGAGGAAACTTCTCTAATTTGATGAAAAGCATTAATCTATACATCTAAGAAGCTCAATAAACTCAAAGTAGGATAAAATTCAAGAGATCCACACTGTAACACATCATAACCAAATTTTCAAAAAATAAAGAGAGAATACTGAAAGCAACAAGAGAGAAGCAACTCATCACAAATACGGAATCATCAATAAGATTTCATATCTGATTTCTCATTAAAAACCATGGAGGCCAGAGGCAGTGGAAAGACACATTCAAATTCCTAAAAGAAAAAGACTGCCAACTAAGAATTCTAATTCCAGCAAAACTATTCTTCAAATATGAAGAAATTATGACTTTCTCAGATAAACAAAACCAAAGAGAATGCATGCTAGCACATCTTATCTACGAGAAATACTAATGTGGGTCCCTCAGGCTGAACTGAAAGGACAAGAGACAGTATCTGCATCTATGTAAAGAAATTAAGAAAACTGGTAAAGATAATTACATAGGTAAATATAAAAGAGAATATAAATGTATGTGTGGTTGTGGTTCTTTTCTCCTTCGTGATTTAAAAGACAGCTGCATAAATCTAGAATTATAAATCAGTGTTAATGGACACTGTATTAATGTAGAAAGACGTAACTTATGCAATAATAGCATGAAGGAAGGGGAGGGAATATATAGGAACAAAATTTGTAAACTTAAATTTAGTTAGTATTAATCCATATAGATTGTTACAAAATAAGGTACTATTTGTAAGTCTCAGGACAACCACTAAGAAAATAACTCAAAAAATATTTAGTAAAAGAAACATCAAAGCTGGGTGCAGTGGCTCACAACTGTATTCCCAGCACTTGGGAGGCCAAGGTAAGAGGATCACTTGCAGCCAGGAGTTCAAGACCAGCCAGGCAACAGAGTGAGAATCTGTCTCTACAAAAAATAAAAAAAAATCCAGACATGGTGGCACACACCTGTAGTCCTAGCTACTAGGGAAGCTGAGGCAGGAGAATCACTTGAGCCAAGGAGCTGGAGGCTGCAGTGAGTATGATGGTGCCACTACACTTCGGCTTAGGTGACTCAGTCTCTTAAAAAATAAAAATTAAAAAAAAGAAACATCAAGGAAATTAAAATGGTATATTAGAAAATATATACTTAATACAAAAAAGGCAGAGAAAGCAATAACATAGTAATTAAGGAATGACAAAAAATTACTTGATATACAGAAAAAATAGCAAAATGACAGGTTACCTTAAGTGTTAGTAAATACATTAATTGTAAATGGATTCAACACTCCACTCATAAGTCATAAATTCCTGGACTGAATAAAGAGAGAAATTAACAAATCTCTTCTGCATAACCAACAAGAGACAAAACTTAAAATATCTAAACATCTCATGAAAACTATCACCATTTATTAAACATTCTTCTCATTCAGCAAAATGGAAAATAGGTATTCATTTCAACTTGTCTTCTGATTCGGGGTGGCCCATTTAATGCCATTCAGCTTTCACAGGCTTATTTTGTTTTTTATGCCCAATGTGGGCAAACTAAACAAAAGGTCTAACCTAATTTTAAGTTGTCTGTATAAAATTCATAATTAAAATAATACTTAATCTCATTTTTAATCACTATCTTTTACTGATGTCTAAGCATGTTGATTTTAAATAATATTCATATAAACCCGTCTGTCAGTGAAGCGTATTCATAAATTAATGGATCTTGCATAACACTGCAGCACTGTCTTTACTACAATTGCAGAAGTTCTGAACTCTCATAATATAAAATGTAAGCAGCTTTTTAAAATGATTATGTAGACCTACTCTTTAACCACAGGTCTGAACATAATAAAAAACGTAGGAGATGGTAGACACAGAAAAGTCAGCCTTCTCTGAATACACGGAAAAAGTGATTTCATACTTCGCAAACTAATTATTTCATTCACCTAGTCCATGTTGAAAAGTAAATACCAAATTGTACATATCCTTCTAAGGAAAATAAATTATTTGACTAGAATTATAACAGAGCTCATTTTATAAAGTAATTAACATTACTTTTTATCCCATTTATTAAACCTATAACTACAAAATTTCTCATATTTCAAAATAAATTGTTGTATCCTCTACTAGTCACAGTAGATACGGTCCTAATTATTTAAGTAAAATTGGATAGCATATAGCCAACAATAATCTTTGTGCCACTTAGAAAATAAGAATAGATTTAAGAGGACATAAATTTGGATAAACATTTCAGAAGTACTGATAACATCTCATGCTAATTTGTTAATCTGCTTAGTAAAGTTATTGTTAGCATTAAAATTAATATATTGAAAACAAACATAATATATACAAAATACCTAAAATAACATAATACTCATAGTATAGCCTAAGAATAAAAGCACAGATTCAGGAAGACGTGTGAGCAAACTCAAGCTCTACCGCTTACTGTTAATACAAACTTAGGTAAGTTTGCTCACTTGGAGACTCGGTTTCCTTTGTCTATGAAATGGAAAAAATGTTACTACCAAAAAGTAGCAGTTGGAATTCAATAAAACGACATACATAAAGGGCTTTACATGATGCTAGGCACAAAGATTTCCATAATTCTTAATCAAAAGAAGAGCACAGGTGATATACTACATTATACATAATTCATCAGGAATTCTGTGTAGATCAGTAGAAACAAAATAGTACAGGCAGAAAAGTCATTTAATGATTACAGACTCTAAACCTCTTTAAAAATAGTTTGAACTAGACCAATCTCTAAGGAACTGTTTCTGAAACTCAAAGATTCTACCTTAAAGTGATGCCCAAAAAGCCAATGATACTGACTCCAAATTTCTTACAATAGCCTAAAGAACAAATTTCAAGAACACCAGACAGAGGCAGTGGACAGTAAGAACCTGAAAATATATATATACTTTGAGTGATAATCATACTTTTATAAATTACTTTGAAAAATTATCAGAGTTAAGCACAAATATTTAATGTTAATTTCAACAGCGAAAACTGAAATACAATTTTACTATTTAACAAAAAGAAAATCATTAAATGACAGGCACATCCATATAACACAATAACCCACAACCATTACAAATCAAGTTCTCAAAATAATTCATGATGTACTCACAATGTGATTCTGAGTGAAAAGGGCAAAATACAAAACAATATTAACAATTTCGTCTTTAAAATATGTTTGCAAAAGAAAAGACTGAAACAAAAGCTACCACAATGTTTGCAGCAGTTACCTCAGATTACTGAAAATGGGGTAACTTTTTTAATAGTCTTCCTTCATTTCCAACTTTCCACTATAATCAACTATCATGTTCACAATCAAAAAAAGCAATACAACATCCATTTATGATTAAATTTTAAAGCTCTAAGCAGGAGTTAAAGAGAACTTCCTCAGCTGGGTCAAAATGATACCCATAAAAAACTTACAGCTAACTACTCAATGGTAAAAGACAACATACCTCCTCTACTAAGATGAAGAGCAATGCAAGGATCTGCGCTGATCTGACTTGTTCTAGTTAATATTACTAGAGGTCCTAGCCAGTGCAGAGAGACAAGAAAACAAAATAAAACGCAAACAAATGAGAAAACGTGAAATAAAGCTGTCTCTACTAGCACACAGCAGTAGCTACGAAAGTTACTAGAACTAATTTGTGAGTTTAACAAGGTTGTAAAATTCAAAAATTCAAGATCAATATTAAAATATTGATTCACATACATAAATAATTGGAAATTTAAAAATTTTTAAAGGTTACCATTTACAACAGCACCAAATAATGTAAAACATTGAGATACAAACGTAACAAAATATGTGCAACATTTTTATGCTAAAAACTTAAAAACAGAGAAATCAAAGACCAAATAAATGTAGAAAGGTTGTTTCATTGTTTTCTCTCTTGAAAGAGGCTCTCACTCTGTTGCAGAGGCTAGAGTGCAGTGGCATGATCACATCTCACTGCAGCCTCGACCTCCCAGACTCAATCAATCCTCCCATCTCAGCCTTCCAAGTAGCTGGGACTACAGGTGCATGGCAACACATCCAGTTAATTTTTCTAATTTTTGTAGAGATGGGGTTTTGCCCTGTTGCCCAGGCTGCTCTTGAACTCCTGGGCTCAGGCGATCCTCCCACCTTGACCTCCCAAAGTGCTGGGATTACAAGTATGAGCCACAGCACTGGGGCAGGAAAGGTATTTTATTAACAGATTAGAAAACATTTTTAAGATGTCAACTGTCCCCAGATTGATCTATAACTTCAATGCAATCCTACTAAAAATTCCACAATGCTTTTATATAGAAATAAAGAGATTTTAAAATGTACATGGAAAGAAAAAGAAAGAACTCGAATACTCAAAAATTTTTGAAAAATAACAACAAAGTTGGAGGACTCAGGCTTTTTGACTTCAAGGTACAATATAACGCTACCATAAAAAGGACTGAGGTTTTGGCCAAAGAGACACACAGAACAATGGAACAAAACAGAGTCCACAAAGCAATTCACACAAACATAGTCAACTGATTTTTGACAAGGCAAGCCAAGGGAATTTAACAAAGATAAGATAGTAAGAATAGTCTTTTCAACAGATGGTGCTGCAAGACTGGGGCATTCATACACACACACACACACACACACACACACACACAGAGAGAGAGAGAGAGAGAGTCAGTCTTGATCCCTACCTCACACTACACGCAAAAATTAACAAGAAATTGGTCACAGACCTAAATCTAAAATCTAAAGCTATAAAAGTTCTGGAAGAAAACATAAGAAAAAAATCTTTGCAACCTTGGATTAGGCAAAATTTCTCATGACAAAAAAGCACAAATCATAAGAGAAAAAAACTGATAAACTGTACTTCATCAAAATTTAAAACTTCTGTTATTTGAAAGATACTGTTAAGAAAATGAAAGGACAAACTACAGACTCAGACTCAAAGGAAACACTGTGAACATACATATGATAATGAATTTGTATCCAGACTGTATAAAACACTTGCAAACCAATAATGAACAACCCTATTAAAAATGAACAAAAGATTTCAGCAAACATTCAATCAAAGAAGATAAACAGATGGCAAAAAATTGCACAGGAAAAGATGTTCAATATGTTAGAAGAAAAATTCATATTAAAACATAAATGAGTTTTCACTAAATGCATATTAGAACAGCTAACATTAAAAATAAAATGACAAGTGCTGACCAGAATGTGGAGCAACTGGAACATCAAACATCACCTGTTGGAATGCAAAATGAAACAGCTACCTTGGAAAACAGTTTGGTAATTTCTTTCTTTCTTTCTTTCTTTTTTTTTTTTGAGTTTCACTCTGGTCACCAGCCTGGAGTGCAGTGGCATGATCTTGGCTCACTCTAACCTCTGACTCCCTGGTTCAAGCAATTCTCCTGCCTCAGCATCCTGAGTAGCTGGGATTATAGGCACACGCAACCATACCTGGCTAATTTTGTATTTTTAGTAGAGACGGGGTTTCACCATGTTGACCAGGATGGTCTCGATCTCCTGACCTCATAATCTGCCCACCTAGGCCTCCCAAAGTGCTGGGATTACAGGTCTGAGCCACCGCGTGCAGCCAGTAATTTCTTATAAGGTTAAACATGCGCACTTGCACATGGCCCAAGAATTCCATTCCTAGATGTTTAACCAAAAGAAATGAAAACGTATGTCTACACAAAGACCTGTACCTTAATGTACAAAGAACAGCACATGAATGTTTATAGTAGCTTCATTCCTAACTGCCAAAAATTGTTCATCAAATGGCAAATAAACATATTATGATATATTCACACAATGAAATAGTACTCAGTTGTAAAAAACAACCAAGCATCAACATGGATGAATCAAAGCATTAAGTGAAAGAAACCTGAAACAAAAGGCTACATACCGTATGATTCCATTTACATAACAAACTAGAAGAGACAAAGCTATACATAGGGACAGAGAACAGATCAGTGGTTGCTAGGACCTATGAGTGAGGGGAGGAAACTTTCTAGAATGATGGGAATGTTATTTGTTTGGATTGTGGCAGTGGTTCCATTACCATATGCATTTGTCAGACTTTACACAGCAATATAATAAAAATTATTTTTTACTTATAAATCATACCTCAATAAACCTTAATTTTTTTTTTAAAAAAAAAAAAAAAGCAACACACGCCTTTTTTTAAAAATAAGGATCAATTTAAATGAGCTAAACCAAACTTACTGGGTATGGGAATATGGCAGGGAGGAACAGTAAGGAGACCAAAAATCCTTAAAATACTGGAAATCTAAAATATTAATTTATCATTAGTAAATAAGAAACAGATATACATAAACACAAAGAGTTAATCTAAAGAGAGATGCCTTTTTCAATTAAGTGCTCATTGTTTGGACAGAAAACAAGAACATTTGATAAACTTTCAAGGAAGATTAAAAAACACAAGGAAAAGGTTGATAAAGGAGTGCCATAATTATAACCCAGAGTTTGGGAACAACTTATCTAAAACATTCCCCTTCCATTTTACTTAATGGAACCAGTCTTATCCACTCATCCACCCCACTCCACTCCCACCCCGTCTTCTACTATCTTCATTCATAACAATCAAATGTAATGCATACATCTTACACATATAGATAGGAGTACAACATAAAATGCCTGTCACACAAAATTCCTATTTGTCCATTTAAGCTTCAGACAAGCTCATTGTTAAACGTCTTTTTTCTCTTTTTTAATGCCACCCAAAAACAAAGTGATGTCCCTCTGGGATGATTTTCTGCAGTTTCTTTTGTCTGTTATTAAGTAGTAAGATGATCAAAATAAACAAAAATATCTCAGAAGTTTTGAGTGGATCACTCCAAGAAGAAGCTACATTCTTCCATTTAATAAAAGAGGTAAGTTGTAACTTTCATCACTTTGTTTTCTTTATGTTTATTCCATTGGGCTTATACTGTTGCTAGGAAACCAGTTCAGAAGATTTCCCAGCCCACAGAACACCCTCCTAGGCAGCCTGGAGGATACCAAACTTCGTAACCAAGGCAATTCTCTACCACACAGTTTACTGGTTAACCAGCACCACGCAGGTGCACTCTGCCCGGCATGCCCCTTATTACATTTACCCTAACAGGTACAGACAGTATAACCAATCCCCTCAACGCAACCGAAATTGTAGCAGAGGGCAATCAGGTGATCCTGAAGTGTAGAACTCTCCGATAGCAAAGAACACAACAGCGAATTTGTTGTCAGTCCCTGTCACCCCACCCAACTAAATATTGTGGGGGGGTTTTGCCTTAAATGGTGAAGTGAAATGTCAGCCCACTCCAATAACTCCACCACGCAACATGCAAACTGCTTCCAAAAACCATCATCCAACTCCCATCCGGATTAACATTTGGAGAGAAAGGTGGCAACAGTATTCGCACAGCTGAGAGGGGCGGGAAGGAAAGAGAATTCGGAAGGGGCCGCTGAGTCACCTAAAATTGTGACCAAGACTTCACCCTCCAGGAAATCAAGCTCTGCCCCAACTCTCATCAGGGAAGCAAGTGAGAGTAGCAGCAGCAACACCATCCTACCAAAAAAACACTCAGCGCAGCTTTTAATAGGGTTCCACTCCTTCAAGTGAAGCCAAAAATAGGTTTCATGTCCAAAGCTTTCCTCCGCAGCTGGCGACACGCGCAGATGGAGGAAATATCTTTATTGTTGGGAAAGGGAGGCGCGCTAACGGGGATAAAGCATACCTCACCACTTGGCAAAGTTACTGGCTCCTAGCTTGACCCTGAAATGCCCCTTTTATTGCAACATGTGGCCCAAGAAACTCTAAGGAAATGTGGCTGGCGGACGCTGTAGAGCTTTTACCCCGGTGTACTTGGCAAAGTAAAAGGGGATACAGAAACCAGGCGCGTTCTGTGAAATCTAAGCAGGAATCAAGGTCTCCGTTCGATAGGCGCTTCGGTGACACAATAATCACGTGTTCGTGGGCGTAGACCTTCGAAAACACTCGATTCTGGGACGTGCAGGTACCGGTACCTACCGGCCAGCGCAGGAACGAGTGGGCACTCCCAGCCCCGGGAGCTGGCTCCGTTCCTGTGGGAGGTTGGTCACGCCCCCTGACTCTCGGTCGCTGCGACCGCCAAGGGCGAGGCCGGAGCAGGCGGGCTGCAGGCGGCGGAAATTCGGCCGCGCTCCTCCTCCGGGTGGGGCGCTCTCCGCCAGCCTCGCGCGGCCCCGACCCCGAGACCCAGGCCCCGGAAGGCGAACGTTCACTTACCTGCTCCCCTCTCGCTCTCCGCTGCCGCCGCTGCGCCGCTCACCCACGCTGCCCTGTGAGCCACCCCCAGCACACAGACCCTACGTGTACACCCGAGGCACGGTCCCAGGCCCTTGAGGTGACACCAAGGCCCAGTCACACAGGTTGAAGTAGCCCACGCACCACCCGGCTTCGAACACCTCTGCCCCCGGAAGTTGATTTCCGGCAAGGCCCGCCCAACCCAGCGCCCGTCACTCAACGTAAACACGCGCGTCACGTGGCCCCAGGCTGAGACCAGGGTCGGGGCCCCATGTTCAGAGCCCTGCCACCCCAGCTTGAGCATGGTCTTAGGAGAGTTGCCCTGTGAAAAGGAGTGACTTTGCCTTGCTCCTTTCCAGTCTACCTCCTGTTAGTTACACTTCTCATTCCTCTTGAGTAGCAGGCCCTGTTTCTCCACCTAATCCCTGCAAATAAACCGTCCCCCAAATCAAAATGAGTTCCATCCGGAACTTTGTAGGATTGGTCCTAAGAAGATCCCGCCGAATCTCTTCACCACTTCCAAGCAGAGTAGAGTAAAAACGGGGACTAAGCAAAGTGACTGACATGTAGTAAGTGCTCAAGAAATGGATGTCGACTAGATGCTACCTCTCACCTTTGCCTATCTGAACTCTCAAGCACCAGATGCAAGTAGGCTGAGCGCCTCCGCCGACCAGTGACCAGTAAGATGACTTCGGTCGAAGAATTACGCGCTAGAGTTACTTTTGTTCTTGTCTTCAACTCCAGATCACAACAATTCATACGTGCCATCTCTGTTGAAGAGTTTTCTTGCAAAGCCTTTCTTAAAAGCTTTCTGCCTAATAGCTTCTCCCGAAGCAATAGGAAAAGAATAGCGTAACTCACAGATTATTTATTTAAAGGAAGGAATGGTTATATAGATGTCTTTGTCCGTTTCAGACTGTAAATAGTGATGAGAGAAACAGTCAACTAGCAGTCCACTCGGGAATATTTCTTCCGTTTTTGCCATGGGAGGAATTTGAAAAAATTCATTCAACAGTTTTTTTTTTGATTGTATACCACATACCTAGTCCTGGGCCAAGTGCTGACAATTCAAGAGTGAACAAGGTAACACTCAAGATATTTGTCTTCAAGGAGCTTACAGTCTAGAGAGAAACAAAGACAATAACCTGGGGACTTTGAGCAGAAATTTCTGGAATATTCACATTCCTTGTATAACAAGTCTTCTTTAATCCTTGGACACTGGGTTTCTCATCTGTTGAATAAAATTGGCTTAAACCTGTAATCTCTGTTCTGTACTGGAAGTGGAAAATATTAGCAAGGCATCCTAAGAAGTGTGCCATAAGTGCTGGCCTAAGTAGTTAATGAGCAGTTTCAGTATTGAGCAAGTCACCTTGACTACATTATTTTTCCAGCCCACCCACTTCTTTGTGCATACAAAAAACATTTCTATTATAAGAAATATAATGCTTTCTTAGGCATATTTGTTTATCTGTCTGCTAGACTACCAAGTCAAGGACAACTTCTCACTTGTATATCCAGCAATCTACTCACTTCTCATTTGTCTTTGTATATCCAGCAGTCTAGCAAAGTGTCTAGTAGTTAGGAAAAAGGTATTCAATAAATATTTCTTAAACTTAATAAAGTTACATTTATATTATTTTGTCTCTCATATCTCTTTCTGCTGGAAACCAGGTAAGTTTCTGAGAGTTCCTTCCCATTGATGTATCTACATGTTCACGTGTCCCATTCAATACTAAACAGATTTATAATATTAAGAGTAATATTTCTTATTAATATTTGCTATGTGCCTGGCATTAGACTAACTGTTTTAAATCCCTTATATAACTTACCATAATAATTTTACAAAGTAGGTATATTAATATATTTATACTTTAGATGAGGTTACAGATTTAGGAAGTATAAATTGACCAAGTGGATTTAAAGCCAGATCTGCCCAACAGAAGGACTTCTTTAGTCACTACAGCACATCACTTTGCTTTTTATATCACTTGTTTATCAGTGAATTCAAATCCTACCAACTCCATGAAATCTTTCTCCCTTCCCCAGAGTAATCTCTTTTTCCTTATAAACTATACAATTCAATGATTTTAGTATATTCACAGAGTTGTGCATGCTTTACCACAATCAATTTTAGAGTATTTTCACAACCCAAAAAGAAACCTCATACCCTTTGGCCCCAACTTCTCCCAAGCTTCTCCCTCCTCTCCCCAGCCCTGGCAACCAATAATCCACTTTCTGTCTGTATGCATTTGTCTGTCCTGAACATTTCATATAAATGGAATCATGCAATGTGTGGTCTTTTATGACTGGCTTCTTTCACTTAGCATGTTTTCAAAGTTCATTTGTCCCATCATCGGTTGGGTTGTTTCTACTTTTTGAATATTATGAATAATGCTTCTGTTGACATTCATGTACAAGTTTTCATGTCAACATATGTTCTCATTTCTCTTGGATATATACCTAAGAGTAGAATTGTGGAGTCACATGGTAACTCTATGTTTAACCCCCTGTGGAACTACCAGACTGTTTTCCAAAGTGGCTGTACCGTTTTACTTTCTCACCAGCAACGTATGAGGGCTCTAATTTCTCTATTGTGCCTTTTCTTGTCTCTTCTAGAACATATGTCTCTCTTACTTTTCAGAATACTTTTTCCATGAGCCATCTTGAATTATTATTCTTCGCTGTACATGTATCTGCAAGCCCATTTTTCTAATAGTTTGTGACCTTCTGAGATGAAAAATATGGTGCCTGCCCTTAAAAGAATCACATGTAGAAAAATATACAATAAAATCAGATATTACAGTGATAATAAACACTGAAATAAAGTTTACTGCTAAAATGTGGAGAAAACACCTCACTCAGCCTAGGTTAAACAGGAAGTACTTCTCATAGAATGTATCAAAGCTCAAGATTAGTCTTGAAGAATATGTTGAAATCGACCAAGCTAATGAAAGACGTGAGTATGCTCCAGAAAAAGAAAGATATACCTTTGTATATATTTCCTTGTCTATGAACTGTGGAGGTAAGTATATTTTGCAGGTAAGCATACCATAGAAGCAAACATTGTGGTATGTAGGTATGCAGCAGGAGAAATGGGAAATGTAGATGGCAAGATGATGAGGAGTTTTGTAAACCGTGTTAAGGAGTTTGAACTGTATCCTGAAGGTAGTGGGAAATTGCTGGATTAGTTAAGCAAGTTTGGAGAAGAATTACTTCAGCAGCAGTGTAGGGGAAGGATTATTGGGTAGGAAAGATGGGGCCAAGACTAGAAAAACAAATAAACCAGTTAGAAGACATAAAATAAAATGAGGAATTAATGACTGCCTGAGCCAAGATGTTAGCCATGGAATTGGCAGAAAGGATTGTAAAGGCACATGGGCAACAAAAAAAGAGGAAAGAAGCCAGGCACGGTGGCTTATACCTGTAATCCCAGCAAGGTAGGAGGATCACTTGAGCCTGGGAGGTTGAGGCTGCAGTGAGCCGTGATTGTGCCACTGCACTCCAGCTGGATGACAGAGCAAGACCCTGTCTAAAAAAAAAAAAAAAAAAAAAAAAAAAAAAAAAAAAAAAAGGAAGAAGAAGAAAGAACTGAAGATATATTCCAGGTTTCTGACTCTAATTATCAAGAGGAAGATTGGGCACTTGGTGATAAGAATAATGAAACACTACAATGATGGTATCTTCGTTTGTTGAGGCTGCTATAAAAAAAAAAAAAAATACTGGGTAATTTATGAATGCAAATTTATTTCTCCCAGGTCTGGAGTCTAAGAAGTCCGAGATTAAGACACCAGCAGATTGGATGTCTAGTGGGGCTCTTTCTGGGTCATAGATTGTGCCTTCTAGCTGTGTCCTCATGTGGTGGAAGAGACGGGGCAGCTCTCTGGAGCCTCTTTTATAAGGGCACTAATCCTAGTCATGAGGCATCTGTCCTCATGACTTAATCACCTCCCAAAGGCCCCACCTCCTAATGCTATCTCATTGGTGATTAAGTTTAACATATGAATTGTGGGGGGACAAAAACATTCAGACCACAGCAGGTAGGTTGCAGGAATTTAAACTGACTACCCTTGAAGTTTATGTGCTGTTGCAGTCACCCACAGAAATGAGATGAACCCTCACCCAAAGTTTGGCTCATATTTCAAGACTTAGCATACCACATATGCACCAACAAGGTATAAAAAGGTTTATTACTTACATAATGAGGCTTTCTAGGAAGAGCACGGCAGACTTCCTAAGCAGTTTTAAAATGACTTGAGAGAGTAGGAGAAGAAGCTGTTGGGATTTTTTTCATGGCTAGGACATGGCGCTTGGGTGAAAAAGCCCACACAGGGCAGGGACTGTATGGCTTGAATTTTCCACCAGCACCAAAATAGGAAACACCTATTTTGCACCATATCTGGATCTGGGCAAGCTTTCTTATCAAGTTGCTGAGATCCAGATATGGTACAAAAGGGAACAGGTGAGGACTTAAAACTTATCAAGAATCAAACATAAAAAATGATGTCAGACACAATTACATCTTCTTAGATCTAGTTTAACTACAACTAACAATATAGTTGTTACATTTTTATATGCTTTGAAAGTGATTATAATGGACACTGTTGTTGCCATCCCAACATTTATTCCACTCTTCCCACATTGTGCAGAGTACACCTAAGAAATTTAGGTGAAATTAACCTCACCTTTATCGCCATAGTCCAGTTAAGATAACCCAATCCCAACCTACGTTGTTCCCCTGGCCACAAGAAGTTGTTCAGGGTTGAGCAAATCAGCACCAATTACAGGACTTTAGCCCCAAAATTGTGGGATGTGGCTCCTTTCTCTCCCTTGATAAATGAGAAAGCATGTGGTTCTTGTTACTGAGGGCAGTCATCTTGTAACCAAGAAAATAAAAAAGCTGGAACCCTGATCAAATAAGCAAAGATTTATAACTCTGTATATAAGAAGAAGGATATAAAGAGTAAACTGTGAAAGTTTCAAATAAACACTTTTCTGCCTCCTTCCTTTTAATCTACTGGTTTCTTCTGTTATGGCAGCTTTTAAGTCAAATTAATACAGAGTTTGATTTTTCTACTTATCCTTACTGGTACTGAATATTAAGTCAGTTTGAATGTGTCATTATTATACTTCACCTTAAAATACTTTAGTGTATATAATGTGATATAAATGTACATGTGTGTTTCCAGATTTACCCTACCCTCTAATGATTGTCAGTTGCCATTAATATAGAATTTATACTCTAGGAATATTTTGTTGATAGGTAATCAGAAGAGCTTCACTCCAAATGTAGCCACCATTAGTGCTTATTATTATATGCCATTACCTGAGACCTTACTAATCAAAAAAATGAATGTTAAAAATAGGTTTTAATGGGTGAAATTAGTGGTTTGTTAATTAAGGTAATGGAAGTTGAAAATAGACTCTCATTAATGAATCAATGATGCTCACCATATGTAGATTGGATAATATATTTCAGAGACGGCTCCTACCTTACATGAGCAAGGTTATAGGAAGCTAGGAAACCCTGTAGCTTACACACTTAGAAATAGTACCCTTCAAATTTCAAACCTGAATGTCTAAAATTTCAGTAATCATAGCATGTCAAAGGTGGAAAAGTTTAGTGTTCTGCTTAACGAAGGGGAGAATCATATTCATTATGAAGATTACTAGAGACATCATGCCCATTATGGAGATAAGGAATAAAACATTATTGCCTTTCCCTCTACCCTGCAAGTTCATTTTTTAAATATGCCCAATGAAGATATCAAGATAAGCTATTAAACTAAATTTAGACCAGCAGAACATGAAGGATAACTAGGAAACAGAAATTCCAAGATTAAAAAAACCAGGGCTAGACATGGTCTCTGCCACGGTTACTTGCCTACAGAAATAACAAGAAGCAAATAGTTCTGAAACCTAATATTTAAGGGAAAGTATATTGTTAAATAAACCTCAAGGCTGACTTATGATAACCTGTAACTATTTAATCTTAGGAGTATCCTCAAATATCTAAACTCAGCCTAATAGGAAATGAGCTGGCAAAATAATGCAACCTCCCAAAAAGAGGATCTTCCCCAATGACCACCTCAGATTGGGCAGTGGAGGACACAGAGAGCGAAACAGTAACTGCTGATTCTAAAGAACACATACCACTGCCAACCAGCAGTTCTAATTATTCCTGTCTATAGAATATGACAGGGATCAGAAACCACTGTGTCCCCTTTTTTTTCTGTTTTTTGTTTTGTTTTGTTTTTTGAGACAGAGTTTCACTCTTGTTGCCCAGGCTGGAGGGCAACGGTGCGATCTCAGCTCACCGCAATCTCCACCTCCCGGATTCAAGCAATTCTCCTGCCTCAGCCTCTCGAGTAGCTGGGATTACAGGCATGTGCCACCATGCCCAGCTAATTTTGTATTTTTCATAGAGACAGTGTTTCTCCATGTTGGTCAGGCTGATCTTGAATTCCCAAGCTCTGGTGATCTGCCTGCCTCAGCCTCCCAAAGTGCTGGGATTACAGGTGTGAGCCACCGTGCCCAGCCTGTGTCCCCTTTGCAATTGGGAGTTTTTATTGCAGTGATGTTGACCTTTCTTTTTCATTGCTTTTTGCATTTATTGTGAGAAGATGTTTGTCATTAGTTGCTAGACCATAAGGAAGGTAACTCCAGGTAAGCCTAACGTATTGTATTAGTCCAATTTCTCACTGCTGTAAAGAACTTCCCAACACTGGGTAATTTATAAAGGAAAGAGGTTTAATTGACTCACAGTTTTGCATGGCTGGGGAGGCCTTAAGAAACTTACAATCATGGCAGAAGGAGAAGCAGGCACATCTTACATGGTGGCAGGTGAGAGAGAGAGCATGAGCATGTGAAGAAGGAACTGTCGAACACTTATAAAGTCATTAGATCTCATGAAAATTCGCTCACTATCATGATAACAGTATGCGGGAGCCCCCCCATAATCCAATCACTTCCTTCTCTCAACACATGGGGATCACAGGTCCCTCCTTCAACACATGGGTATAACTATTGGAGATGCGATTTGGGTAGGGACACAGAGCCAAACCATATCACATATTGTGGAGTGAAAGAGAGGGAGTGGAGAAAAGAAAGATACATGCTAATTACAATGGTTGGGGAGCGCAAGGGTATACTACAGTGGACCTGGTACTTGTTACTCAAACATGCATTTTACCCTTACCCCATTGTGTAGCTTTCAGCTGTGTTCAATGAGATTGACCCCATTGCTTTTCCAAGAGTGAGTCCTGATTGGTCTAAGCTAAAAGTTACCCCAACCTCCTTGGCACAGTTATTGTGAGGGCACAACCCTGTCCTAGGCCAATCATAGCATTACCCTAATCATACGAATTATTTCAGGGATTATCCAACAAGTACAAACCTCAGGACAATTGTTCGATAGTTGTCAGGAAGAACTTTCTATAAGTGATGAAACCTGTAACCCCTCCTGCTTTTAACAACCAATTTGTGACTATAAAGGAAACCAGTCTGAGGACAAAGCAGATGCAGACAGTAAAACTAAATTGATATAATTCAGGGAAATGGAGCTGAAATTTTGATCAAATCAGTTCTAAAGCTTCCTTCATCTCCATGGGACTTTTCATTTATGTGAACAATCCGTTCTGTTGTTTAACCTAGTTTGAATTAGGGTATCTGTTACTTGCAATCCCAAATGTTTTAACTGATAGAAAGATTCTGTATTTCTAACCTCTTATTAAATGTTAGAAAATGAATTGTCTTTTTATAAAAATGGAAATGAGCCGTAACTACTTTATTCTGTGTCCATGCTCATGCCAAAGTAAGGTTGAATATGAGCTACTCTTCCAAAGTGCAGTTCTCTCAGATTCGTGCGCCACTCAGCTTCCCACATTAAACCAATAGAAAAGTATTTCAAATATTTATCTGTAACATTGTGTATATACAAAGTATTTAAAGAGTAAGCTGTGAAAGTTTTAAATAACACTTTTCTGGCCCTTTCTCTAATCAGGTCTCCTTTGGATTCAGTGCTGCACATAATCCATTTATGAAATCTCCATTACCTAGGAGACACATGATCCCTAACTTCTCACTCCTTTGAAAATTGTCACTGGTCACCATATTGGCTTGCCTGGTTTAGCCGAACTCACAACTGGGCAAGAATCACTCCATTAAATTGCTTCAAGTATCTCAGAGCCTAATACAGAAAATAAAGCCCAAGCCAGAAAGAGGAGAGAGCCATGATTTCATCTGTGTAATCATTACAATAATTTCATAAAATTAATTTGTATGGTAAATTGCCTTCAACTATTATCTCCAAATAACTAAAAAATGTAGTGACTATCAATAGAAAGTACATGTGTCCACTCTATTTCCTTTACTCTTCATTACATACTTAAAAAACATAAATAAATAACTTTTATTTGTGAAATTAAACTTTCTAAAAATGAAAATTTATGCTGGAATATTTTTTATATTCTGGATTAATTTAAACATCTAAATATTCACATAATTTTTAATCATTTATTAAACAACATACCTCTGGCTGCTAAATTTTACTTTAAAAAAAATTCAACCTTTACTCTAGATTTAGGGGATACATGCGCAGGTTTGTTACAAGACTATAATGCACATTGATGAGGTTTGGAATATGATTGAACTCATCACCCAGGTAGTGAGCATAGTACCCAATAAATAGTTTTTCAGCCCTGCCCCCACTTCCTCCCTCTTATTGTAGTCTCTAGCGTCTATTGTTTCCATCTTTATGTTTGTGCATACCCATTGTTTAGCTCCCACTTATAAGTGAGAACATGCAGTATTTAGTTTTATGTTTCTGTATTAATTCACTTAGGATAATGGCCTCCAGCTCCATCCAAGTTGCTGCAAAGGATATGATTTCATTCTTTTTTATAGCAGCATAGTATTCCATGGTGATTATGTACCACATTTTCTTTATCCAGTCCACCATGGATGGGCTCCTAGATTGATTCCGTGTCTTTGCTATTGTGAATAGTGCTGCAATGAGCATACAAGTGCCTTTGTCCTTTCAGTGGAACGATTTTCCTTGGGGTATAAACCCAGTAATGGGATTTCTGGATTGAATGGTAGTTCCATTTTTAGTTCTTTGAGAAATCTCCAAACTGCTTTCAACAGGGGCTGAACTACTTTACATTTCTGCCAAGAGTGTATAAGAGTTCCCCTTTCTCTGCAGCCTCACCAACATCTGTTATTTTTTATTTTAAATAGTAGCTCTTCTAAATGGTGTGAGATAGCATCTCATTTTGGGTTTGATTTGCATTTCTCTGATGATTAGCGATCTTGAGTATTTTTTCATATGTTAGTTGACCACATGCATGTCTTCTTTTCAGAAGTGTCTGTTCATGTCGTTTGCCCACTTTTAACGGGGTCGTTTTCCGCTTGTTGATTTAAGTTCCTTATAGATTCTGGACATTAGACCTTTGTTGAATGCATGGTTTGTTAATATTTTCTCCAACTAAATGCTACTTTTTATGATACACATTAAAAAATCAAAAAGCAAGCTAGGCTTTACATCTGTATTAAACAGTTGTATTGCTTCCTTAGTAGTTACTCCACCACTTTTGCAGATGTAGCAAGCAATACTCTGGGCAGAAAGCCAGGCAAGAGCTACTACGACTAAGATAAATTGAGTTTGAACTAAACTTTTTCAAAATTTCTGGTGCACCACAAAATTTACACATCATGAGAAAACTCTAAAGTTTGAAAAGTGGAGTTTGAAAGAACACAGTTGAACCCTAAGCAGCACTCTCTTGAGAGCCTGATCACTCTTTTAACTTAACAAGAACAAGTAAAGTGTTGTATGTGAGTAGTGGAAGGTCCTCCTGCTTTTTCCTCTTTCTTTAGGTTAGGGATTTCACATGATCGTAATGATAAAAGGGAATTTTGTGTTCTTATGTCAAACTTTAACCTAACTTTGAGAAAAAATTACCCAAACATCTGAAAGAAAATTATCTCTATTGGGGCCTAACTCTGCCTGTAAATTTGTTATATTGTAAATTCAAGAATATTTGGCTTCCAATTTAAAATATAAATAAATAAAAGACTAGTCAAATTTTTGATAACATTTTTATAAGTTTGAAGACATAAGGACATAAAGTCAGAGAGTGTATTAAGTCTGCAGTGTATTAAGTCTTCCTCTGGTAGTAAGTTACAAACCCACTGTGTTTTTAAGGGAAAAAGGAAATTCACGAAGAGCTAAGGCATTATTTTGCCTATTATACATATTACGTATTAGTTTCATACACTTATCAGACTGTTTGCTTAAGATGTGTATCTTAAACCCTAGAGTCATAGATAATTTGCCTAATAATTTTCTACCAAAGTTATACAATTTAACAAATGTTGATAATGCCTTCACTAAAGATTAAGTAGCAGTAAAATTAGCTTTTAGTTTAATGAAGTCATATTTTTAGTACAATTACGTTTGTAAGATACCCATAAGTTAATCTCTTATGGAAATATTTGATAATTAAGCTCCTGAGTAAAATATGGATTATAAGAATCCTATTAAAATAATATGAATAACACCATGTTCTTTGCTTTCTAAGAAAATGTTATCAATTCTTAATCACCATATGATTACCTCTTGCATAGGCAACATTTCCCTAAATTTATAATAACATAAATATCCATTGTTAATAATCTGTAGTGACATGAATATGCTTTATAATCACTATATATAGCTATGGGATATATTTAACTCCTAATTATATTTATTCACTAAAATACACATGCATTTGAGAGAGCAAGTCACTGTCTATAGAAATTTACTCTTGTATTCACTTCAACAAAATTATTCTGTCCTGATTTTCTGACTTTTAAGACTATTCTTTACGCAGTTCACAGTCTCCTTTCACCTTCTTCATTGTAGCTATGCTGCACGTTTGTACCCTTTGTTCTCTTCTCACTTGGATTTAGGCATTCTCCGGTAATCTTTTCTATTCATCACAAATGATATCACCTTAATGTAAATAATTCTGGAATACATATGTATCTTCTACATAAACTTGTTTGTCAATCTACATTAATGTATTCTACATACCCACCCGAAACCCATTTACCATATTCACATTTGATGATCCGATGAAAGTTTTGTGTTTTTTTTTAATTATTCAGTCCAGAATTATCTAAGAATAGCTAAGGATAGATTTCAGTTAAGACTAGATTTTATAGCTGCCTACTAGATATGTACATAGATGTTCCACAAGAAATTAGAACTTATGTGTTCCAAAACAAAATTATCATCTGTCCTCCACACAACCTATCCAACCTCCTTGCTCAGTTGTTTTTGTAAGCACTTGCATTAGTTAGAACATTAGTTTCAGCTCCTTTAACAAAGACTCCGAAATAATTGTGACTTAAACAAGATAAGTTCTTATTTTTAATCTCACATAAAAGCATAAGCCTACGCAATCCAGGGCAGATATAGTGGCTCCATGTAAGGAGACACTACTTGACTTCCTTACATCTTGTTATTCTCCCATTTTCAACATATGCGTCCTTCCCACGGTCCAATATATGTGCTCCAATTTCTGCCATTATGTCTGCATTCTAACTAGCAGGAAAAGGGAAAGGGGGAAGTGAAAGGCATACTTCTTCTTTATCAGAGCAGGACACAGAAGGTAAACATTTTACTCTCATATCTCACTGGCTAGAACTTGGCCACATAGCCATACCTAGCTACAGGGTAAGTTTCAAACTGCGCTCTTTGTCTGGGAAGCTTTGTGGCCTGCTAAAACTCAGGAATTTTATTATAATGAGGAGAAGGATGATATGTAGAGGGGAATAACCACTGGTTCTTTACATATACAGTTCCTTAAATGCTTTTGCTGTCCTTCTTCTACTTCATGGCTGCTACTGCCTTATTAATGTATATTTATTCTTTCCATGTGAATGCATATTGAATGATATTTGATCCTGTAATCTGAGTGGGATAGAAAAGAATGCATTCCCCAAACCAAAGACCACAGGCCATGTACCTAAGGCCATGTTGATTCACTCTAATAAAGATACCACATCTGGCATAATAACTGTCAGAAGGGCTAGTACTACCTGGTTGAGCTTGAGGAAGTCTATAGTCATTCTTCAGGATCCATCCTATTTTTTCAGAAGGAAGACAAGTGAATCCAGGGCATGGGTATGACCATTTCTGTGTCCTTTAGATCTGGGGTTAGCAAACTTTTTATGTACAGGAAGAGATAGTTAACATTTTAAGCTTTATAAGTCAGGTGGTCCTTGTTGCAACCAGTGGGCCCACTATAAGCTGAACCTGGACAGAATTCCATTTTTAAAACTGGCCTTCACATGCTCCAACTATAAATTAAGGCCTTGATGATGTGGTGGCTCTCCTAGTATCAGTGTCAACTAAATGTCTAGCTGGTTCGCATTACCCAAGTGTATTAGTCCATTTTCATGCTGCTGTAAAGAACTTCCCTGAGACTGGGTAATTTATAAAGGAAAGAGGTTTAATTGACTTACAGTTCTGCACAGCTGGAGAGGCCTCAGGAAACTTACAATTATGGCAGAAGGGGAAGCAGGCACCTTTTTTTTTTTTTTTTTTTTTTTTTTTTTGAGGCGGAGTCTGGCTCTCTTGCCCAGGCTGGAGTGCAGTGGCCGGATCTCAGCTCACTGCAAGCTCCGCCTCCTGGGTTCACGCCATTCTCCTGCCTCAGTCTCCCGAGTAGCTGGGACTACAGGCGCCCACCACCTCGCCCAGCTAGTTTTTTGTATTTTTTAGTAGAGACGGGGTTTCACTGTGTTAGCCAGGATGGTCTCGATCTCCTGACCTCGTGGTCTGCCCGTTTTGGACTCCCAAAGTGCTGGGATTACAGGCTCGAGCCACTGCGGCAGGCACCTTCTTGACAGGAAGCAGGAAAGAGAAAGAGCAAGAGCAGGGAAAACTACCTTACAAAACCATCAGATCTCATGAGAACAGCATGGGGGAAACTGCCCCCATGATCCAATCACCTGTCTCCCTCAACACATGGAGATTACAGGTTCCTCCCTCAACATGTAGGGATTACATTTTCTGATAAGATTTGGGAGGGGACAGAGAGCCAAACCATATCATCAAGTAAATCTCCTTTGGTCCCTTTGAAGAAGGACTAAGGGAATCACTACCAGGTGCACTTGCTATGGCATCACAGGGTCCATCCCCAGGAGACCCAAACATTTCAGTGAATGAGATACAGGTCTGAAAATTGACTCAGGCCCATAAACTGGACAAGGGATTATGACACAATAAAGTGTCACTCTGTTATTCGTGCTTGATTTCTTCTAACAGTAAGTGCCGAGTGATTCCATTGTCACTACCAATTTATTTTGTCTCTAGCATTGTCAAATTCTATTAATATGTTCCATAATTCTGTGGTTCTTTCTGGGCTGCCACTCTGACCTTGTTGATGATCACAATTATTTAAAATCCCTGGCTTCTGGCAGTTAAATGACACACCTGGCCTCTGTTTTTCCAGGGTTCTATCAACTTCTTTGTTATCAATGAGTCAGGTTTTGTAATGGCCTCTTGTACAGTGACCTCTGGCCTAAAGAGGAGCATCACTATTCTGCTTTTTAGTGCTGCTAGTGCTTCTTTCACCAGCTCATTCATTATAGCATATCCTTTGGGCCTTCCCATGGAACATATTCCTCTCAGTCTTCCAGCCTTATTTGTATTTTCATTCCAGCATGCTTATTTTCCTCAGCCTTTCCCTTCCTCAACCTTCTTCCATGGCAATCCTAGCATTTCAACTTTGCTTATTGTTGACCATCTATCTTGGTTGGCATATAACCATCTTTGAAGTTCAGCTACTCTGACTATAAAGTCCTAGTCTTGGTCTTCATCTTTCTCCAGCCTCCTCCTGCAGGAAATGAGAGCTGCTTTTTTATGCCATCAAAGGAGCCCTCTGACAAACTCACTTGGTTTTTAATTGCTTGTTATTCACTCTGATTTTTTCATTATCTTTGTGTAGAGCATCAATACCGCTTAGCAATAGCCATCCAATTCCTTTATCTTTATCGCTACTTTATTCCCCATACATCTCAAATACATCTGATTCATCTGGCCAGTTCACAAACAGTGAAAATGTTCACAATTTGATTACTACCTTGTGATAATAGCTGTTTGTGCTCCATTTACCACAAGTAATGCCAGGAGGCAATGAATGACTTAGGCCAAAAGCCCATCACCTACTCTCTTGGACCAGTCCTGGTACCAAATTCATGTATTGCATTCTCAGGAAGCAGAAGCCAAGACAAGAATTTCAGCATGCAGGATGTTTATCAGGGATCAAACCTTTGATAGGAAGTGAAGTGAAACAGCATTGGTCAGAGAGAGAAGTTGAACTGCGATATAGACACAACAGAACTTCAGCCAACTCAGCAGAAAGCTCTGGAATAGATATGTCTATCACTGTTGTCCTGCATTTGTATTCAGACTTCTCTCCTTTACCAGATGCAGATTGCCCTGGTAAGAGTAGGACCTTGGAAAAGACTGCTGTCTGCACCTGAATAGACAGGAAAAGAGCTGACAGCTATAAATTACTGGCCATACTTCCTGCAGCTGCATAGGAAATCCTCTTTGAAGAGGAATCTGGGGGTGCATCTCAGTGTCTAGCACATTAAACCACTGGGAAGTTTCTCTGTGGATGAAGCACTCTCATCTTTGTTTTTGAACATGCTGTTTCCTCTTCCAGACATAATCTTCCTTTTGTTGGTCTCCTGGATAGCATCTGTCCATCCCTGGAGATTCAACTCAGACTCAACCTCCTCTGGAAAGCCTTCTCTGAAAATTCCAGATTATATTAGCTGCCTATTCTCTGAGGCCTCATCACACTTCATTTATACCAACATTATAGCCATTCACAAACCACATTGTAATAATTTGCTTATACCTTTTGCCCTATATATTATGAACTCCTTGAAGACATGGATTATGTGTTTATTTTTGTATCCACAACATCTAAAACCATGTCTTTCACATAAGAAACACCATGTAGAAAATCTGAAAGAATTAACCCAAAAAAAACCCTCCTAGAACTAATAAGCAATTATAACAAAGTTGCAGGATGCAAGTTTAATATACAAAAGCTAAATAAATTCTTACCATATGATCCAACAATCATGCTCCTTGGTAATTAACCAATGAATTGAAAACTTATGTCCACACCAAAATCTACACATGGATATTTGCAGTAGCTTTACTCATAATTACCAGCACTTGAAAAGAACCATGAGATCCTCAGAAGTGAGTGGATAAATGAACTATGGTGTATGGTATACCAGACAATGGAATATTATTCAACATTAAAAGATAATGAGCTATCAAGTCTTGAAAAGACAAGGAAGAAACTTAAATGCATATTGCTAAGTGAAAGGAGCCAATCTGCGAAAAGCTACATACTGTGCTTCTAACTATATGACATTCTGGGAAAGGTAAGACCATAAAGACAGTTAAAAGATCAGTGGTTGACAGGGATTGGCGGGAGGAAAGGATGAATAGGCAGAGCACAGAGAATTTCTCAGACAGTAAAACTATTCTGTAGGTACTACAGTGATGGATATGTCATTATACATTTGTCAAAACCCATTGAATATATAACATCAAGAGTGAACCCTCATGTAAACCATGAGCTTTGTGTGTAATGATGTGTCAATGTAGGTTTATCACCTGTAACACATGTACTCTAGTAGTGGGGGATGTAAGGCATGTGTGGGGACAGGGACTATATGGGAACTCTGTACTTTCTACTCAGTTTGTGAAACTAAAACTGCTCTAAGAAATGAAGTTTATTAATTAAAAAACTGTAAAGCCTTATATAAAGATAAGATGTCAACATTATATAAAAATTGTCAAAGTCATTTAAAATATGCCATTTAAATTCTATGACTTAGTGGTTGTCTTTTATTTGAATGCTATCCACCAAAACAAATTAGATATAAGAAAAAGTAAACTAAGGACTTTATATAATGCATTATAATATTGTGGTGTATCACTTACAATGCTGTCAATTTTCCTATTTGATATATAAATATTTGCTTTATTTTAGACGGTTTCAATACAATACAAAACACAGATACATTGTATTTGATCAAATGGTGATGGCGTATATTGGTAGATATTTATTCAAAGACTGAACATTTAATAATGAAAAAAACTGCTGGAAAGTAATTAAGGAAGTTGGTAATCAGTTCATTAATCAGGTATATCTGCTGTACATTATACGGAAACAAATTGAAAAGGATCCTGTGCTAGCCAGAAATTCCCTCTCAAATGTAGTCAAAATAGAAGATTAAAAACAAACAAAATAAAAATAAAACTGAGTAGATTATTTCTACAGGGAAATTGAAATTTGATTTATACTATTTCTCCTTATGGTACCTTTTAAGCTACATAATATGCAATACAAAAATTGAGTTTAAATATATATTACACACACAGTTAATATCTGTTGGTTTAAAATCATTATTCATTAATGTCTGATATCATTAGAAACAGAGTTTTACAGTTAAATGAACTTAGATGCAATTTTATTTGAACTCCTCTCTGAATTCAGGAAACTATTACCCACATTTAAGTAACAAATCAGCAGAAACCGGCAGGAAAGCGTCTCACAGAAGGCTTTCTTATTTGAAAGCAAAATAAATTAACAATACGTAAAAACCAGTTTACTGAGTTTGCACATAAATGGCCTCAGACAATTAAAAGATTGAGAGTCGGCCGGGCGCGGTGGCTCACGCCTGTAATCCCAGCACTTTGGGAGGCCGAGGCGGATGGATCACGAGGTCAGGAGATCGAGACCATCCTGGCTAACACGGTGAACTCCCGTCTCTACTAAAAAATACAAACAATTAGCCGGGCGTGGTGGCCGGTGCCTGTAGTCCCAGCTACTCTGGAGGCTGAGGCAGGAGAATGGCGTGAACCCGGTAGGCGGAGCTTGCCGTGAGCCCAGATCTCTTCCCTGCACTCCAGCCTGGGCGACAGAGCGAGACACCACCTCAAAAAAAAAAAAAAAAAAAAAAAAAAAAAAAAAAAAAAAAAAAAAAAAAAAAGAGAGTCAAGAGAGAATGTGGTTCTTATATAATTTTTTTTTCTGTTTTGAAAAATTGCACCCTCACTCTGGCCCTCCAGTTTCCTCCTTACCCCCTTTTTTGGCTCTTAAATAATTTAAACTTTCAACTGCATGATAGAAAACGTAAAGAAAAATTACATTTCTATTTTAGAAGGTTCTGGATGATCAATCAGTTGCTTAGAGTTTGAAGAGTCAAAATTTTGATAAATGGGGACGTATTTTTAACAAGTTTAACACTCCGTTAAACAAGAAAGCATTTATTCTATATTTTTACAAGTCTTTTTTTCCAGTAAGGATATTTACACTTATTTGTAGATCATCCATTATTTGTATAACTTTTACAAAATGCAGATTCCTGAAGTTAGGAATAGAATTAAAAATGGACAAATATACTTGTGTACAAACAGGAAATAGAGTTGATTTCAGAAGTTAGTGAACATTAGACACTGGGTTGTTTGTGTACCTCCTAGAATGTGAGGTTTGAGCAGTTTCATACCTGTTCTGAAGCTTTCATTATTGATATAACTGTGAATGGTATTCAGTCAGCTGGTAATAAATAATATCACCCAGAAATATGGCAGTTTTGATACGGTCAAAAGCCACACAGACATGTGGTCCTTCCAAATCAAAGAGTACTTCTAAAGTTATAAGATTGGTTACTTCCAAATCAAAGAGTACTTCTAATGTTATAAGATTGGTTATTTGATTTTTGGACTTCTCTTTAAGAATGAGAAATTTCTGTGTTTTTATATATGCAATAAGACTTGTTTATGTGAATGTAGAGAATTTAACATGTCAATTACACAGAATTTGACTTCCCTGCAAGCTGAGGACAATATGTGATATGGTTTGCTTCTGTGTCCCCACCCAAATCTCATGTCAAATTGTAATACTCAGTGTTGGAGGAGGGGCCTGGTAGGATGTGATTGGATCTTGGGGGCAGATTCCCCCTTGCTGTTCTTATGATAGTGAGTTCTTACAAGATCTGGTTGTTTAAAAGTGTGTAGCACTTCCCTCTTAGCTCTCTCTCTCCTGCTGCGCCATGTGAAGATGTGCCTGCTTCCCCTTCACCTTATGCCATGATAGTAAGTTTCCTGAGGCCTCCCCAGCCATGCTTCCTGTATAGCCTGTGGAACTGTGAGTCAATTAAACTTCTTTTATTCATAAATTACCCAGTTGTATGTAGTTCCTTATAGCAATGCTAGAACAGATTAATACAACATACTTTACCATTGTTTTCATACAATGCTTTGGGGGTGTATGAAGATGCAGGGAAATGTCACAGTGGAAGTAATAGCACAATTTTTTGAAAAGCTTGGGTTGGTAAGACTCATTACAAATATTCTGGATCCATTTTTGGCTAAATGAAGAGGAAAATTTTACCAACTGATGGCCATTTGATGACCCGCATGGAAAGAATTAGTAGGCACAGGAGAGCATACAATTGAGAGAAGTGATCACATCACAAAATGTGACATAATTATTTGGCACTAACTGGCATCCTAGGCACGGAGAGTGAATTATATTCTCAACTCTGAATTTCCCCCTCTAGATTACCCATGTGGCTCACCAGAGGGCAGTGTGCAGTAATCAACTCTTTTGCTTCCTGCATTGGATGTCTCCTATGGAAAACCCAATGTCAAATAATCAGAACCAGACAACAAGCAAGACAACAGGTTATGAAAGTTGTTTATCAGATTTGTTGTATCTGTGCCCTGTACATGGAATTCTTAATACTGAAAAATTAACCAATTACCACATGAGAGATCATTTAATAAGTTTAGTAAATTCTGTATAATAGTTTCAATTTCATGACAATGATTTTTGCATTGCTGAGGTCAAGTCTCTCTTTTAGACTAAAAATGTATAATATCCACTGGTGGATAAATTGCCTTCCTTCACATATCTCACACCTGAATTCTCAAGAGTTTCCAACATTGGATACAGATTTATTCAGCAAATATTAATTGAACAATTAGAATGTGTGATATAACAAGATAAAGTACCTATAAATCCTGCTTACAAGAAGCTTGAAATCTATCAAGGGATTAAAGTGTAAATGAAAATTAATACACGATAAAAATTACATAAAGTGGGAGTTACATATAAAATACTAAGAATTCGGTGAATGAAAAGATGAAGGCATTCAGACAGAGTTCAGAATTTGAGCTGAGTCTCACAGGTGAGGGAGAAATCATTTGGACATATTGAGATTAATGAAAGCACATGCCAAATAAAGAAAACATCATGGATGCACAAAATTAAAGGACCTAGATGGTTAGGCTGTATGAAAGGTAGTAGTAGGAGTGGGAAACAGGGCTAGAGAGTCATACAGTGAATATGTCTCTGAGTGTACTGAATACCAGGCATACTCCAAAAACTAAACTGACAACAGGAAGTTGTTATAGGAGTAAAAGATCAGTTTCAGCATTTTATACTAAAAAAAATTGAAATAGCAGTTTTTTGTGAGATGGACTGATAAATATCTCCCAAAGGTAGGGAGATCTGTTAAAAAGCTATCTCATTAATCTTGTAGGCTTTGAGATTGAATAAAGAAGGCAAGCAAGGGATTCTGTAAAAGTAGAATTGGTATGAGTAAAAACTAAGTAGATGTGAGTGGGGTAAAGAGAGAAAGAAGTCAAAACATAGTCTGAGGTTTTGAGCCGATGTGGGAGGATGATGACTTCATTCATTGAAATACAGGACCCAGGAGAAGGAGATTTGGGAAAGAAATTGGTATGTTTACCAAAAATCTTAAATAAAAAAATCCTAGTCAAAATCCTTATGAAGCTAAATAGTTTCTTATCTTTTCATCTTTTGTAAATTAATTCAGATACATTTGGAGAACTCATTATTCTTGATACCTTCAAAAATCTACAGAAGCAACGTTTTGTTTACTAGAATGTTTTGCAATTGTTAAAAGTGAAAATCAGAGGGCTATATTGTTCACTTAAGGTTAACAACTTGAATTACATCATCACAATAAATGGGAGGAGCTGCAAGGTGTCCTCCCACCACTGAGGAAAATGAGGCTTGTTAAACTTAGTTGTTAGTAAAAATTTAAATGTACCCTAATTTTAGCAAATGGAAAATTTCCGCTTAACACGGAGACAATTGCAACCTTTCTTCTATGTAATCATGTTCTATACGTTTTTCTTTCTAATAAAAAAAGATAGAACATTTGAAGGACTCGATAATAATCCCATTGAAGAAAAAAAAGAATAAAATATAACTCCCTAATAAAAGCTTATTTTATGTGTTAACTGAAAATGACTGTGATGGAGTCCCATTTGCTCAAATATATTGTAATATTTTCCCCTAACTTGGTTAACAGTTACAAAACCCAGAGACCAAGCTGTAAAAGAAACTTTTCCAAGCTGAAGCATCTGCTTTCGTGGCAATTGTTTCAATCAATTGTATAGAAAGTTTTGGAGTTGTCTTGAGTTCATCTGTTAATTTGTCTACTCAAATTAAGTATATGACATTATAAGTAGCATAGACTTATATTTCTTGGTCACCAAAAAAACAAAATCTAGGAGCATATTTTTGCCACATGAGTTTTACAATCATATCTTTCTTGACCCCTGAAACACCTACTAAACAGATATCTCTTGCTGGTACTTATAGACCCTATAGCTTGAATTTTTTTTCTGTGTAAACAACAGAGGAGTCCTCTACATATTAATCATGTTCTCTCCACCCTGCCCTCCTACCTATATAATTATTTGGAACAAAAATTAGCCTCTAGTATTGACGAGCTATTGTGCTTTGTATTTTAATGTACGTGTGGTCAAATTGGAATTGAAAGGCTTTATGCAATTTGTCAGAGTCACTTTGATTGGTCACCTACTTGTGCTACTGCATTCATGATTTCAGCACCCTCAGGACATTGGGTGAACTTTTAGAAAATGAGACCACCACATTGTACTGTGATTGCCTCCTCTCTTGTTAATATACCCCTAATGGAATCTAAGCCATCTGAGGGGAAGGACAGCGTCTACTTTAGGAATTTCTCTGAATGCCTGAACTCTTTAGAAAACAAGGAGGGAGTGAAAAGTTTATCTTGTGCCAAGACTACTGACAGTAGGAAAATTCACAACATTGGCTGGTATCCTAAAGGGAAGAAAAGGGAGTATTAGGGAAATTAGGTTATAATTATTATCTAAAATGGGAAAGCATAAGAGAATTAAAAATCCCTAGTTTTCCTTTCCTTAAATATCTACCTAATGTGTCTTCAAGTATTTATGTATGAAAGCATGTGTTTATTTGTTCATTTAATTGTGATAAAATATACCTAACATAAAATTTACTTTCTTAACCACTTTAAGTGTACAGTTCGGTGGCATTATGTACATTCACATTGTCGTGCAACCATCATCACCATGTCTCCAGTACTCCCTTTACCTTGCAAAACTGAAACTCTGACCCATTCAGTAACTCTCCTTTCCCCCCATCCCACCAGCCCTTAACAGCCACCATTCCACTGTCTGTCTTTATCAATATGACTACTCTAGATTCTTCATGTAAGTGAAATTACGTAGTATTTGTCTCTTTCTGACTGGCTTATTTTGCGTAGCATAATGTCCTCAAGGTTCATCCACATTTTAGTACATGTCAGATTTTCTTCCTTTTTTAAGGCTAAATAACATTGTATTGCATGCGTACACTACATTTGGTGTATCCGTTCCTCCATCCATCAGTGACACTTGGGTTGTTTCCACCTTTTGGCTTTTGTGAATAACGCTGCTATGTACATGGGTGTACAAGTATCTCTTCAAGACCCTGCTTTCAATTCTTTGGAGTATATACCCAGAAGTAGAATTGCTAGATCATGTGGTTATTCTTTTTTAAATTTTTCTGATGAATCACTATACTATTTTTCCATAGTGACTGCACCATTTTACCTTTCCACCAACAGTGCTCATTTTATCGGCATCCTCACCAACACTTATTCTCTGTTTTCTTTTTTGATAGCAGCCATCCTAATGAGTATAAAGTGGTATTTCCACGTAGTTTTGATTTGCATTAACCTAATGATTAGTGACACTGAACATCTTTTTATATGCTTATTGGTCATTTGTGTATCTTCTTTGGAGAAATATCTATCTATTCAGGATCCTGGCTCATTTTTAAATTAAGTTGGTTTTTGTTGTTGTTGAGTTGTAGTGCTTTACGTATCCTAGATACTAACCCCTTATCAGACATACGATTCTCAAATAATTTTCTCCCATTCCATGGATTGTTTTTTCACTCTGTTAAATGTGTCCTTTGATACACAAAGTTTTAAATTTTGGTGTAGTCCAAATTTATCATTTTTTCTTTTTTTTCATGTGTTTTGGTATCATATCCAAGAAAGCATTGCCACCTCCAATATCATGAAGTGTCTCTGTTTCTGCTGAGATTTTTATAGGTTTAGCTTTTACATTAGGTCTTTGACCCATTTTGAATTAATTTTATATAAGATATAAGGTGTCTTAGTCCACTTAGTGTTGCTATAACAGAATACCTTACAGTGTAAGGCAAGGTAATTTACACAGAAAAGAGGATTATTTAACTCATAATTCTGGTATACTAGTAAGTTCAAGATTGGGCAGCTGCATCTGGTGAGGGCCTCAGGCTGAAAAGAAGTGGGGCAAAGAGATCACATAGCAAGAGAGTTAGCAAGAGAGAGAAACCAAGGAAGCCAGACTGTGTTTAATGACCTGATCTCTCAGGAACCAATTCATTCCCATGAGCAGGAGGACTCACTCACTCCCTCAGGAAGGCATTAAGCCATTTATCAGGGATTAGTCTCCATGACCCAAACACCTCCCACTAGGCCTCACTTCCCAACACTGCTACGTTGGGGATTAAATTTCAATATGAATTCTGGTGGGGACAAATCACATCCAAACCATAACATAGGGTAACCTTCCAACTTCATTCTTTTGCATGTGGATATCCAGTTTTTGCAATATCTTTTGTTGAAAAGACTGTTCTTTCCCATTTAATGGTTTTGACACCCTTGTTGAAAATCATTTGACCGTATATCCAAGAGTTTATTTCTGGGCTCTCTATTCTGTTCCATTGGTCTATTTATCTGTGTTTATGCCAATACCACAGTTTTAATTCATTTAGCTTTGTAACAAGTTTTGAAATCAGGAAGTGTGAGATGTCCAACTTTCTTCTTTTTTCAAGATTATTTTGGCTATTTGTGGTCCCTTAAGAGTCTACATAAATTTTTTTCCATTTATTTATTTATTTATTTATTTATGTTTTTGAGACAGGGTCTTGCTCTGTCACCCAGGCTGGAGTCCAGTGGCATAATCATGGCTCACTGCAACCTTGAACTCCTGGACTCGAGAGATCTATATGAATTTTAAGGTGAATTTTTCTAACTCAGCATAAGACAAGAAATTTTGGGGATTTTGATAAAGACTATGTTAGAACTGTAGATGGTTTTGGATAGTATTGGCATTTTAGCACGATTAAGTCTTTCAATCACCAATATATCTTTAAGGCTGAGAACAATGGCAATTTTTTTTCTAATTTAAAACACTAGAAAGACACCATAAACATTTTATGCTATTGTTGAGGGAGTGAGAATTTGAATGGTGCTGTTTATTAAAAAATTGAAACACAACCAGTATAATTGACTAGTCTGGTGAAAATCAATCTGAAGGCCCTCGATACCGTCATAATACTGAATCTTCAACATCCAAGGATGTAATGTGTCTTTCCATTTATTCAAGACTTGTCTCTCTAAGAAAAGTTTTATTGATTACTTCATGAGCCTTCTATGGATTTGCTAAGTTTGATCATGATATAAATGTGTGTGTGCATATATATTACTATTGTAAATTTTTCCCACCACATTTCCTAACTGGACTTTGTTTTTGTTGGCATGAGGAAAAATTCATAAGTTTCTACTGATTTTAATTCATTTGGGTTTTATAGAGTAAAAGAAAATCACATCTGACAATAATGAATATTTTGTTATCCTATCCTCTAATTACACCCTGTTGTTTGTGGACTAAAGTTTACAGAAATACATCAGCAAATAATAGTGGTATTAGCAGGCATCATGTACTATTTCTGACTTTTACTGGAATGCCTGTAATGTTTTATCATTAAACATGATAGAACCTAATGAATCTATTATCATATTTTTAAATATCTATTTTTAGTTTATTATGGGTTTTATTTTTTGATTAAGGATTGGATGTTGAATTTTATCAAATACATTTTCTATATTACATCAATCAGAAATCATCTAGGAAAACAGAAGTTACTTCATGTAATTAAGATATTAAGTTTATTATAATAATTATGAGCTTATTCAACTGTTGGAAGACCTAAAAAAACAAAGGCCAGGGAGTTCAAAACTCAAGAGCTCAGCCTGAAACACCATGGCAAGTAGTTGTCAAGAACTCTCATGACAGCGACTGTGAATCTCATGTTTGCTCACGTTAGTTTCCAAATCCTCCAGAGAAGTGGCTTCTCCTCTTGTGTCCTATAAATCTCTCTCTTTTTAAAATTATGTACTTATTTTTTTAATTGTATTTTTATTTTTACATTTTTAGAGACAGAGTCTCACTTTGTTGCCCAGGCTGGAGTGCAATGATGTACATGATCATAGCTCACTGTAACCTAAAACTCCTGGGCTCAAGTGATCCTCCTGCCTCAACCTCCTGAGTTGCTGTGACTGCAGGCACACAACCACCAGGCAGGGAACTTTTTTTTTTTAAAGACAGGTTCTTCCTATGTTGCCCAGGGTAGTCTCGAACTCCTAGTCTCTAGTGATCCTCCTGCCTAGACCTCCCAAGTAGCTGTAGCATAGCACTCACATTACAGGTGCACTCCACAGTGCCTGGCTATTTATTTATTTATAGAGACAAGGTCTTGATATGTTGCTCAGGGTAGTCTCAAACTCCTGGACTCAAGGGATCCTTTCACCTTGGCCTCTCAAGTGTTGGGATTACAGGTGTGAGATACTATGCCCATCTACCCTGTAAATCTCCTGAGTGCTTCTTTTTTGAAAAAAAAAATTTTAATTATTTTATTAAGCATTATATTCAATGTAAAGGCTTTAACCATCATAATCACCATGATAGAATATGTGTGTGTACGTATAAAAATACCCATTGAACATGCCATAAGAGGTATAATTATGTTTTGAAATCTATGCAACAAGAGATGCAATTACAAATAATAAAAAAAACTAATCAGAAGCATGAAAAACCCTGTTTTAATATAAATCTATTGCTGATTCTGGAATAACTCTCACGTGCATGTCCTTAATAACACTGGACTTCTCCAGTTTTGATTGCAGTAATGTGTGTTCCACAACATCAGTTCCAACTGTCCATCTGAACAGTTTCTTGCTTCAGTTTTGTTAAGCTCTATTTAATCTTAACCAAAGAATCACCATCAGTCATGCTGCTGCACTTTTCTTCCATTTCTAGTTTTACATGTTCTGTCTTCTGTAACCTCAGACAGAATTCTGTTCCTTTCAATTACTCCACCATTTCCCTGCCGGCTCCTTACGTCACTCAGCTAGGTTTGAGCTGCAGGATATTCTTGAACTATGTGCTCAGGCTGATGGTTGATGTACTTTTCAGAGCGACAGATCTTTTCCAAAGTCTTACTAATTTCTTTTAAAAAATTATTTATGTATTTATTTTACAGGCAAGGTCTTGTTCTGTTGCCCAGACAGTAGTGCAGTGGTGCAATCATACCTCACTGCAGCCCCAAACTCCTGGACTCAAACAGTCCACCCACCTTAGCCTCCCGAGTAGCTAGGACTGCAGGCATGAGTCACTCCAGTTAACTATTAACTTCATTCTGGAGTTTGTCAAAAAATCCCTTGCTCTCTTTTAGAGAAGATTCAATTCCACTTTTGTGCTGGTGCATTTGGTCAACAGGGATTCTCTGATCCGCTGCACTTTTCTGCAGTATTTGGCTGCAGAAAGAAGCACTTGCTTCTTGTTGCAAATTCTAACAAGGAGTGGTAGCCCTTGGCTTCCGCTCTGCAATGACAGGAGACCATAAAAAAAGAACAAAAGTCATGCCCAGCTAGATTGTTGTTTGCATATGATGGTAACAGAAAGATATTCTCTTATATGTATGGTTCAGAAAGTATACCACCCAAATATTCATTTTTTTTCTTAAGCTCATGTTCATTGAATATTTTAACATCTAGGAGTTATCAGTATAGATACACCTTATGTAAAATGTGATTATTCCTAAAGAAAATTGGGCTATAGATACAATTGTTAGAGGGTTAAGGGAACCAAGGAAGAGGAATATGGGTGTACATATTATGGATAAAAACTCAAATATCCTTAATGAAAAATTTCTCAAAGAGGTGTCCTAGCCCAATGAGAGATGCATCCAAATAAACAATAAAAGAAAGGAGAAATGATAGTAAAAAAGGAATTGGGATGAGTACCAAAGGCAGTTCAACAGCGAGCTCAATTTAAATAATAGAATCGCTGATGCAAACTTAATGCAACTATCAACAAATTTTGAGATGTATATTTTCAAATATTGGAGATAAACATTAATAGAATTTAAAACAATATAGCAACATAAGGATTTAAACATTTACGATAGTTATGTGAAATTGAATATGAGGGAATTTGGTTTTGTATTTTGTATTATTTATTTATTTATTTTATATTATTTTTATTTTTTCAGGCACAGTCTCACTCCGTTGCCCAGGCTGGAGTACAGTGGTATGATCTCGGCTCACTGCAACCTCTGCCTCATGGGTTCAAGGAATTCTCCTGCCTCCCAAGTAACTGGGATTATAGGTACGTGCCACCAAACCCAGCTAATTTTCATACTGTCAGCAGAGACGAGGTTTCACCATGTTGGCCAGGCTGGTCTTGAACTCCTGACCTCAAGTGATCTGCCTGCCTTGGCCTCCCAAAATGCTGTGATTGCAGACATGAGCCACTGTGCCTGGCCATCTTTCATATTTTTTAAGCACTGTTGGTACAGATAAATCTATATAATCATTTTGTAAGATAATTTGATAACACATTCCAGATGTTTTCTAAGTGCATAACTTATGACCAAGTATTTCTACAATTAAAAATTTTTAAAGAAATAAGCAGATAACATGCAAAGATTCATGTGTAAGAATGGTCTTTACATTCTTGCTTATGATGGCAAAAATATAGATCAATCATCTTTGTTCTCATCCCTTCATCTCTCTACCCTGTTTCTCTGAAAACTAATTTTATTTTCTGCAATGTTGCTTCTTTTCTTATGAAGACTTTTTAAAAAGCCCATTGTATTTTTAGTTTATTAAATCTTCCCTTTTCTCATTCAACCACTTTAAAATTTTATAGATTTGCCTCTGATCTTTCCTCTGTTACTTCTTTCCTTTTTTTTTTTTTTTTGAGATGGAGTTTCTCTGTTGTTCTCCAGGCTGGAGTGCAATGGCATGATCTCGGCTCACTACAACCTCCGCCTCCTGGGTTCAAGCGATTCTCCTGCCTCAGCCTCCTGAGTAGCTGGGATTACAGGTGTCCACCACCACGCCTGGCTAATTTGTTGTATTTTTAGTAGAGATGGGTTTTCATCATGTTGGCCAGGCTGGTCTCGAACTTCTGACCTCAGGTGAACCACTTGGCCTCCCAAAGTGCAGGGATTACAGGCATGAGCCACTGCGCCTGGTCTCCTCTGTTATTTCATAAGAGCAGGTTCTCTTGACTTTTTCCACAACATGGCTCCATTTGCCCTAAAACTATTAGGAATCTCTTGAGTGTTGTGACAGGTCAATGGCATCCTTCCATAGTTTCTAGTACTGATGCTGGGGTTAAAGTATTCTTGAATTTCAATAGGAAGATGTTAATTGAGGATTTAGACAGCTATACTCATGCTGCCATCCTAACCAAGAAATGCTCTTTGAATTGTGCTATATGTAGTACTGATAACAGTGTGATGACTATAGCAGCAGTGTGAATAACAGACAAGAGGGATGTCCAGATCTTAGACAGAGGACCTATTTATGAAGATATAAAAAATATTCTAGGAAAAAAAAGAAAATGAGGGTCCAAACTAAACCTACAGAGGGTAATTTGAAAATTATTTAATTGGTACTAATTACAAACATGGTGGTTTATTTATGTAGGGATTGAGAGAGAAAAATGACAGAAAGAGAATTTTTCACAAATATCTACCTTGGATGACTGGGCTAAGGATAGATTGCTAATTGAGACAGGAAATAGATGACAAAAATCAGAATTCTGACATTTGGACAATAATTTCAGTTGGAACTTACAGAGTTTGAGTTATTTAAAAGAAAACTAGGTGGAAATGCCAAGTGAACAATTCAAAATATAAAACTGGATCTCCAGTTTGGAGATGGATATACAGATTTGGGCATTATTGATGGACTGCAGTTAAAACCAGAAAGAAGGGAGGAGAATAGGCTGAGGGTAGAACCCAGAACACGAATATTTAAGAAGTGGTTAGAAGAAAATCTAGCGATGGGGGCTGAGAAGGAACAATTTAATAATTAGAATTAGGCTGCGAGAGTGCGGCGTCACAAAAGCCAAATTAGGAGAAAGTTTCAAAAGGGCAGAATAGCCAAAGCATCAAAGGGACCAGAACCATCACAGGAGGGGGTTGAAGAGTGGCCATGGGAGATGGTGATTCCGTCATTAGCAATCTCACAGAGAGCTGGATCACCGGATTGTTGGATGGAATCTGTTGGAATGTTGTAGTGGCTTTAGGAGTTAGCAAAAGCTGAAGAAGTTTGGCTGAAAAAGGGAAGGAAAACATGTCTTTCAATTACCTATGAAATATTTCCTTGCCTTTTTTTTCAACTTTATGTAAATCTTTATTAAAGTAAAAATTCAGAAAAGTCCCAAATGTGCAAGTCAGCGAATGCTCACAAAGCAAATACACTCATGTACACTCCTGTGACCCACACACAGTCAAGAAACACACTGCCAGACTCTCAAAAGCCACTTTTGTGATCCCTTCTTTCACTGCCCAGCCCCCATCTCTACCAAGAGTAACCACTGTCTTGACTTTTAACACGATAAGTCAACTTGTTGTCTGTACTTCTCAGTCTTTGGAAATAAAACTTAGCGAATGTAATTTAATATTTTTTCAACAACTTAAGATCATTATTATGAATATTAATTACAGGATGAGGCAGTAGTAGCCTTATCAGGCTTGTATTCCTAGATCCTGGCAGAGGACCTGAAACATAATGGATGCTACCAAATTAGTTGAGTGAAAGAATGGATCTGTATAATCCATTCCCATGCTAATTCCACTTTTTATTTATCTTGCTACTTCCCAGTTTTTTAAAAAAAATTATTTTTATTTTATTTATTTATTTATTTGAGACGGAGTCTCGCTCTGTCTCCCAGGCGGGAGCGCAGTGGCGCGATCTCCGCTCACTGCAAGCTCCGCCTCCCGGGTTCACGCCATTCTCCTGCCTCAGCCGCCCGAGTAGCTGGGACTACAGGCGCCCGCCACCACGCCCGGCTAATTTTCATATTTTTAGTAGAAACGGGGTTTCACCATGTTAGCCAGAATGGTCTCCATCTCCTGACCTTGTGATCTACCAGCCTCGGCCTCCCAAAGTGCTGGGATTACAGGCGTGAGCCACCGCTCCGGGCCGCTACATCCCACTTTTTAAAAGAAGACCTTCTCAAGGCCATTGGAAGTGCTTTGGATTTAAAAAACTAGCTAAAGAATTTACTTTCTCCTAGAGAATGCACATACTGGCAAGAAAAATGCTACACCAAAACAAGAATTAGAACTGTTCATTTATATCTGAGAAATACTTTTTAGCTGGACCCTTCCTTCATATTTTTATCACATCCCCCTCTTTATTTCTAGTGCTGTTCAGGACTGCCTCCTAACAGCCTTCCTGAATTGTCAATTCTGCAAGTTAATTAGCCAAATCCCTGACTTATTTTTCTCCTCTAAGCTCTTGTATAGCTTTAATACATGCAGTTGTTGTTATTAATAGCAAGATCCTTAATAACTAGAACTTATTTTATTCCTTAAACCATGGAGATAGACCCTAAAATCATAGAGCTCTGTATGCAACTCCAAAATATTTTTATATTTTTGTTATAAAATAAATTCATTTGTAGTGAACACAAGCTGAGTGGAAATGTGATTAAAATCAACTGTCATTGATTTCATATGACTCTGTTAATTGTCTGCTATTCCTTCCACATATTCTCCATTCTATTTAATTTGCTCTGATACCATTAAAATATTATCCTCAAGGAAACTTACAGGGATTCAAACATTTAAGATTAAAACCATAAGTGAAAACTGCTTCTTTGCCCATACTCTCCATGAATGTTCCTAACAAAAGCAAAGATTAAATCAAATCCTTTCTTGCATTTGGATAGCGCATTTAACTCACTCTGCCTGAACAATACGTCCATTATGACAAAGAACCACAATTACTTCTATGAAGAGGTATAGAGATGAAGGGTTTTTTTTTCCTGTTCAGAAAAAGAAACTAAATATTTTTTTGTAAAACCTAGGTTGTGTGGTTATATCAAAAGCTAATTTGTAAACCTAAGAGACTCTGTTATCAAAAACAAAGTAAAATATTCTTGTTATAAAGTGTGATTTTTGCTATAATGAGCTATAAAGAACAAAAAATTCAGATATGAAACATTCCACAGCTCTAGGAAGAATAGACTTTTTGAATCATAAATATTTTATATGGGAGAATACCAACTGATAGTTCTAGGTATTCTAAACTAGAGTATATGTTGTTTAAACCCCATCTAATTTATATAGAAAACAGATATAACTAATGATTGAAGCAAAAGTAAAGCACAACATTCAAGAAATATAAAAGGGAACGAGCAGAAAAGGCAATTTGATTGTACCAGAAGGCCTGGCCTCAGGATAGCTATTGACTTAAGAAAAAAAAAAAAAAAAAAGTAGCTTTGACCTTCGTAGTCAAGCCAAAAGATACATGAGTTTTTTAGTTACATGGATTTTTAAAATATAATAAAAATAATCATACTAGTTAGGAAAACTTCTTCCTAGTATTAAACTCTAAAACAGGTTAGTTATATGGATCTTCACGTTGAGCATACAGGACAACATATTATTTTAAAAAATAAATATCTTATAAAAGTTTCAAAAACATTAAGGGCATTATGGAAGTTTATATCACAGTATATCAATGTAAGTTGTGGTACTTTCAAGGCAAATATAAACTTTAGTTTATTAATTGGGTTTTCATTGTTTCAAGCCAGTTTGAAACTACTGACATTCAGTATCTTTAAACAGCTTTACATTCGCATTTTTTTAAGAAGCAAAAATTCAAAGGTAAGGGGAGCTAAGAAGGAAAGAACAAGGAACTGATGTTAATATTTACTGAACAGCTTCTCAGGCTGAGCAATGCTACATTAGTCACACAACAATTCATTTGTGTTGACTGCAACGTCTTTGTTGCAGTCTATATTTTTGGCTACCTTTTTCTGCATTTATGAAGTATGAAGAGGCTGAGTAAAAAATTATTCTAAATGTGTAAGAATCTCTACAGCAAAAATAAGACCTGTGTTTCTTAGTCTCCTAGTTTTTCCACAGAACAGCCTTTTGGTCTCTTCAAACGTGTGGTTTTATTATATACAATAATTTCAAATGTTTTTATCAACACAACAAGCATTTGACATTTACAACTTGGGCAAAATACTAGACATTTGTTTCTGAACAAATGGAGACCTATATCTAATTATTCAACATTTTCCTCTTTTATTCAAATTATTCCTCTTTTGAAAAATGGTTTTATACATAAATTTAAAAATTATTTTTGTGAAAAAATTTTATTAATGAAAGAAGGTATAGAAGGTTGAATGTTTTCTTCCTTACATAATGTTTTTTATTTCCTTATGGTCTTGTTGTTTCATTATACATTTTCTACATGTTTTACTTTCATCACAAGTTACAACAACAGAATTCAAAAATACAAGATTCTTAAGCCGAAAACATTGCAGAAGAATGAGAAATGGTACTTATTAACTGCCTACAGTGCTGCAAACTTCTGGCAATTAATTTCAATTAAGTTATTTACAAGGTGTGCCACTGCTAACTTTGTGCCCAGATGTTTCAGTTGGCAACATGTGATGGCCACCAATGTAGCCAATTTCAGTAACAATCACTCATTGATGGAATTTTCACACTGAATTCACAGCACCTTCATAACATTAGTACATGATGTCATCACCCTTTGCCTCATCATAACCGTAAAAATGCCAATACGAGTTGCAACAAATTACTGCGAGCAATTGCTTAGTTCTAGAGATGTTGTAGTGAACACCTGGGCTGGCTCAGAATCTAGCAGCTTTCAAAGTTTCGTTACCAGATGTTTGTGGAACAACTTATGCATGTATGGAAAACATACTTTTTTTTTCATTTGCATGAACGATTACCAGACCTTTGGAAGTAGTGGAAACATATGTTTTATGAAAAAAGAAAGTTAATAAGAGTTTATTAGGGAAATATTTTTATTTAAATCAGCATGGTTGGTCTTAAACATTAATTGAACTGCAGAATCATGCTTGTGCAATTATTTGTTTATGTAGTAAAACACATCCTCACAAATTAAGCGGTATTGTGATCATAACTTTCTTGGGTGAAGAAAAGAAGTTATTAAAGTTTTAATAACACTAAATTTTTAAAACCAGCTTTTAAAATATCTGATTTTGTTTAATAATTTTGTATATTTTCAGAATAATATTTATTGTAATTATGTCTTTCTTTTCTTAACTATACTACATCCTCTTTAAAAAGACAAGGACTATTTAAAATTGTCTTTATATGTTTCTTTTTACTATTAATTTAACATAATATTGACTTTTACTACATTTTAGGAAAATTGCACTTCATGATTCAGACAATAAGTGTTTTTAGGAAAACACTTCTCCATGTCATTTCAAAATATATTCTCTACCCATAATAAAAACATGAATTGGAAGAAAATCATTACTAATTTTTGATCTATTTCTCACGGTATTCTTATTTTTAATTTAAGGAAAATGATTTAATTTAAGCATGATTCTTAGTTTTTTAATTAACTGAAACGCTAGTCCTATGAAAATAAGCAGGCCTTCCCTTTTTTAAACTATTGTTCCCATTGAAATTCATTTTATTTTATATAAGGAGGTGAAATGGACCACATTTTCCTCCTTCTGGGCAACTGAAAAAAGTTCTTAAAACTATTAACAGCTGTAAAGTAATGGTTAGATTTTAAGTGATTTCATTTAGTTCAAAAGAACTCTAAATTTATCCAGGTGTTAAAGTTTTGTTAAGTCCCAGGTAAAATAAAAAGATATTCTAGTAGAGATGCATTCTAAAATTTGATGAATACATTATGTTCATAAAGTCCAAAGCATAAGACATTTCTGTTACTTACTAAATGAACAGGTAAGTGACTGTTAAAACAAAACAAAAAAACTCCACAAAAACTCCTGTCTTAAGAAGCAACACCTTTAATGAGAATTGAAAATTACACATACCATTAAAACAGACCTGTTCACTATCAAAGTATAAGCTGAAGTGTCCAAAGCAAACACATGTTAATAGGATGGATAGTAAATTTGGAGTGAAAAATCTCTTTGCAGCTTTAGCACTTACAAACTGGATACATACACATCTCTCTTTGCATGGTTAGGAAGCTCACAGCGACCCTGGGGTCCTGCCCTGATGATTTGGTTCACGTTTCCTTCTTCAGACTTCCAGGAATCCTTCCATATCTCCAGGGAGCCATTATGAGCTGCTGAGTGGCATTGCACACTGAGGAGTCCATATTTTCTCATTTCTTGTTTGTTACAAGACTTGGGCCCAAGAGGGTGTGAAAGAATGCCAGTGAATGTAGTCTCCCGTGTTTTATTAAGAAAATGTAAATGTCTCACTGTTGCATTTTTTACCCGAAATGATCCTGAAAGTTTAATATTGACCCAAAGGCAAAGTAACAGAGTACTTCTTAGTGCCTATGTTAAAAAGGAGCTGCAATTTGTTTTCAGTCCTTGGGACATTTTTACACTCCCATTAAATAAAATAAATAATCACAAAGGAAATTAAACCACAAAGGAAATATGTTAAAGCCATGTTAAGCGCCTGACCTAAATATATAAAACAAAGGAAATACATGGTTGTGGTTAGAATTTGGTCTTTAAGGCTATTGCATTTACAGCACATAGTAACATGGTAACAATATGTTAGGGAGACTCTTAAGCTGTATTTATTCAAAGCAACATACTTGGAAGAGGAGTGAAAGATTCCACAGAATTATCCCACTGTTTTATTCATTTGAGATAAAACTGCTAGTTTTTAAAAAGTGTTAGTATTGTTGGCAATTTGAGAATGCTTACTAATTATATTTTATGTCTCTTCTATATGCAAATATAATTTCCACTGAAAAAAAATTGAACATCCATGGTTAGTGTCAAAAGACAAAATTATAACAAACATAGTTCAAATTTGCTTTAATTTGCAATTCTAGAATCAGGCAACACTTCATTCTATAAAACGGAATGAGTGTTCCAATGAGCTGAGCAGGAGAGTTTGGCTTTATGGGCAGAAAATAGCTGAAGAAAGCAGAAACAGAGCAAAAAAGGATTGATCATTTCAGCTACTTTCCTTGTAAAGGTTAAAGCAGTAGGGACTCCCTTATCATGCCTGCTAAAATGGGCCTCTTTGGGAGATTTAGCCATTAAATCTCTCTCTCTCCTGGTTTTTCAAAAGATCAGATAAACAACTTAGTTTTGACTTGATGGTGTGGAACTTCAGCATCGCTAACTCCAGTTTACTTTGCTGTTGGGCCTAATGCAGGAGCTCAGCCTAAACAAATGGCCCCTGTAAATTTTATCTAATATTACTGCAAGTCTCCCATGTCAGTACCTTGCAAAGCTCTTGCCTCCACAGGCAATCTGTTCAAAATGAATGCATATTGTGCCTGCTCCAAGGAGCTAATGGAGGAAGGAGAGTTCTGCTATCCCCTTGGCATCAATCTTAGAGAAATTTATAAATGTGTTGAAATTGTACTTTGATAATATTTTAAAGTTTCCTAACTCTTTGCAAAGATTTTTTATATGCATTTTCTAATTTAATTGCATTTCAGTTTTTCTCTGTAGATTCAGATGAGCTGATTATTTTGGGAGGATTTAGCACTAAAAACAACTAGGAAAATTACATCTAGACTAGAAGAAAGGAAAATTGAGTTCTTTGTTTGAGTTCTAATTTATATTATTATTAAATTTGGCCCTTATTTGAAGGTACCCTTAAAAACAGCATCAAAGTAAGCAGGAGTCTAATGGTTTAATGCGATGTGTATGGAATTGGAGAGCTATCTTATGTAGAAAGAAGCCACAATGCTAGATTGTGATTGTGATGTTCCCTGGGTTGTGCTTTAGTATACACTCACAAACCTTCACTCCACAGCTGTTAAAGTCCTGCGAGACAACCCATACGGCAGCTCAGGGACAAAATTAGACTTTGGAGTTTCCTGTTCCTTAATTAAATTTAAACTGCTTTCTGCAGTGACAGGGCTCCAATTAGAAGACAAGTTCAAAGAAAAATCTAACATAGTTACCTGTGGCTATATCATAAGCTTTAATGCAGCCCAGGGTTTGGAGAGTACAATCTTAAGTGAGCCTTCTGGATCTACCTTAACAGTGACAAATTTAATTCATATAAATCATGAAGCCCAGAGGGAAAGTTTCTTTTCTTTGTTGTGTTTATTCCTAAGTGGTCTAATCCACATATATGAATCACACATAAATGCAGTGCTTGCTTGGGAAGACTATTTCCCTTTGTTCAACATGAAGTGTACTTCCCACAAAAGCCATCCACAAAAGCTGGTTCTTAGATTTTCACACACTCCAAAAATACAACCAAAAAATGCTAACATACTATACGCATTTCTATATATTTAATGTACTCAAATAGTATTGAAGATACTAGGAAAAAAATAATGTACTTTGTGGGCTTTTCATGAGGCTTCCAAATTCTCAATGTCTTGAACTCTCTCAAAGCAGAATGTATAATGATTTCTTCAAAATGTCACTTATAATTTGTTCCCCTTTCTCACTACTTAAAATTGTTAGAGACCATCCATTTTAAGTCAGCGTTTTCAGAAAGGATCAACTGAAACTTGAACAGGCAGAAGGAAAAATGTTTCCACTTCTACCCGGCTTAAAAGAAGTTGGGCATCTTTTCGTATTTTTCTTGTTAGCATTGTAATATAAAACATCTGTAATAATTTAGTGAATTAAATACATTAAAACAACAAATAAAAGAAGCTTTAATGAATAAAACACAGAAGACCCCATATGGCTGCCTATTTGTTTCTTGACAAGAGGCACAGTCAAGTAGCCAGAACCGTGAGTAACTGCTGGAAGGCAATAAACCCATGAACAGGATTGTGAGCTGCTGTGTGCTAATATGAAAACCAGCTTTTATTTATTTTGCCACCTTTGTAACAGCACGTTAGATCCTGCCATTTCTCACCAATTTTCTTACTCTCTGTGGAAACAGTAGTTTCATAACTTGTTTCTGTGTAGTTCTTGTCTAACACTTTTTCTCTTACTTGCCAGGACACTCTCTTTTCTATGTTTTTTTCCTCCTCCAGAACTACCCCCTTTATCCAAACTATTATTTCCTACCTAGAGTACTGCAAAGCTTTCAAGGTTGTATCTTTCTGTTCAATCAAGTTTAACCATTATATAGCAGTCAAATATCTTTTTTTTAAGTGACTCAAATAACTCTTGAACCCAAGAACTTAAAGTAGCAGACAACTGCTTAATGGGGAAATTCAAATTATCTGGCCTAGTACTTATAGGTCTCAGTCACTTGGTCCTTCTGAAACTAACCATTTTTCATCTATTGTAATTCTACCAACAGTCCCTAAGTTTCATATAGGACAATTTCTATTACATCCCTATTTCACACACACACATTTATGGCTCACATCTCTTTGCCTTTGCACATACTGGTCTCCCAAGAATGAATGATTGCCCACTTCTTTATGACAATTTACATCCAGGGGATACAAACTTAAATGTACTCAGGGAAAAGGCAAGCGATATACTCACGTTAGAGTAAATGATGGAATAAAACACCACATAGTGGCACTAAGGATGGCTAAACTGGAAAAGGCATGTTTCATATACAGCTATTCAAATCTAAGTTGTTTTTTTAAAACATCGTGCTGGCCTAACAAAACATGGGCCATAAATTTGCAACCTCTGAAGCATTATTACTATGTAATTATGAAGCATAATTACATAATTACCTTAAGACTTGTTAAAAATTTCCCTTCTTGAGAAAAATCTCCCTGAAGATTCCTGTTCTTTGTCCTTGTTTTCCATTTCTTCAGTAATCAATATGCAGTGTGGCTTATGTTGCTAGATATTTGCTTTTGCTCTCTATTTAGTTCATATGTGCATATGTTATTTCTCAATATTTTGGAAATTCATTTTGGGGAAGCAAGGGTCATGTGTTTTGATTCTTTTGTCCCCGTGTTCTAGAGATAATCTCCCTCATGTTTCTAACATGGTGGTCGAGCTTAAGAAATCCCTATCAAAGTCATATGCCAAAGAATGAAACTAGACCCATATCTCTCACCATATACAAAAATTAACTCAAGAAGGATTAAAGACTTAAATGTAAGACCTGAAACTATAAAAATCCTAGAAGAAAACCTAGGAAAAACTCTTCTGGACATTGGCCTAGGCAAAGAATTTATGACCAAGTCCTCAAAAGCAAATGCAATAAAAACAAAAATAGACAATGGGACTTAATTAAATTAAAAACCTTTGCACAGCCAAAGAAACAATTACAAGTAAACAGATAACCTACAGAATGGGAAAAAAATAATTGCAAACTATGCATCTGAAGAAGGGCTAATATCCAGAATCTACAAGGAATTCAACTTCACAAGAAAAAACAAACAACCCCATTAAAAACTGGGCAAAGGACGTGAACAGACATTTCTCGAAAGAAGAAATACAAGCAGCCAACAAACACATGAAAAAAATGTCCAATGTCACTATCATCAGAGAAATGCAAATTAAAACCACACTGAGCTATCATCTAACACCAGTCAGAATGGCTATTAATAAAAGTAAAAAAAAAAAAAAAAAAAAACAAACAGATGGTGGCATGGATGCAGAGAAAAGGGAATGCTTATACACCATTGGTGGTAATGTAAATTAGTTAAACATCTATGGAAAACAGTATGGAGATTTCTCAAAAAACTAAAAAATAGAACTACCATTGGACCCAGAAATCCACTACTGGGCATTTACCCAAAGGAAAAGAAGTGTGAAAAAGACACCTGCACTTATGTTTATCACAGTGCTATTCACAATAGCAAAGTCAGGGAACAAACCCAAGTGTCCATCAATGGTTGACCAAATAAAAAAAATGTCATATATATAGACCATGGGATACTACTCAGCAATAAAAAAAAAATGAAATCATATCCTTTGCAGCAACATAGATGGAGTGGGAAGTCATTATCCTAAGTGAACTCACTCAGACACAGCAAACCAAATATTGCATGTTCTCACTGGTAAGTGGAAGCTACACAATAAGCACACATGGACATAATGATTGAAATATCAGACACCAGGAACTCCAAAAGAGAGGAAGAAGGGAGGTGAGTGAGGGTTGAAAAACTACATACTAGGTACAATGTTCAGATGATGGGTAGGCTAAAAGCCCAGACTTCACCACTACATAATATATCCCTGTAAGAAATCTGCACCTGTAACTCCCAATTCTGTTTTTTTAAAAAAGAAAAACAAATCCCTAACAAAATTCTAATGGCAATTCTTCACAGAAATAGAAAAAATCCTAACATTTGTATGGAACCACAAAAAAATCCCAAAGCAATACTGAGAGAGAGAAAGTTTCAGACATCACACTTTCTGATTAAAAGTATATTACAAAGCTACAGTAATCAGAACAGCATGGCACTAGCATAAAAGCAGAAACATAGACCAATGGAACATAATATAGAGCCCAGAAATATATCAAAACTTCTATGGCCAACTTATTTTCAACAAGGGCAACAAAAGGACACAATGGAGGAAGGATAGTCTCTTTAATAAATATTTGCTGCAGGTACTGGGAAAACTGGATCTCCACATGTAAAAGAATGAAATTGAATCTTCATCACAAAAATCAACTCAAAATGAATAAAAAGCATAAATGTAAGATCTGAAAACAAAAAACTTCTAGAAGAGAACATAGGGGAAAAGCTCCTCAACATTGGCCTTGGCAATAGTTTTTGGATATCACACCAAAGGCACAGGCTACAAAAGCAAAAATAAATAAATGAGACTACATCAAACTAAAACACTTCTGCATTGCAAAGGAAACAATCAACAAAGTGAAACAGCAACTTACAAACTGGGAAAAATATTTGCAAATCACATATCTGATAAGGGGTTAATATCCAAAATTTATAAAGATCTCTAAGAACTCAACAGCAGAAAAACAATCTGATTAAAAAGTGGGGAAAGGACTTGAACAGATATTTCTCCAAAGAAGACATAAAAATGGCCAGCAGGTGTATGAAAAGGTATTCAACATCCACTTAGTATCAGGGAAATGCAAATTAAAACCACTATGAGATATCACGTCACACACATAAGGAGAGCTATTATCAAAAAGACAAGAGATAACAAATGTTGGTGAGGGGTGTGGAGAAAAGGGAACTCTATTATACCTTTGGTAGGCATTTAGATTGGTACAGCTATTATGGGAAAGAATATGGAGGTTCTTACAGAAATTAAAAATTGAACTACTATAGGATCCAATAGTCCCTCTTCTGGGTAAATACCCAACGGAGGTGAAATCACCAAAGATATCCACAGTCCCATGCTACACACACACACACACACACACACACACACACACACACACACACACACGAAATATTATTCAGAATAAGATCCTGCCATTTGCCACAACATGAATAGACCTGGGGACATTATACTAAGTGAAATAAGCCAAAAAGAATATTGCATGATCTTACTTAAATGTGGATTGAAAAAAAAAGAAGCCAAATACACAGAAACGGAGAATGAAACAGTGGTTACCACTGGTGGGGGGTAGTGGGAGGGAGAGGAAATGGAGAAACATAAGTCAAAGGATACAAAATAGCACATGTGAAGAATGGACAGGTTTAGAGATCTAATGTACAGGAATAAAGTTAATAAAAAATTTGTATTGAATAGGATTTCTGTTAAATAAGTAGATTTTAGCTGCTCTTGTCACCAAAAGGTAATTATGAGAGATGATCGATATGCTAACCTGCTTCCCTACAGTAACCATTTTACTATCTATATGTATCCCACAACAATATGAAAACCTCAAATATACACAGAAAAATTTATTTTTCAGGCTAAGACCTTCTGAAAACATTGTCTCTCTAACATACATGCAGCATTGTCTTTAATTTCTCAGAAAGAAATGAATAGGAAAGTAGGAGAAAGGGATTTAGAGTGTGTAAAAAGAAGCAAACTGGTATTTCTTACAGTCTACTTAATGATAATCAGCCTATTGTCAAGAAAGATAAATCATGTAGTGAAAAGAGAAGTGCATCAAGAATTCTCCCTTATAACCTTGGCCTATAGAATAGTGCGTTTTGAATGGGGAGCGGAGGCAAAATGGGAGTCATTTTTCTGATGAACACAAGGTGGGAGTAGCTTTTCTAATTGACACATTTTAGAATATCTGCTTGGCCTACACTGATCCCCTTAACTATTTCTTCTTTCAGCTACAGAGATATATGCCTGGAAGCCATGTTAAGCAATGTGATTGTACTTTTGGACCACAGCTGACTGTACTCTGAGAGGACATTCAATCCAAACTGGAAGGCGTCTTTGCAAAATCATGACAGTAAGAAAAACCTGCCATAGCTTATTCTGTCTTGCTTCTAACCTCTGAGCAGGTCTTGTTCATTCCTGGGTGTAGGCCAAGCTAACTTTGGGAGGAATTCGGTTTATAGTTTACCCTTACAGCAAGGAAGATAATAGCCCTTCCCAAAAACTACTCCCTTCTTGCTTGGGTATTGAAACCATATTTGTAAAACTAACAAATTAGTCACAAGATTAGAAATTATGGTTCAAGAGTCATGGAGCCAGAGGTCACAAGAATTATAACCTCTCAATTGCACCTATAGATAACATCACTATTGTAAAACCTAAGGTTAGTGTCAGAGGTATTTTTCAGACCTTGCTTTCTGATGCACCTGCTAGTGCCACCTGGACCCGTAAACTGGCTCAATTGGTCTTGTGATCCCACCCAGGAACTGAAGACTGCAAGAAAACAGCTTTGATCCCTTATGATTTCATCACCAACCCAACCAATTAACATTCCCCATTCCCTAGCCCCCTGCCTGCCAAATTATTCTTAAAATAACCCTAGTCTCTGAATTTTCAGGGAGACTGATTTGAGTAATCAACTCCCGTCTTGCACGTGGTTTAGTCCTGCATTAATTAAACTCTTGCATTATAGCAGTACCACTGTCTCAGTGAACCAGCTGTATCTGTGCAGCAGATAAGAAGCATCCATTAAGCTTACAAGCTGAACCATTGTCTTTCTCTCAGGGGTTTGGAACTGTGGTTGGAGAGAAAGAGATTCGGTGTTTTATGCTTAGGGCATATTTAGTGTTATAGCGTATAAAGTAGGGCTATATTCTACCTTTTCGACTAAGACATAGAGGAAGCAGGATTGAAGAAACACAGAAGAATGAAGGAGAGATGAGAAATGAGAGAGAATCTGCCTGGTTTCAAGACAGCCTTCCTGTTGCCAGTTCTAGTCATTCTGCTTCTAGTTACAAGCAAAAAGCAGCCTTAGTCTTCAAGATTCTTCTCTGTCTTCCAACTCTGTAAAGATATACATTCAGGTTTTCTCATCTGTAAAACAGAGACTGGGAGTGGGAAAAGTAGATAACAGGGTACTTCATTTGTGGGACTCAAAAAACCGTGTAGTCAGACAAACATGTTTGCAAAAGCTGTAATGTCTGGAATAGAAGGCAGAATTCAACATGACACACACCTTACTTTCCACCTAAGGTGCTAATACAGAGTTCAGAAAAACAATTTTTTAGAGCTGTGAAGCTGCCTAAAGTAATGTCTGAAATAGGTTTTAAATTTTCCAAATGTGAGAACCATATCGATTCGAATCACTTTATGCATTGCATTTTTTCTACGTATGTAAGGAAACAGAGAGAGGCTCAGGTATGTTAGTACATAATTGTCATTAGATTACCTCTAACACTTTCAACTTTGTACAAAATAAGTGCATGTTGAATAGCTTTAAAAATTAATGCTTGAGGTTGGGTGTGGTGGCTCATGCCTGTAATCCCAGCACTTTGGGAGGCCGAGGTGGGCGGATCACCTGAGGTCAGGAGTTCGAGACCAGCCTGGCCAACATAGTGAAACAGCATCTCTACTAAAAATACAAAAATTAGCCAGGCGTGGTGGCGGGCAACTTGTAATCCCAGCTACTTGGGAGGCTGAGGCAGAGAGAATCGCTTGAACCCGGAAGGCAGAGGGTTGCAGTGAGCCAAGATCATACCATTGTACTCCAGCCTGGGTGACAGAGTGAGACTCCATCTCAAAAAAAAAAAAAAAAAAATTAATGCTTGATCCATCAAATAAACTTAGTAAAGAGAAAATAATCAAAAATACTATGATATGTGTTACACTCTTACACATTTTGCTGAGTAATTTTCCTTTCTTTTTAGTTGTTGGCTTCACTCCACATACTCTTCTGTATAAATAGAATAGAATCTTATTGTAGGACAAAGGGCTATTAACATAGAGGTCAGTCTACTATAGATCAAACTGTGCTCCTGGAAACATAACTACAGATGAGAAAAACCTAAGATGAAAAAAATTATTCTCAAAAGTGGATGTTTGTTGCAGTCTCCCAAATCAGAGCCCTGCTGTGGAATAGAGTCTGTCTCCTTTATTTTAGAGAAAAATGTTTCCTTTCTTAAAAACAAAGAAAGAGAAGAACGAGGAGGAGGAAGAGGAGGGGGCAGAAGAAGAAAGAGGATGAGAAGAAAGGAGGAGGAGGAGGAGATCTCCTTCTCCTTTTATTCATACTCAGACTTCTTGAAGAAAATAACCCCACCCCCCGCCATGTTGTTACTCCCTCCCTTCCTTTCTGCTCTTGAATCCATTGCAATCTGGCTTCTCCTTCCTTTGCTCCCAAAACATCGTTCTTGTGATGGCTTCCAAAGACTTTGTAGCTTTAAAATCTGTTGAGCACTTTTCAGTTATTATTTCAACCTATTTTCTAAAAAAGTTAAAATATTTACCAAGTGCCATTTGAAATGTTTGCCTTTATATGGCAGTTACTTCATCTTCTACCTCTATTTGCTCCATCTTCTCCTTCCTTAGTTTCTTTTTCTACATTAGTTTCTTTTACACTCTGAATTTTCTCCAAGATAGGATTTTGTCCTTACACTTTTTTTTCTCCCCTTCCTTCCTTTCTTCCTTCCTTCCCTCCTTCCTTTCTCTCTCTTTCTTTCTTTCTCTTTCTTCCCTTCTTCCCTCCTTCCCTCCTTCCCTCCTTCCCTCCCTCCCTCCTTCCTTCCTTCCTTCCTTCCTTCCTTCCTTCCTTCCTTCCTTCCTTCCTTCCTTTCAATTGGGTCATGTTTTGTCACCCAGGCTGAAATATAATTCCTGAGCTCAATGATCCTCCTGCCTCGGCCTCCTGGTTAGCTAGGACTATATTAGTCCATTTTCATATTGCTATGAAGAAATACCTGAGTCTGGGTAATTTATAAAGAAAAAGAGGTTTAATGGACTCACAGTTCCACATGACTGGGGAGGCCTCACAATCATGATGGAAGGCGAAGGAGGAGCAAAGTCACAACTTACATGGTGGCAGGCAAGAGAGCATGTGCAGGGGAACTGCCCTTTATAAAACCATCAGATCTCACGAGACTTACTCACTGTCACCAGAACAGCATGGGAAAAACCTGCTCCTATGATTCAATTATCTCCCACCAGGTCCTACCACAACATGTGGGGATTATGAGAGCTACAATTCAAGATGAGATTTGGGTGGGAACACAGCCAAACCATATCACCTGGCTTCTTAAATTTTTTCTTTTTTTTTTTTGTAGAGATAGGATCTCACTATTTCACCCAGGCTAGTCTCGAACTCCTGGCTTCCAGAGATCCTCCTGCCTCAAGTTCCCAAAGTGCTGGGACTTGCACTTGTTATTTTCTTCTATACACTCCCCCAGGGTAATCTCACCCACTCCTATAATATCAAGCACCATGTATTTATGACGCTCAACTTTTTTCTTCAGTATAAACCCCTCTCTTGAACTTCAGACTTGCTTAGCTCCTAATAGATATCCTGCTAACTCTATCACAAATGCCTTAAACATAACATATCCAAAATTAAATTCTCTTTTATCATCTTTCCAGTCCAACTTCCTTTCATTTAATTATATCTTAGTGTCCAAGTCAGAAACTTCAGAATCACCTCCTCTTCCTTGCTCACGTATTCAATCAGTCATTCAGTCTCAGTGACTCTATGGATATATGTGGAATCCACTCCAGCACCACTGCTGCTGTCTTGCTTCCAAGCCTCATCATTTCTTGCCTGTTCTGCTGCAGTAACCTCCTACCAGGTCTCACTGCTAGCAGGCTCTCCTACCTTTTTTTCCTCTTGAATCTGTAGCCTACATTTTTGCTTCTGATATCAAAAGCACAAAAGTATGGTACTTCTCTGTTTAACACCTTTCAGTGACTTAGAACACCCATTAGAAAAAACATCACCTCCTTTCCTTGATGAACATAAACAGCCCTTCATGATCTGGCTCCTTCTTCCCCCGTTAATTTTACCTCCCTGCTTTGCCTTACTGCCTTACTGAACCACTCCCTAAGTTCAGCCTCGACTGTCTTCTTGCAAACATGCCATGCTAGTTCACATTTCAATGTTGCTCGACAGGCTGGTGCATTTGCCTGAAATGTTTTCCCCTCTTGTGCACCTGGTAAATTCCTGCTCAGTCTTTGAAGATTCCATAAACATCACCCCTTATGTGCATCTTCTTATGATCATTCTCATTCATGAGCATGGGGGTGCAATGTCTCCATTAGCATTTTTCTCATTGCGTAGTAGTTTATAACATGAGGGGGCCTCAGTCAATCCTAGAGGCCTGTAAGGGTAGTAAACATGCCTTATTCATCTTCACTTCAATGCTGTAATTATACTCAGTGCATAATATGTGCTCAATGCATGTTGGTTGAATGAATAACAAATGAATAGAGAAAATGACTAGAGACAGAGAATAGCTGCATGAAGGTGTTTGGTACTTCTTTCCTGTGCCATTTGGACTGCATATAATATTATGCAAACTTTTTCTTAAATCTCTTAAAAACTAAGTTTCAGAGAAACACAGAACTGCATGACAAAGCAACAGTTCAAAAACCAAACACCTTCATAATGAAAGAAATGGTTACTTAAGACAAGTATCTGAAGTAATTTAAAAGAGAAACGTTTGCCTGTTGTTACTAACTGATGAAATAAGAGCAATTAGGTCTGACTTTCTCATTGTTAATTCTTCCATTAGAAATATTTGGAAAATAGTAACCAATCTTACAGCCTGTGGGGTCAATCCTGCCCAGTGAACAAAACATGGACGTGTGCGTCACCATCTACCTTGCAAAATCCTCTAGCAGGCCTGCATCTACATGCACGTCGCTGACTTTATAAGATCCTGTACGTGACAATACACACATCAGCAGTAAGTCTAGACTACGAGGTCATATTCAGAAACTTATGACTTCAACAGGGGTGGAGATTGTGGGGGAACAGAGCCTAGATCGGGTGAATTTCTAAACAGAAAAGGCATTTGTGTGCTCATGCAAAAAAGGAACAAGGAAAGAAACATATTAACAAAAGAATATTTGTCATAATTCTGGGAACTATTGGAGCAAAGAATTATGAATTTAAGCAATCCAATACCTGGATAATTGTAATGACTGATATAACTTTTCAGGAAGAAGATTTCTACTAATTCTTGGATAAGAATGGAGTGAAGAACAGTAATCAAAAGTGCAGATTAAGATCAGTTTGCAAAAGAAATTTCCATCTAATTTAAGAAAATTCTTTCTTTGGACAATATGTGATGTCAGATTGTAAAAACAGTGACAAGCCAGAATATTTCTTTGAATAGGAAGCTGAAATAAAAGAACGTCCATAAGCCACAGGCCTGGCCGGAATCTTTCTTTCTTCAACATATTTTAAACTGTTGTCTCATTCCTCACTTGCCATACTCTAGTTTTAACCCCAATCCTTTCTCCTTTTTGTCCTTAGCAATTGTTCATCTCTTTTCTAATAATTTTTCTCTTTTTATTTGGGGAGAGGGGTGACTTTACCAATTCCAGAATCCGGAAGAACCAGGCACAGGCACAGCCAAATTCTGTTAAACCACAAGTCTCACTTGAACACCAAACTCATAGAAAACAAACAAAAAAAGAGTTGAGTTAACATTAACTTTTGTGTTATTTTTGAATCTTCTTAGCAAAGCTATAAAAAATTATTCCACTAATATTTCCACTTAAATCCTTAAACTACCAATTTTGAGCACAAATAATAAATGGTAAGCTATCATTACTTTGTATTCCATTAATTTGGAATTTATAATGGAAAAAAAAAGCCTTGCCATTTTGGTTAGACCCAGATTCATTCAACTCAGGTCTCTTGTCTCTGGCAAGAAAAATAAAAGATGTTTTACAGGGAAATGTGTGCTTCAATTTTCTAATGTCAAACTAAAGTATTTAGAATCATAATCCTGATTTCTTCATTTTCTCTTAATAATCTAGTATTAATTTTATTATGTAAGAATTCTTTCTTTAACCCATTTATATGTGCTGTCTCCATTCTCTTCCGGGGGTAATGAATGCCAAGACTTCTGTCTATCATATAAAGATATACATTTTTTTCTCAATTTCTGTTTAATAATTTTTAAATGCACCCTTTTTTTATGACTGTCAATATATTTCATGATTTCAGAAACTTAGGTGTTTTTGACACCTTGCTGTTATTTTCCAGCTGTTGATTCTTAACTTTTTCTCCTTCTCTAGATTATTTATGCCATGCACTTGATTATGTAGCTTCTTGGGTTGAAGCATGTAATTATGGTTTAGCACAAAAGATACCCATTGTTAGGGACTTTTTAAGCTTGTTTTGATTGTGGTTGTCTATTAGATTGCTGTCACCTGACTTCTCCAATAGCAGTTTTCAAGGATATCAAGTTTCTTGTTTATTTGATTATTAAAAATGAAAATTAGGGCTTTTGTTAATAAAAAAATCCAACAAATAAAAAATCAAAAAATAAAACCCTAAATATTTTTCCTGCAGAGATAATTACAATTAACATGTTTCTGGACATTTTTTCTGTGCTCAAACTTATATATGATTTTTGGAAAAAGGAAAAAAATACAGCCATGTTTCTCAACCTGACAAGAATCTGGAAAGAAAAAGGATGGGGGTGGTGATTCCAAGCCATCTGGGATTCTTTCTGAAAGTACGCATGGTTTCCTACCTTACTCTAATATGACTTCTGCAAAAGCAAGTCAAAGTTTTGAAGAAGGGGAGAGACGAGTGAATGATATCTCTTCTCTTGACACTCTTTTCACCTGTCCATTCAAGAATCACTGCAATGATGCCATTTTGTGATCTGCTAGCTCTAAGTGCACATGTTTGTTCTTAAACAGGATTCCTAGTAATGGAATGGGCAAAGGGAAATGCACCTAAAAATATATGGAATCTGTTGTCAGGCTACTGTCTGAAAAAACGACTACCAAATTGTCTCCACCGATTAGCACGTTCATTTTCTCACTGCATCAGTGCTCAATATTTTCACCTTTACAAATCTAATCTGTGAAGAATGTCAAGTTTCCATTTCTTTGATTAGTTACAAGAGAAGAATAGCCATTAATACATTTCTTGGTCTCTTCTTTGGTGAATTGCTTGTTTAGGGTCTTTGCTCACATTTCTATTAGGGTATCTTATTTTATCATTATTAATTTGTAAATGCTTCTCATATCTTAGATATATTGATTGCCATATATTAGATAAATATGAAACTTATGTGCAGTTTGCCACTAGTCTGTATAGGTTTTCTTTTGATTGTAGAAATTTATAATGTTTATCCATTTATTTACTTATCCTTTTCTTTATGATTGTTAGCTTCTCTGACTCAAAATTATAAAACAATTTACCTCCATTAATATTATTGCTTCTTAGATATATTAAAATTTTTAATCCTGCTGGAACTTAAGTATTCTCACTTCCCTTTTAAGTAAACATTATTCTGCAGTATTTTGACCTCAGTTTCTGAATATTCAACAAAGTGAAAACAGGCATTTTTGCATTTAATATTCTTGTTGAATGCTGTTTTAAAAATAGTATTTTACTTTATTCTTTCTCACACATATTTTTCCTGTTTGTTTTGCTGTCAATCATAAGCAAGGTCTATTAATTCTACATACAATATGTATCTTTTAAGAATTTTTTTCTTAAAAAAGTAAAATAAATACAAAACTTTAAAATTCTATTTTCATACGATCCACACAATTGCAGGTCTCTCTGTATATTTCAAAGGTGATTTAAAATACAGCATAATTCACATACTGCTTTTCCATAGTGTCTGACACATTGCAGACCCTTGTTAAGGATTTTTGAAATAGATAGACTGGCACACCAAACCAAATATTTATATTACAGCATATAGATAGCACTTTAATAACACAAATAATGTGATGTTTTTTACTCATGTTCAGCATGGGTTTGTTAATCATTCATTTATTCACGTTTTCGTAATATAAGGTAAACTTATTATTTAACACCCTGGGCTTACCTGTCTTTCCCATAGGAGTCTAGCCACTTTTATGAACCACTTCACAAGATGATTGGAAGATTAATATGATACAGATTCTGAAACAACTCTGAAACAAAATAATGTTTTGCATGAAAAATGCTGTCCTAGACACAAAGAGCAACGGCCATGGACGGTCTATTGCTGTTAGGAAAACAAGTGACAGCATGATAGGACATCAGCACGTTTTCAGCTGGTCAACAAAGGTTTGTGATTTTGATTTTGAAATAAAAATGAATTCCCCCCACAAAAATTCATGAAGACAGGTATCACCCATCCTGCCAGACCACAGTGAGGGGGAGATTGATTGCAGCTTAGGTGTTTCCTGTGGGATCAGCTGTATCTATGATTATAAGTGGTGAGTATTCATTTTTCAGAGTTGATGTGTGTTGATGACACTGTCTGCACACTGCGGCTTGCCTCCAAGGCCTTCCACATTACAGCCAAACCATGATAGGAAGAGCTGCATTATGTAATAATGACCTACCTCACCTCCTTCTTACATAATACTTCATACTCTCATGGTGCTTTGTAGTCATGTAGCAATTATTCCTCACAGAGTTTGAAAGAAGTAAGTTTCATTACTATATACATGCGAGTAATAGTAATATGTGCCATATAAATTTTTCACTAGAAGCTAATTTGCAGAAGTCTGACTTGCTAAAGTTAATGAGCCACAACTATCGTCCCAATGGCAAAATCAGAACTCGACTTTATCCACAAATATTTCTTTAGAAGCTGCTATGTGTCCACAGCTATGGTGAATGCAAGAACAACTTGATTTTTCTTAAGAAGTTCACAGGGCTGGACATGGTGGCTCACGCCTGTAATCCTAGCACTTTGGGAGGCCAAGGTGGGCAAATCACCTGAGGTTAGGAGTTCGAGACCAGCTTGGCCAACATGGTGAAACCCCATCTCTACTAAAAATACAAAAAATAGCTGGGTGTGGTGGTGTGCACCTGTAATCCCAGCTACTCTGGAGGCTGAGGCAGGAGAATCGTTTGAACGTGGGAGACGTAGGTAGCAGTGAGTCGAGATTGCACCACTGCACTTCACCCAGGGCGAAAGAGTGAGACTCTCTCTCAGAAAAACAAAAACAAAACAAAACAAAACAAAACAAAAAGTTCATAGTTTGCAGAAGTCTTGAAACTCAAAAATACATGTAATTTTATAACCCATTATATCTCAAGCATTGCAGCTACCTGCCATAGGCTGAATGTGTGTTTCCACCCCCCCCCAAAAAAATTGGTATGTTGAAAACCTAATCACCAATATGATGGCATTAGGGGGTGTGACCTTTGAGGGTGGTCACATCATGACTTCAGAGCTCTCATGCATGGGATTATAAGGGGCCTCACAGAGTTGCATTTCTTTTCCAACCATGTGAGGACACAGTGAGAAGGCACTGTGTGTGAGCCAGGAAATGAGCCCTCACCAGACGCTTAATCTGCTGGAGCCTTGATCTTGGACTTTCCAGCCTTCCCAGAACTGTAGGGGAAAAATTATGTTGTTTATAAGCTGCCCAGTCTATGTTATTTTGTTATAGCAGCCTGAACAGACTAAGATACCACCTCCATGTGTAATTCAATACACCTAAGGAACAGAATGTTTACAGTCAAATTCAGGCACCTAAGCCCACTCACATCCCCAAATGATGGAGGATCTTAAGATTCCTGGGTTCCCTCTTGAGGGAAGCATTGGTGCTATTTCTCAATGGTCATGCTATTGAATTTTGGGATGGTATAATTCTTCCTATCATGGTTTGGAACAAAGAGAAGGGGATTCAGTCAGAATGAAAACTATAGTCTTCATACCTTTCCAAATGCCCCCCTGGAGGTGGCTCCCACCCCATGCAAGAACCACTGGACTGTGGGATGCTCTAGAAATATATTTTGTCTCTTTATTTCAGCTGTGAAGAGTCACAGGGAGTCACAGAAAGGAAAATTCCATTTTATTTAGAATGGTTGTAGTTATCCATGCTTCTGGCTTTCAAGGTAGATCCTTCCACTTTTAAGACTCACTGTCGAAAAGATTAATTAAATTAAGTAGATTAGAATTTCTGGTCAGAATGTGGTGGATTGAACTCTTGCATTTATCTACACGCCCTACCAAGCCTCACAAAAATTACAGTTAAAGCATAAAAGCTTATAAGGACAAAAAATGCAGGATAGGAGACAATATTGGATTGTACTGACAGCAGTTTTATACATAAATCAGATAGAGAATTTGAGTATACACTAATAATAAAAGTACATAGAAAACAAAGAATCAAAATAGAAAACATGTATGTGTGTTATGAATTGAATGTTTGTGTCCCCCTAAAATTAATTTTTGGAAATCTTAACACCCAACGTGATGGTATTATGAGGTAGTGCCTTTGAGGAGTAATTAGGTCATGAGGACAGAGCCCTCATGATGGAACCGTGCCCTTACAGAAAAGACCCCAGAAAGCATTCTCACCCTTTCTCTGCAGTGTGAGGATACAGTGTAGAGAGAGTGAGGATCAAATGAGAAGATGGCAGTCTGCAACCCAGAAGATGACCCTCACAAGACACTAAATTTGCCAGCTCCCTGATCTTGGACTTCCAGCCTCCAGAATTGTAAGAAATAAATGTTGTTTATGAGCTTCCAGTCTAAGGTATTCTGTTAGAGTAGCTCAAATGCACTAAGACAATGTGTTACCACTAGGGAAAACCAAAAAAGTATGCAAGAAAAGAAATGCAATCACAGCACATCACATGGCTTAGTGGTGAACAAAATGGAAAAACATAGATATTGAACATAATGTAAATCTTCTAGAATGAGGAAGGAGTGTGTGTGTGTGTGTGTGTGTGTGTGTGTGTGTGTATGTGTGTGTGAAAGAAATAACAGCATTCTTATCTCCCATACTCAGAAGTCAAGGATAAATTCTAATATTGAAATACAAGGAAAGAAAGAAAATATATCACTATGTGATTTAGAATGTCAGAAGAAATCAAGAGTTGAAAGATTGACTCTAGGGAGCAGGATTTGGGTGGAGAGAAGATAACCTAGGTAGTTGCTGTTTTTTATTATCATTCCCATTGCATTATTTGACTTCTTAGATTACATTCCAACTGTACTTTGATTTAATAGGAATACAAGACGGGGTGGCGAAGACGGACAAGGTGAAATCCAAACTTTTTCTGTAAAGTTATTTTGCAGATATTCTTTCACTATTCCTCCCTGTAATAGAAGTAGACAAAGTTTCTAGGGGTTAATTCCTTTGTCTCAAAATTAATAGTGCATTGGTAGTATTATTACTCTAATTACTATCCATCAACTAACATTATTTGAGCACTTACTCCATGCCACAATTATTCTCAAAAAAAATCCAACAAATTAAGCCGTATTATTACCCCGACTGTACATATGAGGAAACTAAAGCTCAAGTGGCTTGCAAATTTGCCTCAGGTAGCATGGCAAGTTAAAAAAAAAAATTCAGTAAACAAACATAGTTCAAAAGAGCAACTCATTTATCAACTTACATCATAGAAGTCCCTTACTTTGACCTGTGAATGGTTCATCCTTTAAAAACTCCAGGAAACTTAGGGCAAACGTAATTTAGAAATTTGTAGCACCTTTAATCTAAGCCGAACCAGACATCCAGAAGTTTCCCACAGACAGCCCTGCCAATGTACCTCAGTACTGACCTGCAGCACCTTTGGTTTTGGTCTCTTCTGAATTGAGTATGCCAAGAACACTAAATTATATAAAATGATGTCAGTGCTTTCATAATATAAATATTGCACCGAGGCTTTGGGGCTACATCAATAAAACCCAATTTTATAAGGGCTTTAATGAAAAGTCAAATTATGCAATTATCACTTCTGTCATGTCTAATGAAGATACACATCTAAAAGGTTAAAAAAGTAGTAGAGATAGAAGAATGAAAGAAGAAAGTGACTTATCCAGTTTGCTTTTTCGGTCTTCATCTTTTTCTAGCCAGTGTTCAAAAGCTCTATGCACATTTCCTTAAGAGTAACTTTTCCAAGCAGAATAACAAAGTAGGAAAAGGTTTTTTCAGTTCCTTTCCATTCTACTTTTTGGATGCCTTCAATTTTTATGACTCCCTTTTCCAGTGTTTCTTCCTAGATTGCTCTAAGGTGATGGGAGCTAATCTTGATAACCCTAAGACTGGCTTCAAAAGCTTCCCTGGGCTTTCTTTGGACTTCTAAGGGACAACAGTGTCCTTTTTCTCCATAATGACAATGACATATCTTCCTTCAAAGAACTGACTCATTTGACAATTTGAATAGAGAATGGAAGGAGTAGTACAGAACAGAAACAGAAAGCTTGAGGGAAGCATTTTATTATTAAAAAATAAGAGCTCATTTCTAATTTAGATGAATGAATGGACTTGGTACTGTTAAACTGTAGTGAAAAACATTGAGAAAGGAGCAGGCTTTTATGAGAAAGATGATGAATTCAATTGTGATGAAGTCAAGTTTGAGGTTCCTGCAGGACATCCAAATGGAGATGTCCATAGGCCTGTGTCCTGTTCAGGCTACTTCACTAGCAGAATCCAGGAGATGCCATTGAATCCAAACTAGGGGTACAGTGCTGAGAATGGTTTCGGTCTTATTCAGGGTGTGGTACCATAGTCTGGACCAAAAAGAATGTTTTTCCAGACATCAAGGGATTGACAGAAATAGCTAAAATTCTCTGTTTTAGTTTCACTGCCTCCTTCTACCCTTCAGAGCTGTCCCTTCTAATTATCCTCATCTGTTTCTGCTTTAATTGCTTTTCTGGCTCACTGTTTACCCTAGGCTGGGGCTTGCAGATACCGCGCTGCCACTCCCCTCTCCTGTGCCCGCAGAAGACATTGCTGATAGGACAAAGCCTTTTCCCATTGGGTCCAGGTGACCAACATGGCTGCTCTACCTAGGGTTCCCAGCAGCAACCCCCAAGCAGAGCTGGCACAAGAGAAGACACCCATTTCTCCCCATTGTCCTTGCCCAGGCCTAGGCTCTCCAGTCTGGATCCAATTATCTGGGTTTTCTTTGAGATCTTTTTTTCCTCTTATTTTCTAAACATTCCTACAAAATTTTTCACATTTCTGCCCCTCCTTGGTTACCAGTCATTATCTGGAGCTTCCAGCTTCCACACCAAGACCACAAATTTAACCGATTAAAATTATGGAGGTAAAGCAGAAAAGTCATGGACTGTGAATTCAGACCAATGTGGGTTCAAATCCCTGCTCTTTTATGTTACCTGACCCTCCTGAACCTCTGTTTCTACAGCTGTTAAAGGGTGAAAATAACATCGACCTTGCAAGATTGTTTAGAACCTAGCTAATTTACCTAAATCTTGGTACATTGTACTTGATCAGTAAATACTTAGTTTTGTTACTGAGACCATTTTCAACTTCATGCATTTCCTCTCAAAAACCTTAAGTTCCCTGAGCACTGACTGTATGTTTTACTTATCTTTGTGTCTCTCACAATGCCTACCACAGTGTAGGTCCTCAGTATGCCCTTAATATATTCTTCCTGAATAAATGGATAAATGACTTGATGATTTGGGGGGAGTAGGAATCCTTTATTTTTATTTTAAACAAACCAGAGTATATCACAGCAAAAACGCAAGTGATTATCTTCAAAATAATCAGAGTTAGCATTAATTGCATGTTCATTGTATGCTAGATCCTGTTGTGAGTACTGCACTTAAATTAACTCATTCAATCCACCCTCACAAGAGCCCTATGAAGAGGATACTGTGACCATCACCACTTAACAGATAAAATAATTGAAGTAGGGGAAAGACTATTTGTTCAACGTCACCCAGCTAGTAACTAATGGAACAGGAATTCAAGATCAGATGATTTTGCTTCAAGAGGTTCTTAACTCCTGTCCTATACATACATGAAACATGAAAAAAATGCTGCTTCTGGCTGACCTTTTCAGGTTTTGTCCCCATTCCTTGCTATTCACTCTCAGCTGTGGTTAGGATGACTTTGATGAAAAAGTTGGAGAAGCTGTCCCTAAAGAAATCTTAGCACAAACATCCAAGCTCAAGCAACTTCCTTTTAGCAAATGCCCAAATTCTAACATTCAAAATAGATTCAGAAAATTTCCTCAAAACAAAACCAAAAATCTTTCAAAAAACTTTCAAATAAGAAAGCCACATGAGTTTGTAGAGAGAATATCATGTTCCTTGTTCCCAAGGTCTAACTGAAAAGTTGTTTACAAGTATAAATTGATGACTTGCCCATGTCATTATCCATTTGCAGATTTGATTTATCCATCTTCATATGCAAATATATCCACCTTCATATGTGTTTTTTGCATGCTGATGAGTGCACCTGGAATTGTGACATAGGAGATTGAGTAGGTAGGGGCTAAAGGGGGTGGCAAAGTAGGGATGTGCGAAGAGATAAAAAGAAAATGTACTTTAACATATGAGCCTTTCTCTTTGCTGCATACTTCCTGCAGGGAAGATTTCGTCAGAGAAAACTATACAAATAGGCCCCTTCTCCAGTTTATCTGCACCAAAAGTGCTCTTATTGTATGTCCACGCTTAGCAGGTTTGAGAAGAGGTCAAAGTAGTCTGCTCAAGCACTTCGTGAATTCTTAGAGGGGTCGGTACAATTCTCCTTCCTTCTTGACAATTTTTCTTAATCTTCATCTCTTGCTTTGTTGCAGATTTTTTAGTATCTAATTATTAAGCAGAGAAAAGGCCATAGATAGTAACTGAATACAAATTTCAGGTTCTATCTCATGTGAAACTTAACCCTTTCACTTTCAAAAGTTAATCTTTCTACACTACCAACCATAAAGACCAATAATTAGACCTCACATCTTCACTATCCAGACCATTGATGAATAAAACAAACCCATATCCAGGGTGACAGAACTGAAGGAAATCTAGAGGCAAGGCCAAGATGAAGAAGAAATTGGTGTTAGAGTGGAAAGAGCAGTAGATTGAGAATCAGTAGACTGAGAGTCACAAGCCCTGGATCCTTCTCCTTACCATTAGATCTAAAATATGACATTGGGAAACGAACTTCCTCCCTTGACGTTGATATTGTCATTTGTAAAATAACAATAATGAATTAATAATAGTTGCTAACATTTAATGAGAACTCATTAGAGATGTCAGGCACTGTTCTATACTTAAATGCATTAACTCATTTAATCTTTATAGTGGCACCATGAGGTTGGTGCTAATAATATCACCACTGTGTAGACATGAAAACTAAGGCACAAAGAGTTGAGTAACTTGTTCAAGATCTGAAAGCTAGTAGGTGATAGCATCAATGTTACAGTTACATACCTAAAGTCTTTTTCAAATCTAAAATTCTATTTTGTTCTAAATGTCTTTCCTCCTCACCACTGACAAAATCAATTCCAAACTCTCCTATTTATGAGTTTTAAAGGCATGCTTTATAGAGTTACAAAAAACTTTAGAAGAAAAAAAACCCCAACAATTTACTAAAGTTATTCAGATTTTCATTTCATTAAAATATTTTTATTTTGCATGTATAATTTCACGTATTTCCTTTGGGAAATTCCACATAGTTGTAACAGGCCAACTTTTATTATAACTCAGAAATAAGAAAGCACAAAAGTATTTGGCATTGACTAGAAAAATATCTAAATATTCATATACTTTCATCTGGATGGAATAATAAGAGCTAACATTCATTAAAAGCTAAAATTCTTCTAAACACTGTCTAGAGCACTTTACATATACCATCTCGTTTAATCCTCACTTACTCATAAGGCAACATTCTTATGAGATATCGTCTCCATTTTACAGAGGGGCCTAATAACTTACCCACGGGCACACAATGTAGTGAAAACTTTAGGATTTGAATCCAGTCAATCTTGACCCAAAGCCCTCTTACTTAACTTCTCTCTGTGGAAGAAAAGTGAAATCATGAAAAATGGATTTTTGAAGTAAGGTAAACACCAGAGCCTGGGGAGTGCTGTGTTAAGTATTTTAAATCCTGCTCAAAGGTTTAGAATGGCAAAATTAAGTCATGAACAAAAACCAGTCCATAATGACTACTGATCTTTGCCAATTTAAGCATATCATAGCATTAAAATTAATTTTCTGTTATCTATGTCATCTAGGACTTGGAAAAGTACAAGGAATTCTAATTCTCAAAAGAAGTTCAGCCCTCACTTTAGTTAGTAGTTTCAGCTCTTTTCCTGACCAGACATTTTACAGAACAGCCTAGTTATTACAGTTTGTAAAATGGAACGCTATGACATTTTGTGAGTTCTTTTTTCCTTTCTGGCTTACGCTGCAGTATAAGATGACTTTGAAGTGGATAAAAGTGCGTTTAGAGAAAGAAAGATTGAGGAGATACATGTCCTGTGCTTGGACACTATTTCAGAACAATAATCAAGCTTAGTTAATTTGTTTGCCAAAATGTCTCTAAAATCTGTAACATATGAGATAATGTGTGAACCATTTTTCACTTTCCAATTTCTGCTTTAAAATGTGGAGAGTTGAGTAAGTCTTTAGGTTGGTTACAGAATACCCCGGGTACACTGGTTAATAGATAAACCAAGTCCATAGCAGCAAATGTGAGAAATGCAAGATAGGGTAGTCTTTTCTTTTATCTAAGAAACCACAAGGTTTTCTGTTCTTCTGAAATATTTCATATTACCATATGGAAGCACTGCTTCATGGTCACTGCAGCAAATAAGGCCAGGTTATTCTCTGCAGAGATATAAATATGCATTGCTGGAGACAGTTGGGTATCTTCTTTTATAAGCGTATTGACATGGGAAAGGATTTGTTTTTTTCAATAGGATGCTTCCATCAAATTATTGCCATAAACATTTGATGTACTGTAGCAAATTAACATTTAAACACTGGGTTTATATGCTTTTTTGTTTGTTTTATAGCCGCAAGGAAAACCCACCTTTTCTTAGCTTTTAGTATCATGAATCACAGACCTGTTATTTCCTCCTTCCCATCTACATTTTAACATTTTCAGACAAATAGCACTGTCTCCAGAAAAGCAGTAATTTCATTTTTGCCAGTTATGTTCTTTGTTCAGTTTCAATTTGACTTCCCAGAATCACATACTGAAAGGAACATTGAGAGATCATCTGTGCCAATCACCCCATGAAGGTATCTTACAGCGTGCATGTACTTCATGGCTAGATAAGAGATTCTCTATTTGATAAATAGTCTCTTCCATTAAGATAGCTATGTACATAAAAGTGATCAACCAGCATGTACTTATTTTTTGTTGCGTGTAGAGAACTGTTACAGGTTTTATGGGAATCATTATAACAAACAGGAAGAAATCTTATATCACAGTTTCCTTATCTGTAAAATAGGGAGTGATACTCCCTACCTTACAGAATTGATGTGACTTGCACAGAAATCCATTGGAGTCATTAGTACTATTAACCTATTTTGTAGATAAAGAATCTTAAAGTTCACAGAGGTTAAGTGCATCACTGTATTCTGGCCAGTGTCATGAAGCAAGTAAGTGGTAAAGTCTGAATCTCGATCTTTTGATCTATAGGGTTTTTTCTTCTAGTCTCTTGTTCTGTTTCTCCACCCACATCTGAATACCTTATATTTACATAGCAGGACATATTTTATAAGTTTCTTCCACATATATTCTTATTTTGAGTAGATATTTTTATTTCACGAATGGAGAAACTGAGACATTGAGTAAATGGTTTGTCTGTGGTCATTTGGCTGGGGAAGCACACTAGGTTTTAGACTCCTCTCTTCTGGGCCTGAATTAGTGAATTTTCCACTGCACCACATCAGTCACCAGAGTTTACAATCTTACTTAGGAATCCACATAAACACACTTGAAACAAAGAAAAATTAAGTCTTAAAACTCTACACTACAAGTACAGGGGGAGATGAGTTCATGAGCTGAAGTGGTTTTTCAGTTTTCATACTTTCTCCATTCTTACCAGCTCTCTTGTCATTTTCTGAGGCCTGTACAGTTCAATTTTCTCCTTTCCCTACATCATTTCAGTCAATCTGTTTTCCCTTGAACTTCATATGACTTGTCTATTACATATTTCCAAGTGTAAGTATTACATTCCTTTCATCCTGGAACATGGTTGTCTTCGCAAATGTTCAAATGTGCTTAGAACTATTTCTCTTTTTGTTAACATAGTGACGGATTGCTCATTCTTTCACAGGGTTTACGTGTTCATACAGATTGTTAAATACCTTCCATGTTATTCCTCAGCTTATGTGGCTGTGCAGGAAGTTGTCAATGACTCAACCTTAGCTGCGTGCCAAGTACTAGAGCTGTGAGCAACCCCCACCTCTAACGGCGCGTCCTATGTCCTGCCTTTGCCTCCCACTGGAAAGCACATCTGCGGTGACCAGTCATATCTTGGATTATTATTCCCCCGATGTTTTGGCCTAGCGGAAGGCCTTGTTCATTTTACAAGGCTGCCTTGTATTCTTCCTAGTGGTGAAGTTAAGGCAAATAAAAAAGTGGCTTGAGCTGTGTGCCACTCTGGGGCCATGCTGCCTGGGCTCAATAAGCAGTTCTGCCAAAGCTTTGTGACCACTACTTAGCTACTTTGTGCCTCAGTTTCCTCATCTGTAAAATAGAAATAATAAATGTAGCTATCTCCTTGGATTATCGTGTAGGTTAAATGAGTCAAAGAGCATAGGAGTCAAAGAGTTTGAGCACATAAATGCTCAATGAATGTCATTTTCTACTATGAAATTTTTTGTTAATCAGCATAATATGGCTGGCATAATGTAGGGAAGGTGATATATTTTATCAGCTCATTGAAGCCTCCTGAGAACCTGAAAGACCAGTGTCACTACGACCATTTATGAGGCAGAGAGGATATTTGATTTGCCCAAATTATTATGACTAGAAAATGGTAGAGTCAAAAGGTAAATTCAAATCAGTATGATTCTTGTATGCCAAATAAGAACTGACAGCTGATATTTGTTCAATGCTTATGACTCTTTTGTCTCACATAACAATCCCTTAAAATTACACTAGTATTATAATACACTTTTTACAGTTCAGGAAATTGAGTCTTAGTGAGTTCAAGTAACTTCTTAAAAATCAAGTCAGTCTGACACTGATTCAAAATATAAAAATGTTTTGATAAGAAGAGCATCTCAAAATTAGATGGTTAACATTGAGACAACCTGGTGATGTTTTTTGATAAATAACTTCTATCTTGTGGAACAAAACATAATAGCAAGAAATAAAGCCTCTCTAATGGAGATTATATGTGAAAATATTATATATTGTAAGATTTAATCGTTACCTGCAATTTAGTACATCTCTAAATGAAGTCTGAAAGAATCAAGTATTTCTTCCTTTAGATTACACCATAAACTGTATTTCATTGGCTCTAAGCACATTTATTATATTTTAAAATTTTCTAAGTTAAGATACTCTTTAAAATTATAACTGGAAAAATTTTCTCTTTAGTGATAAATAAGATAGCAAGCTTTTTACAGTTGATGACTTCTTCTTCTTCTTCTTCTTCTTCTTCTTCTTCTTCTTCTTCTTCTTCTTCTTCTTCTTCCTCCTCTTCTTCCTCTTTTTTAGATACTGACAATCTTGATTATAGCTCACTGCAGTCTTGAACTCCTGGCCTCAGGCAATGCTTCTGCTCCTGCCTCAACTTTCCAAAGTTCTGGGATTCCAAGCGCATGCCATCATGTCCAACCTGACTTGATGACTTCTTAAGATTCAATGAAACCTGGTATTTTATATATTTATTTTCTATTATGTGATCTCATTACTAGGGCCTTCAATTTGTTTTTTATTAAAAAAAAAAAAAAAAAAAAAAAAAAAAAACAGCAAGCTCCTTGTTGGGACCCATTAAGGAATGAGAACTCTCACAAAAATGTTTTTTAATTCATTCACAATGCTCCATATTTCACTGGTAGTTACAATAAATCACAAGCTGATACTTCATGGAGGGAAATATGTAAAGGGCTTTCCCTGGGCAGATTTAGGTGATTCTGTACGTTAAAAATGTTAATCAAATTAGAAAGTCAGTATGCTGGTTGAACATTTCTTTTCTTAAAGATTCCTTTTGACTTCATGGAATTACAGTTCAAACATTTGCAAGCTCTTATTTTTGAAAGATACTAATTACTGTCAAAATTCCCCTCCTGTAGTGTTCACTTAAAATTTCTTTTTCTCTGACCCAGTCTTTCAAATTTCCACCCCCAGTTTGACTTCAGGCTTTTATCCACCACTTGCAGGCAAGAGTTTTAAAAGCTCTTCCTGTCTTATTTGCTTGAAATAATTTTTGCTCCCCAGAAGAATATTCTTTCATCGTAAATTTCTATCTGTTGTTTCTTTTCTGGATAATCAGGATAATAAGCATTTTTATTCTAGTCTTTTCATGGCTGAGACACCTATAACAAAAGGCAGATTAACAAGAAAAAAGCATACACATTTATTTAAGTTTTACATGATTAAGAGAGCCTTCAGAAATGAAGACCCAAAAGAACAGGCAAACATGCATTTTTTATGCTTAGGTTTGAGACGAGGTGGATGGTTGTGGAAAAGTATGACTGGACAAAGGAGGTATGCTCTAATGGTAATAAACTGGGGGGAACTTAGCAAGGTCTGTTTGTTCACATTTTTCTGTGTCCCTGGGTCATCAGAGATAAGAATGTTTTTTTCTTCTGGTATTAGAGAGGGCACCTCTTGCATGAGAGTCTTATGACCTGCTTCAGGGTAGAAGGTAGAAGGGTGGGAGAAAGTAAGAGAGTGACTTTCCTAGATTTTCTAACCTGCTTCCGGCAGGGGGGAAATGAGGGGAAGGTAAAAGTGATCTTCCTACTTCTACTGTTTTCTCAAATGCCAACATGCCATATTTTGGGGTTGCCTGTCCTAAACACCAACAATTGTAACAAATGTACCACATTAATACAAGATGATAGGGGAAACTGTGTGTGGGGCGGGGGAGGTTGGGGGGGTAGGTGGAGGGTGTGTGTACAAGAACTTTTTGTACTTCCTGATGAATTTTTCTGTAAACCTAAAACTACTCTTTAAAAAAAGTCTGTTGGCTGGGTATAGTGGCTTATACCTGTAATTCCAGCACTTTGTGAGGCTGAGGCAGGAGGATCAATTGAGTCCAGGAGTTTGAGATAAACCAATGCAACCTAGTGAGACCTGTCTCTACAAACAATTTAAAAATAAGCAAGGTGTGCTGGTGCACACCTGGAGTCCCAGTGGTGATCACACCATTGCATTCCAGCCTGGGCAACAGAGTGAGACCCTGTCTCAATAATAAAAATAATAATAATAAAGTTTATTAATTCAAAAATATCTATTTTCCCAAATTGAAAATGTAATATGGCCCACAGCTTTATGACTTCTCAATTCAATCATCTTAGTTACCTTCCAGGAGCAAGCTTAGACCCAGTCATCCTGGAAGGGCACATTTTTTGTTGTTTAGGAAATTACCACAAAGGACTGAAAGAAGGAAACAATGCAAGTGATTCAATGTGCAGCGTGCTCCCTTTCCTCACTGAGTCAGTAACATTAGTGCTTATGCAGCACTTTTTGTGCTTAGATTGCCTTATAATAGCTTAATAACGTAATACCTGAGCCTCACAATACTTCTGTGAGGTAGGTGGTCAGCAAATACTTTGGTTAGAAGTTTCATTTGAACAACCTGATGCCCAGAATTGTTAATGGAATACCCAAGGTAGTAGTGAGTCAGAGAGTGAGGAGGGACGTGGACATGGGTGTATCCCTTTCTGAATGCCTTTTCTGTCTCATTGGCTTTTACCAGATCAGCTTGCTGGCAAACGGGTGTTTGCCAAATGGTTGACTGACTCAATATCCTTACCCTCTTAGGTTTCAGGAGTTTTTTGGCACATAGCAGGTCTTTAACCTCCATGTCTTTTGTTAGCATAAGTTGCACTTGCCAATCACCTCAGCCAAATACTAGTAGAGAGAAGGTAACTAGTAATCTCCATGGAAACAATTTTTCTATAGATGAAAAACAAAATGGACATTGATGGAAAAACTCTTTCATACTTCCTTAAAAATGAAGGTGCTACTGTTATTGTCCTTACGGTCAAAGCAAGAAGAGGAGTGTTCATCCAACTGTTAATCTCAATAATTCGTGTTTCTTTAGTACAAAAAGAGTATTGTAGAATGAAGCTGGTGGGGGTATGCTGGAGTTCTGTCATAACCATAGAATTTTAATTCTGGATGTGTGTGCATTTTAGAGTCTAGAATTCTAGAGTCCTTTAGAATGAAGGTTGTTATATTTTAAAAAGATAACTTTGTTATTCTACATTTGAAACCACTTACTCATTTCTGAAAGAAATCAGATATTAACGGGAAAGAGGTATAGATACGTAATTTTGCCTTTATTACATCTGGAGGGTACTTTTTAAAATTTTTTCCAGAGCTATTAAAGTGGAGGAAAATAAAAGATATTGGTCCTTAGATCATTGGTATAAATCGGGTAATTACCTGGTTTTTTTTTTTTTTTTTTTTTTTTTTGCTCTGTTGCCCAGGCTGGAGTGCAGTGGCCGGACCTTGGCTCACTGCAAGCTCCACCTCCCGGGTTTACGCCATTCTCCTGCCTCAGCCTCCGAGTAGCTGGGACTACAGGCGCCTGCCACCTCGCCCAGCTAGTTTTTTGTATTTTTTAGTAGAGACGGGGTTTCATCGTGTTCGCCAGAATGGTCTCGATCTCCTGACCTCGTGATCCGCCCATCTCGGCCTCCCAAAGTGCTGGGATTACAGGCTTGAGCCACCGCGCCCAGCCCAGGTAATCATCTTTACCAGCATAATGGTCTCTTAGGAATAGAGAATATGTATATTAGCATAAATAAATGAAACATCAAATGTGAATGAATTAATTAGCAAACAAACACTGGAAGTTGGAGAAAAATCTGTGCTGAAGGCTGACAAAGTACTCAGGGTTGAAGTAAGGTCAGACAGAGGCAGACCTATTCAATACAATGTTTTCTGTTTTTTGTTTGTTTGTTTCTGGGAAGTAAACAGGAAAGTTTGCATGAAATCATTTTACATGAAGTGATACTGGGTTTGCATTTTTTCAAAGAACAATTACTTATCGAGCACCCACTATGTTCAAGGTTGTGTGTCTACATGTTGTGGTAGATACAAAGATAAATTCTTTTATTTTTTTTTTAGATAGGGTTTTGCTCTGCCACCCCAGCTGGAGTGCAGAGACACTATCATAGCCCATTGCAACCTTGAACTCCTGGGCTCAAGCAATCCTCTCACCCCAGCCTCCCATGCAGCTAGGACTACAGGTGTGTGCCACCATACCCACTCAAAAATAAATTGCTACCAAGGTGTTTGTAAGCTAGTAAGATAAAATTTTTTCTGAATATAATAATGGAAAATTATAAGCAGGAAGCACCTTTATTTTAGCATTGAAATTTAATATATCTTTGTTTTGTGATTAATGATGCTAATTCATATATAGGATATTTAGAAGTTAAAAATTTTATAATTTTTTTATTAAAGGAATGCCTTATCACAATATAGCTACACAACCTTTAAAAAACCAGTGTGGACCAGGCGTGGTGGCTCACACCTGTAATCCCAGCACTTTGGGAGGCCAAGGTGGGCAGATCACGAGGTCAGGAGTTGGAGACCATCCTGGCCAACAGGGTGAAACTCTGTCTCTCCTAAAAATACAAAAATTAGCTGGTTGTGGTGGTACACACCTGTAATCCTAGCTACTTGGGAGGCTGAGGCAGGAGAACCACTTGAACCTGGGAGACAGAGGTTGCAATGAGCTGATATGGCGCACCTTCAGCCTGGCGACAGAGTAAGACACTGTCTCAAAACAAAACAAAACAAAACAAAACAAAACAAAAAACAGTGCGATCAACAACTAAATCCGAAGTACCTATAATTATCAAGGCAGCAATTAGCTTTAAAAAAAAATAAATCAAACATTAGGGATCTCAACACACATTTATATGTTTTTATTTCATCTATACAATTAGATTTCGATTATTTCAATATTTTGTTGCAAAATTATTTCAGCAAAGATCGACAAATCTCTAAATCTTGAATTTGATGTTGCAAGTTTTTCTTTATATGAAGAAAGAATTAATTTTATAAGTGCTGCATAATTAAAACAGAAACATATTTTAGAAATTGAAAAAAAGGAAAAAAAATACCTGTGTTACTATTTCTGGGCCATGTAATAATGAAGACTAATGGCATATTATTTTTCAGTTGAAAGCTAAACATAGTGTAAGATTAACAAACCATGTCATCATCAATTTCTAATCTAGAGTACCATTTTAATTAACCAAGAAAATATTATTGCAGTTATCTAAAATAAGAACTTTCTAGTCACTAGTTTCCAAATAGAAACAGGAAAAAAATTACTGTACATGGTAACTAAAAGAAAGTAAATGCTTTTAAAAAGTTGTTTATTTTCTCATAATATAAATGTTTATTCCTTTAATTTATTCTATTGTTAAAATCCTTTTGAAAAGAATCTCCTTTAAAGGCTGAGCATTCTGAAAGTTACAGCAAACCAGATGCTTGAAGCCTTTTTTTGCTTGTTTTGGACTATACACGATGTGTGAATATCTTTTTTTTTTCTTTTCTAATCTGAAACACAAAAAGTACCAGAGATCCTTTTGTTATCAGTATGCATCAGAATTTGAAGAAAGTTAGACATAAAATATTTCTTGGAAGAAGAATAAACAGGTTATGCCAGTTAAAACAAGCCAAGGACTTTAGAACTACAGTATTTGTAATGTTATTAGTAAACTGGGCAGCTCATGGGGTGAAACCCATAATCAAAATGTTTGCAGTATACTGAAAAAGAGAAAGGAAGATATTGAAAGAAATGTCACATTTTCACTGCGTGTGGATGTTTTCAACAAAGCTAGGAGCTTTGTGCCCAAGCCAGCTGGCATTCTACCCTATCTATATAGAATTCTGTGACACTTTTTAAGCCATGAAAAATTTGATTAAGCATTATGTATGTTCCTTACAGCAAGAAATTCTCTCGCCTGCTATAAGTCAGCTGTTTTCATCCAATTTTCTAAAGAAGAGAAACTATCAAAATAAAGGTTCACTTTGTTCCATCAAGAATTAAACCCACTCTCACCATTACAAACACGGAAAAAAAAATTCAACCTGACCTTTCCCTGTTACTGTTTATACCCTGGGGTTTGAATTTGATTCTTCTTGATCACTTTGAGGATGTCAAAGTATAATCTTCAAAGGTATAAAATGATTGATATATAGTATTCACAATAGACTGTTTTAGGTAATACATGTATGTAGTAATTCATTTTAAACATTCCTTTGATAATTAAAGCCTCATTCTTAAAGAAAACACTTAGAAATTGGGTATCACAAAGAACTACTGTTATAGTTTCTGCCTCTTCTGGTATACATCTCTTTTAAGAGTTATTATACACTAACTGTATTGATTTCTTATAAATGTGTTTTTTATACTTCCCTTCTCATTTCATTATTTTGTATTTAATTATTTTTAAAAATATTTTTTGGCCCCATGTAGAAACTGCTTTTCTGTTTTGATGTTACTTTCTTACTCATCTAATTTTATCTTAATTATGCTTGAAGATGTTGTACTTTTTGTATCTTTAGATTTATTGTTGTCAGTGACTTTTTGCTGTTTTCTAAATTTCATAAAAAGAAATCGTGTGTACAATACATGAGAGGAATACCTCCGATTAAAATTCTGTAAGTAAGGATGGAGGTTTTCATATTTCAGAAGAAAGAAAAAAGCAACCTAGCTTAAAAATTTGTTTAAATTGACTGATTATAGTTGTTAAGGAATGGAAAAAATCAGTAAGAATTAAAGACCTTCATGATTTTGGCCCATTTTTTACATGGAACCACGTCAAACCTATCCAAGAGGAGCAAAAGGAAGAGGAAAGGAATAGAAAACATTCAAGTGTGCCATAAAAATGAACACACTTTTTATTTGGTAGACTATACACTCAGCTGGAAATTCTCTTAAAAAGATAAAACCAAAATCTATAAACCAGAGAGTTAGGAGTATCACCTACAGGTTTCGATAATTGCATTGAAACGCTTAACACGAATTTCCACTTCTTTGTAGTTAAAAGGGCATTGTCTCCATGAGAAGGAATCTGAGGAAAAGCTGCTGAAGTGTGGCTTTCTGTCTTGACACTGATTCACAGGAATATTGCAGCAGCCCTCTGCCTGACTCCAAATTCAAGATCACAGTTTCCTCTTTTCACTAGACGTTACATACTGTATGCATTAAATATTTACAGTGGGTACCTTTTAAAAGGATCTCTTTTAAAAACAATAAAGGAAACAACATTCCAAGTTAATACAACTTAGTATTGCTGAATAAATATGTCATTTCATCATATAATTAAAAATTTTGTCATACAATTAAAAAAATTCTGGTAGTATTTATTTAAAAAATTAGACAGACAAATTTAACAATGAGGTTATTTCATTATAATCAGTACTTACCTCAATAGGAAGAAGGCATACCACTGCTTCCCTGCCTCACTTTCTTGGAACTCCTCTTCCTTTCAGAGGTGCTCTGAGGGTGGAAATCAGATGGAGGTTAGCAGTGGTATGACAGTTTGGCCAACATTAGGGCTTTTGTGAAAGATACACTGTCACTAGGGTCACACTATTCTCAGAAGGTAAGTAACCCAATAGACTGGAGGTAACATAAACTTGCCCCATATTTCCATGTCAGAAAAGGGCAATTAGTGGCGGGGGGCAGGGGTCTGCTTTTGTCCCCGAAAGGTCTGTCTATTGAAATACTATCATAGTGACCATCCCACCCAGCTGAGTTGGTTCACCAAGTCATCCTTTACTGACACAAGTTATGCAACTACCCTTTAATACTTCCTTCTCTTCTGATAGCAGATTTCCTCTTATCCTTGGTTTTATAAACTTCACCTATTATAGACACTTGATTTTCTTCTCATCAATTCACACTGCATATATTTCTTTAATCTTCCAGAGTCAAATCCATCTTTCTGTCTTTCCTGCTTTCTTTTCCTTCATTTCCTTCATTTCCTTCCTTCCTTCTTCTTTCTTTTCTTCCTTCCTTTCTTTCTTTTTCTTTCTTTCTTCCTTCCTTCCTTTCTTTTTCTTTCTCTTTACTTCTTTCTTCTCTCTCTCTTTGTTTTCTTTCTTTCTTCTCCTTCTCTCACCCTATCCATCCATTCCTGACTTCTTCATCCTCCTCTCCCTCCTCCTCCTACCCCTCCTCCTCGTTATTTTGCTTCTTTGGCTCAACTTTCTTGTTTTAAACAGAATTCATGAGCAAAGACTAGATAGTCTGAAATCTTTCAGAAGCCCTTTTGTTGATTCATGAAAAATACTGTCTTCAGCAGTGAATTAATCCTTTGGAGTTAACTACTTTCATTTCTGCCATTAATAGTGCTTATTTGTATAACTCGAGGCTAGTCTGTTTAAAATCTATGAGGATTTTTCTAAGTGACTAAAATAGGTACCATTCAGTGAATGTTTACTTGGTGGTACACGCTTCTCATGATTTTTCTCTACTTCTTTCATTAACCCTGCAAGGGAGAATACATTATTAATATTTTACGAGTAAGAAAACAGGAGTTTCTAGAAGTTAAGTACATTGCTTCAAGCAGATTAAATAATAATATGTGTCATACCGAAAAAATGTATAAATATGGACCACATACATATTTGTTAAACAGAACATACCTAAGACACAGTTACTAGGAGGTGAAACTAGAATTCTGAAGTCTCCGTTCTTTCTGCTACAACATGTAGCTTTTAAGACCTAAATCAGAATGAACCAAAGAAACTAATCAAGAACCATGCCAAAGAAAATGCAACCAAAATGGATTTATTTGATCTTGCTTTAAAAAATAAAATATAAGTCAGCTCTACTGACCTGGAAATGTTTTTAGCTTGTATCATTTTCTTTAAACAAACAAAATAAACAAACAAAAACTGATGCTAACTGTAGTGTGTCATAATGATGTAAAACCCAAACCAAAAATCTGTGCATGCAGGAATGACTAAGTGTGAATAAAGAAAATGTATTAACCTTTCAACAGGAATTATCTTTAAGTGACTATGGATCTTTTATTTATTTTCTACTTTACATTTTCCTGTATTTTCCAAATTTTCTATAGTAAGTATGAGTTGCTTTTCCAAGGAAATAGATCTTCAGTAAAATTAATTGGTATGTTAAATTAGTGAAAAAGAAAAAAAAATGTTTTGCTGTTATCAGCTTACATTTTTACCGTGAGATTAAAAAAAAAAAAAAAAAAAAAAAAGCAACTACGTAATATCAGGTGATTGTGTACCATGTTTGCAAAAAATATTTTAATCAGGGCTTAGAGAGTTTAGGAACCCCCTGCCATGACAAGCATGCTACCTGTTCGAAGAAAGAAAAAAAAAAGTCTTAACTGAGTTAAGCTTTGGAGTTTAATTACTATTTGAATGAAGAATTAAGACTTAAAACCCAGTTGGGCATTAAGTCATCAAGGCCTCTGACACACTGTTTTAATAAAGCTCCTGAAGTTGATGCCACACAGGAAACAGGAGCAAAAAAAACCCAACTCAGTGAATTCCAGTATTGAATTGGTACTTTATGAAAACTGTAGTTTGTCTTAAGAATTTGAAGGAAGGGGAAATCTGTTCAGCTCATTTATTTTCAGACTTCAAAATTTCTCCACAGTCCTTCATTTAAGGACAAGCCGCACCTTCTAAGTTTATTCCCAACTGAGAGGGACATATCCATTCTAGGAAATTGTTTTATAACTTTGGTACTTCCAGTTTCCATCATTTGAATTGAAATATATTTAATTTGAAAACTGTAGTGTCTGATTCTCCAACAAATCATCCTTCGTGAGGATGGTTAGGGTTTCTCAGATGTGCTTTCATGTTCATCCTGGAAGTACCTGGTAGACTGTGGACAATTATAATGTAGATGTAAAGAATAATTTGAGAAGTGTTAGTCTATTCATTCATTCACCAAACATTGCTTCATATGCTGAGAATATAAAGACAAATGTGAAATGGTCTTGGTCTTCAAGAAGCCAGGTGAGGGGCCAGAAGATACCGATTGTATTTGCATGGAGAAGTGGGACTACTGTCCTGTGTGCTTTAAAAACCACCCGACTCAGTTCTCAATTTCTGGAAACCATCCTGAACTAGTATGCGTGCGTGTGTGTGTGTGTGTGTATGTATGTGTGTATACACAATCATGATTTGCTTAATGATGGGGATACATTCTGAGAAATGGGTCATTAGGTGATTTTGTCACTCTGCAAATATCATAAAGTGCCCTTACACAAATCGAGATGACATAGCCAATTACATACCTAGACTATATAGTATAGCCACTTGCTCCTAGGCTACAAACCTGTAGAGTGTTTTACTGTACTGAATACTATAGGCAATTGTGACACAATGGTATGTAAAGATACCTAAACATAAAAATAGTACAGTAAAAATAAGATATAAAGGCTGGGCACGGTGGCTCAGACCTGTTATCCCAGCACTTTGGGAGGCTGAGGCGGGCGGATCACCTGAGGTCAGGAGTTCGAAACCAGCCTGACCAATATGGTGAAACTCCATCTCTACTAAAAATACAAAAATTAGCTGGGCTGTGGTGGCACGTGCCTGTAGTCCCAGCTACTCAGGAGGCTGATTCAGGAGAATTGCTTGAACCCAGGAGGTGGAGGTTGCAGTGAACTGAAATCATGCTACTACACTCTAGCTTGGGCAACAGAGGTAGACCCTGTCTCAAAAAAACCCCAAAAAAACAAAAAACAAAAAAACAACCCAGGGTATAAAATTAAACATGAGACACCTGTATAGGTCACTTAACCATGAATGGAGCTTGCAGGACTGGAAGTTGCTCTGGGTGAATCAGTGAGTGAGTGGTGAGTGTATGTGAAGGCCTAGGACATTATTACATACTACTGTTGGCTTTATAAACACGGTACACTTAGGCTACACCAAATTTATAAAAACAATTTTTCTTTCCTAATAATAAATTAACCTTAGCTTACTGCAACGTTTTTACTGTATAAACTTAATTTTTTTTAACTTTTTGACTCCTTTGTAATAACAGATATACACATTTGCCTAGGCCTACACAGGTCAAGATCATCAATATTGTCTCCACCTCCACATTTTGCCCCACTGGAAGGTCTTCAGAGGCAATAACATTCATGGAGCTGTCATCCCCTATGATAACAATGCTTTCTTGTGGATACCTCCTGAAGGACCTGCCTGAGGCTATTTTACAGCTAACTATATATATTTATATAAAATAAAATATAGTATATAATATATGACATTAGATATATATTTAAATATATAGCTAAATTTTGTATAATATATAAACATATATTTTTTATATTATATATTATATATAAACATACTATATATATATAAAATAAAAGGAGTATATTCTAAAATAATGATAAAAAGTACAGTATAGTAAATACATATGTCAGTTACACAGTGGTCTATTCTCATTCTCAAGTACTAGGAAGTGTATATAATTGTAGGTGCTATACTCTATATGACTGGCAGCCCAATAGGTGTGTTTACACCAGCATCACAACAAACACGAGTAATATGTTGTGCTACAATGTTAAAAGTTTTCAGCTGCATTATAATCTTATTATAAATGCCATCTGTCATTGACTGAAATGTCATTATGTGGCACATGACTGTGTATGTACATACACATGGTCTTATAAATATAAAAATATACTGACACATATACATGTATATTTATATACACACATAAAACTCAAACTCTTTCTTAAGTTATTACATTGGGAACCTAGCTTCAAGAGGAAAAAGAAAGAGAAATAACTCCTTTCTGGGGAGGGTTGACTTATCAGGTAAAGAATTTATGAAAGAGTACAAAATAAAAGTACATAGTAAAAATATTTTTTATACATTTATTTATTTATTTATTTATTTATTTATTTATATATTTATTTATTTATTTATTTATTTTGCGACAGAGTCTCTCTTTGTTACCTAGGCTGGAGTGTAGTAGCATGATCTCGGCTCACTGTGTCCTCCACCTCCTGCCTCAGCCTCCCAAGTAGCCGGGCGCACCCAGTGCGCATCACTACGCCCAGCTAATTTTTGTATTTTTAGTAGAGACAGGGTTTTGCCATGTTGGTCAGGCTGGTCTCGAATTCCTGGCCTCAAGTAATCTGCCAGCCTTGGCCTCCCAAAGTGCTGGGATTATAGGCATGAGCCACCATGGCTGGCCTGATATTATTTTATTTTAAAAATAAATAATGTAGTCAATGGCCACAAAAGAGTATACAGTAAATACAAGTCTCTCTCATTGCCTTGTCCATAAAACACAACAGGCACAACTGGTAGCAATTTGTTGTTATTCTTCCAGAAAGATGGTATGCCTGTAAAAGCATAAATGTATAAAACAAATAACAGGATACTACACACTCTGTGAAGCACCTTGCTTTTTCACCTCATTAAACATTTTTAAAATTTGTCGAAACATTTCAAACACACAAAGGAGAAAATACTGCTTCGTATTACCAGGCAGGCTGTGGACCACACGGCTCCATAGGATACCCTTCACATTGACAGTGATGTGAATAGTTCTGTCTGAAGTAGGGCAGCCCTCTGCTGAAAATAACAAAACATGAATCCCCTTGTATCCACTCACCACACAGCTGTCTGAAAGCAAGACAAAATACCAAGGTTTGCTCCAGTTTTTTGAAAACTTAACAGATATGGTTGAGGTTGTTTGAGTATTCCTTCCTGATTTCATTATTGTCTTGCCATCCCACCATAGTCATAGATTTAGTGTTTTACAAGACCCATGGATAATTTATATATTTACTAGACACATATATCTATTAATGTAGATAATACAACACAATGTGCCTATATTTGCTGGTATCAAAAGTTTACATAAATAGTATATTGCTGAATGTATCATTCCACAACTTGCTTTTTCAGTCTTCTTACTTCTTTGATATTCATCTTCACACAAGTCTCTCTAGTGCACATTTTAAATGCTATATAGAATTCCACTATATGACTATATCACAATTTCCAAATCTACACTCCTATTAAATGACATTTCTGTTTTTAAATATTTTTCATTAGAAACCATGCGGCAATAAACATTGTTACACCGATTTCCTTCTGCACATATGAACTTTTCCTAAAGTTATAAATCTAGAAGTAGAATTACTAAGTTGGAGAGTATGAACATCATCAACTTTATGATATTTCAAATTGCTCTCCAAAGTAGTGGTACAAATTCACGTGCTTACTAGCAGTATATGAGAGCTATTGTTATTCTAAAACCATAACAACTCTTGATACTGTTATAATTTAAATTTTGCCAAGTCGAGTTGATGTCTAACTGTTAGTTTTTCATCTTCCTAATTATTAGTAGGGTGAGGATCTTTCCATATGTTTATTATTCACTTACTTATCTCTTGAATTGCCTGTTCACATTTTGCTCATTCTTTAGCATTTATAGGGGTTATGAATCTCTTTTCAAAGGATATGGTTTATTTTTTCACTTTATGTTTTGTGTCTTTGTTGAATGCAAGAGTTTAAAAGAAAATCTTGGTGTCATCAAATTTTCCAACCTTTTGCTCTACTTTTTGTGTCTTGTCTAACAAATTTTTCCGCATATAAATGTTATGTAGATAGTCCATATACTTTTTATTTTCACCAAAAGCTGTTTTAACATTTAGATCTTTAATCCATCTGGAATTTATTTTTGTATATGATGTGAGAATGGGATCCAATTTTATTTTATTTTTTTCCATATAGTTAAGCAATTGTCCTAGTACTATTTATTGACTAGTCCTGCCTCTCCTCACAGACTTATAGTGCCATATTGGTCATATTTCAAGTTTACACATATGCAAGTATCTGTTTCTGGGCTTTCTTTTTTTTTCATTTTTTAAAATTATACTTTAAGTTCTAGGGTACATGTGTACAATGTGCAGGTTTGTTACATATGTATACATGTGCCATGTTGGTGTGCTGCACCCATTAACTCGTCATTTACATTAGGTATATCTCCTAATGCTATCCCTCCTCCCTCCCCCTACCCCATGACAGGCCCCAGTGTGTGGTGTTCCCCTTCCTGTGTCCAAGTGTTCTCATTGTTCAATTCCCACCTATGAGTGAGAACATGTGGTGTTTGGTTTTCTGTCCTTGCGATACTTTGCTCAGAATGATGTTTTTCAGCTTCATCCATGTCCCTACAAAGGACATGAACTCATCCTTTTTTACAGCTGCATAGTATTCCATGGTGTACATGTGCCACATTTTCTTAATCCACTCTATCACTGATGGACATTTGGGTCGGTTCCAAGTCTTTGCTATTGTGAATAGTGCCGCAATAAACATACATGTGCATGTGTCTTTACAGCAGCATGATTTATAAGCCTTTGGGTATATAACCAGTAATGGGATGGCTGGGTCAAATGGTATTTATAGTTCTAGATCCTTGAGGAATCATCACACTGTCTTCCACAATGGTTGAACTAGTTTACAGTCCCACCAACAATGTAAAAGTGTTCCTATTTCTCCACATCCTCTCCAGCACTGGTTGATTCCTGACTTTTTAATGATCATCATTCTAACTGGTGTGAGATGGTATCTCACTGTGGTTGTGATTTGCATTTCTCTGATGACCAGTGATGTTGAGCATTTTTTCATGTGTCTGTTGGCTGCATAAACGTTTTCTTTTGAGAAATGTCTGTTCATATTCTTCACCTACTTTTTGATGGGGTTGTTTGATTTTTTTCTTGTAAATTTGTTTAAGTTCTTTGTAGATTCTGGATATTAGCCCTTTGTCAGATGAGTAGATTGCAAAATTTTTTTCCCATTCTGTAGGTCGCCTGTTCACTCTGATGGTAGTTTCTTTTGCTGTGCAGAAGCTCTTTAGTTTAATTAGATCCCATTTCTCAATTTTGACTTTTGTTGCCATTGCTTTTGGTGTTTTGGACATGAAGTCCTTGCCCATGCCCATGTCCTGAATGGTATTGCCTAGGTTTTCTTCTAGGGTTTTTATGGTTTTAGGTCTGACATTTAAGTCTTTAATCCATCTTGAATTAATTTTTGTATAAGGTGTAAGGAAGGGATCCAGTTTCAGTTTTCTACATATGGCTAGCCAGTTTTCCCAGAACCATTTATTAAATAGGGAATCCTTTCACCATTTCTTGTTTTTCTCAGGTTTGTCAAAGATCAGATGGTTGTAGATGTGTGGTATTATTTCTGAGGCCTCTGTTCTGTTCCATTGGTCTATATCTCTGTTTTGGTACCAGTACCATGCTGTTTTAGTTATTGTAGCCTTGTATTATAGTTTGAAGCCAGGCAACGTGATGCCTCCAGCTTTGTTCTTTTGGCTTAGGATTGTCTTGGCAATGCGGGCTCTTTTTTGGTTCCATATGAACTTTAAAGCAGTTTTTTCCAATTCTGTGAAGAAAGTCATTGGTAGCTTAATGGGGATGGCATTGCATCTATAAATTACCTTGGGCAGTATGGCCATTTTCACGATATTGATTCTTCCTATCCATGAGCATGGAATGTTCTTCCATTTGTTTGCGTCCTCTTCTATTTCACTGAGCAGTGGTTTGTAGTTCTCCTTGAAGAGGTCCTTCACATCCCTCGTAAGTTGGATTCCTAGGTATTTTATTCTCTTTGAAGCAGTTGTGAATGAGAGTTCACTCATGATTTGGCTCTCTGTTTGCCTGTTATTGATGTATAAGAATGCTTGTGATTTTTGAACATTGATTTTGTATCCTGAGACTTTGCTGAAGTTGCTTATCAGCTTAAGGAGATTTTGGGCTGAGACGATGAGATTTTCTAAATATGCAATCATGTCATCTGCAAAGAGGGACAATTTGACTTCTTCTCCTAACTGAATATCCTTTCTTTCTTTCTCCTGCCTGATTGTCCTGGCCAGAACTTCCAACATTATGTTGAACAGGAGTGGTGAGAGAGGGCATCCCTGTCTTGTGCCAGTTTTCAAAGGGAGTGTTTCCAGTTTTTGCCCATTCAGTATGATATTGGCTGTGGGTTTGTCATAAATAGCTCTCATTATTTTGAGATACGCCCCATCAATACCACATTTATTGAGAGTTTTTAGCATGAAGGGCTGTTGAATTTTGTCAAAGGCCTTTTCTGCATCTATTGAGATAATCATGTAGTGTTTTTTTTTGTCTTTGGTGCTATTTATATGCTGGATTATGTTTATTTATTTGCGTGTGTTGAACCAGCCTTGCAACCCAGGGATGAAGCCCTCTTGATCATGGTGGATAAGCTTTTTGATGTGCTGCTGGATTTGGTTTGCCAGTATTTTATTGAGGATTTTTGCATCGATGTTCATCAGGGATATTGGTCTAAAATTCTCTTTTTTTGTTGTTGTGTCTCTGCCAGGCTTTGGTATCAGGATGATGCTGGCTTCATAAAATGAGTTATCCTGGGTGTGTCTATGCGGGTGTTTCTGGATGCAACTGATATATTTGGATTAGTAGATTGAGTAAAGCTGATTGCCCTCACTAGCATACATGGGCCCCATCTCATCAACTGAAGGCCCAAATAGAACAAAAAGGCTAATCCTCTGCAAGTAAGAGGTCACTCCTCCTGCCTGACTGCTTTCAAACTGGAACATCAGTGTTTTTCTGCCTTGGGACTCAAATTAAAACATCGGCTCTTCCCAGGTCTTAAACTAGCAGCCTTCAGACTGGAATTACACCATCAGTTTTCCTTGGTCTCCAGTTTGCCAACTGCAGATCTTGGGACTTGTCAGGCTCCATAATCACATGAGCCAATTCCATATAATAAACCTATCTCTCTCTCATTGGTTCTCTTTCTCTGGAGAGCCCTAATATATTTGCAAACATATCATATCCACAAATCAATTCAATCATGTTTACCACTGCAACTACCCCAGTACAAGCTACCAAGTAATTTCATCTGAGATACTGCCATTCCCTCTTACCTAGTCTCATTTCCATGGGATTCATTTCAATTATATTCACCCTAGTATAGATTTTTATCTATATGATAGCCAGAGAGGTTATTTAAAAGACAAATCAGGAAGGGCACAGTGGCTCACACCTTTAAACCCAACATTTTGGGCAGCTGATGGGGGAGGATAGCTTGAGCCCAGGAGTTCAGGACCAGCCTGGGCAATATAGTGAGTCATCATCTCTACAAAAAGTAAGTAAAATTAGCCGGGTGTGATGGCGTGCACCTGTAGTCCCAGCTACTCAGAAGGCTGAGGTGGGAGGATGCTTAAGCCCAGGAAGTCGAGGCTTCAGTGATCCGAGACTGAGTCACTGCAGTCCAGCCTGGGCAATAGAACGAGACCAAACAAACCAACAAAAGCAACACATACACAAACCAAATCATGTCACTCCTCTTCTGAAAACCCTCCAAAGTTTTCCCATCACATTTAGAATAAAATCCAAAGTCCTTACTTTGGGATACAAAATCCGACATGATCTGAGTTCTAGCAATCTCTCCCATCTCAGCTCTTTTCTCTGGCTCAACCCTCCCATCTACATCATTGCTCCTCATGCCTGTCAAGCAGGCTTCTAAATGCTCTTCCTTGATTCTAGATCCAAGCAAAATCTTGTCTTTTCGTTTTTGGACTCGCATTTCTCTCTGCCTGATGTGCTCTCTCACTGAAAATATGTGTGTCTCACTCCCTCACTTCAGCCAGATGTCTGCTCAAAGTAGCATGCTTCATCACATTCTATCTGATTACTTGGCTTTGTTGCTCTTTGGAGCAGTCATTGCCTCATGACATTATACAGTTTTTCTGTTTATTTGATTATTTTCTGATTCACCCACTTAAATGCTAAGTCCATGAGGTAGACAATTTTTCCATTTATTTAGATGTTATATCCCCAATGCCCTAGGTAATGCCTAACACATAGTAGGTACTAAATCAGTGTTTGTTAAATAAATCAATGTGTCAATTTTATTACCTTTTTCTGCATTTTCCTGCATCTATGATTTGATTACGTGCTAATACAGTTGATAGATTTTCTGACATTAAAACAGCTTTACATTCTTAGAACAAATACTACTAGAATATGATGTATATTTTTAATACATGAATGAACTCAATTTGTTAATATTTTATTTCAAATTTTTGATTTTATATTCACGTGAGAATTATGCTACAGTTTTCTTTTTATAGTGTCCTTGCCTAGTTTGAGTGTCAACAGCATATTAACCTCACAAATTAAGCCAACCAGCTTTTCTTCTTCTTCTTTTTTTTTTTTTTGAGACAGAGTTCAACCTCCGCTTCCCAGGTTCAAGTGATTCGCCTGCCTCAGCCTCCCAAATAGCTGGGATTACAGGAATTAGCCACCATGCCTGGTTAATTTTGTATTTTTAGTAGAGATGGGGTTTCCCCATGTTGGTCAGGCTGATTTCGAACTCCTGACTTCATGTGCCTTGCCTGCCTCAGCCTCCCAAAGTACTGGGATTACAGGCATGAGCCACCACACCTGGCCACTTTTCTTCTTTTTTAAAAATCTTAAATATAATTTTTATAAAACAGCAGATTTTTGTCTTTAGAAAGTTTGCTAAAACACACATGTAGGCTGTCTTGGCTTACTGTTGTTGGGAAAAAGACTCCTAACAATTTAATTTATTTGATAGTTATTGGTTTATTAAAGTTTTCTGTTTCTTCTCCAGTCAATTTTGGTAACTTCTATTTTCCTAGGAAATTATCATTTCATCTAAATTTTCAATTGGACAGTATGTTCCTATTATTTGTAATATCTGTAATATCTATATTTGTTTCTTTTTATTACCAATTACTTGTGCTTTTTATTTTCAGAAAGTTTTCATCAAAGCTCCAGCTTTTAGCTTTATTATTTCTATTGTTTATTTTCTACTTATTAATTTATGTTCTTTGTTATTTCCTTAGAGTAGATATATGTTTTTGTTTTCTTTGTTATTTTTCTAACTTTCTGAGTTTAACACTTAACTGATTTAAGTATTTACATTAATTCTGTTAAAGGTTCTATTTTTGCCATCATGTACTTTGCTGTATCCCTCAGTATTATTTTCATTGTTATTGATAATTAAATATTTTCCTAAAGCACAAAATATGTTTTAAAATCCAAACATATATGGATTCTTTAAAACTACTATTCAATGTTGATTTCTTCTTTATTAGGTTGGTGCAAAGGTAATTGTGGTTTTTGCTTTTGAGAGTAATGGCAAAAACCACATTAGCATTGTGGTCACAGAATGTGATCTATATAACACTAATGTCTTATAATTTATTGAGATGTTCTAGGTGACCTAGAACATGATCAATTTTTCAAAATTAGTATTTCATATGTACTTGAAAAGAATGTATATTTTTATTTTGGGGGTATAGAGCTACATAATTTTTTTCAGCTGAAGCATCTCTAACTCTTTTATATTTTTTCTATTGAATATTGTTTTAAATTATGTTGTTAACTATATAGAAGTTCATAACATACATTCTTCATGGATCATTACTTTCATTATTATGTGATGTAAGTCTTCATTTCTATTAGTACTTTCTGCTATAAATTCTATCTAGTCTGATACTAATATTAATATAGCAGCTCTCTTTTGTTTAATATTTGCATGCTGTATCTTTTACAATATCTTTACCTCATATCATTAAGAAGCTATGAGACTTGTCTCAGATCATACAGCTAATGTACAGACACACTAAGATTTGACCCCAGGCAATCTTACACCAAGGACACATTCAACTCCTAAACTATGCCAACTCCTGGAATGGGCTTCCAATCTGGGATTCCAGCAGGCCCATATCTTCTGTCGTTTTCATTCTATTGAATTTCTTTTTCACAGAGATGTCTATCCTGTGTTTGATACTTTCTATGTCTTTTTGTTTGTCTCTTATCATTTTTTATGTATCATTGCCATGTAGTTTTTGACCTGTTCTATACAGACTTTGCTTAATATTTTTGGACATTGTTTTATAACATTACATACAGAGCTGCCTCATTATGTTTAATGATTGCATAGTATTTCATTGTATATGTTATAACATTTATTTAATTAGTCCCATAAAGATGTGCATTTGGGTTATTTTCAATATTTTGCTATTACCAACAACAATGAAATAAATACCCTTGGACATAAGTAGTTTGCAAACACTGGAGTATTTTTGTAGAGCAATTTCCTAACAATGAATTGGTAGGCCAAAGATTATAGGCACTTCCTATTTTATAGATATTTCACAATTGTTTTCCATAGACATTAAGTTATACTCCCAAAAGCAGTATATAAAAGTTTATATGTCCCACACTTTCTCACCAATTGCATAACTTCAAACTCTTTGATCTTTGTTAATCTGATAAGTAAAAAAAAAGGAATATCACTGATTTTTCATTTATTTTCTTATGAGTGAGACTGAGCATGTTTTCCTTAGTCATTTGTCTTTTAACAAGTTTAAGCTTGTCTTTTCTGTTAGTTGCTGGTTTGTTACATTTTCAGTGTTTTAAATATTTAAATCTATACTGACAAATATACTCTCCCTTGTATTTTCTAAGTTTGGGTTTGGCAGTTAAATGTATCCAATGTACCATTTCAGTACTTTTTTTCCCTCTCTCCATTTAGTTCTTGGTTGACTAAAAATTTTCTTCCAGAGAATTTTCTCCCATTAATAAATAAATTTGGATAGGCATTAAATTCTTAGTTTATACTTTTTAAAAATATATTTGAAAGTATTTCTTTTTTCTTTTCTAGTATTCACTCTTTATATAAACTTATTATGTTTTTGAATGGAAGCCCAAATGAGTTTTTTTCTTTATTTTTAAAGCTCAGAAACCTTACTATGATATGTCTCTGTGTTCATTGTTTTAAGTTATTTTTTTAAGGCCCTGATATGTGCACTCCTTTAATTGATACATCTGAGGCTACTTATATTGCTATAAACTTTTCTTTAATTATATCTTTAAATATTTTTCTTCTTTCACAATTTATGTTCTTGGGAGCAACATTCTTTTTAAGTTAGATATTCTGTATATTGGATCTTTCATATCTGTTTTCCACATCTATCATTTCCTTCTTAATTTTTTAATCTCCTTTTAACTTTCTATTCTATTTTGGTCCCTTTACAATATTCTATATTTCTTATTGTGTTTTTAGCATGTCTCTTCTGTGTGCTGCTTCAAACATGGCCTTTATCTTTATGATGGTTTTATTTTTCTCTTTCACTTCTTTTGAGATTGCCTGTCCAATATTCATTGGATTCTGTTGCCTCACCCTATTTTTCTAATTCTCATGTCTATGCTTAGAATTCTGTTTTATAGAAGCATTAACTTCTTAACATTTAAAATTTCATAGTAAATAACTTGGTTACAGTTTTTAAAGAACTCTGTAGAAATATTTATCTGGTGAGGGTTTATTACCTGCCATTCTTTTTTTTTTCCTTATATTTGGATAGTTCTATGTAAGTTCATTAAAAGAATCACCTCCCATTTGAATGACGTTACTTCTTCCTGAAGTAGCTCTTTATAGGGTGATACTTTGAGGGAGGTGAGGGCTATATTCTAGACTGGCAGGAATTCTCCTTGGGATACTAGTTTGTGAGTACAGGGTTACTTCTCTCTAGCTAACAGAAGTTGATATTTCAGGGCTTCTCACAATGCCTGCTTTCCCCTCCAACCTCTTGCACCAGTAGACTGCTTCCTGGTGATATGACTTATTTTTGTGTTTGTATTTGCTCATTCAGCCCTACCTTCCCTTTCTTCTTTTTACCAAACTCGGTCTAGAGAAGCTCTTGCTATTAGACCATACTTTTAGCATAAGTAATATTGACCCAGATAAAGAAGAGTTGGGCTTTGCCAGGCTTGAATGAGATTTGTAGCCTCTGGAGTCTTCTCTCAGCATCTGCCTGTGTCCCTGTTTTACTTCAGAAGATCTGGCAACCTTCTTCCTTTGTTAGGATTCAGAGTTAGAGGGCCCTCTTCCTGTCATAGAACTAAGTTCTAGGTTTAGGTTTTTATTTCTTGTTCTTATTGATTTGGGTGATTTCTAAGAGGAGAGAAAAAAAAAATCTTGATTACACCTATTTTAAAACTGCAAATCATGTATTCAAATTTTAACAATGACCTCTATGATCAATGACTTTAAATACTCTCTTAATTTCTTCACTGATCTCATTTCTAACTCTTTAATTACATTTATTTCTTTATGACTATCTACAACTTATTTTCAATCCTGCTCAATTAAATTTTAGAAGTAAGTGTATAGTCTTTACAAAACATAAAGAGCAGCTTAGAGCCTTGCCTACAACCTCTGGCACATATTTCAGGACCATATTAGTTTTCTAAATTATCACTTCCTAATATAGAATTATAGGTAAGAAAATTTTATATTTATATGTTCAATAAAATATCACAATGAAAACTGTGAAAAGATTTTTTCTCTGACAAGCAAAAACATGATAATGTATAATGTACAGATAAAATGTCAGTTCATTCCAATATATGCACATTACTATAAAGATCATTATATAGAAGTTATGCTCTATTTGAAATTGGTAAGCTGATATAAAAAGGTATTATTTTGAAATAGCATATCAGCTAATGTGAAAAAAATACCACATACATTTTCATATTAAAGACTGCAACTGTTGGAAGTGTCGTTTCCCTTAGTCATTTAACGAATTAAATATACTTAGGATAATAGGCAACTTTTAAAAAGAAAATGTTTATCAGTTTTGTAGGGGAAGGTCCAGGTTCACGACACATGTCAGCTTACATTTTATAGAAGTATAGGGTTTTATTAAACTTCCTGTTTCTGCTGGCTGCTTGCTTGGGTAGCTGTGGAGGGCCATGTGATTGTAGCAAATGCTGGATGTAAATTTATATCTTTGGCATAAAATGAAAGATAAAATTATTGGAAATCTGAAAATGTTTTTGCTTGTATAAAAACTTGATCTTAAAAGTTACACTACACCACCTTAGAGAGGGAGAGGGACAGAATTAATGTCAATAGTCTAAATATTGGTTTGGGCTTCTGGCAAATTTTTCATGGGAGGTGTGATTAATGCTTCCCAAGAACACTTAGATATTCTCCATCAAGTAATCTGTGCTGGAAAGGATTGAATGCTAGGTCCCCAGATGATTAAAGCAAGTTGACCCAAGGTAACATTAAAGCTAGAACTCAATTATTCCAGTTAAACTAGTAAAAATGGGAGATTTAAATTTATATCCAGATTTTGAAGAAAAAACAACTAATCAACAAATACACACATGGAAAGTTTCCAACTAAACATTTCCTACTAAATGAAAAATCCCGTACCCAGATATTCATAGTTTCTAATTATTTTGTACTCAAATTTCCCAGGTATTTTTTCATTAGATATCCTTATTCTCTCACAAAAAGGTTGTAATAAAGTTGTTGCCACAGCTGCACCAATTCCCTCTCACCTTTCTCTGATTTTTGAGGGCAACTGGAAACCAATGTGGTTTGTTTTTGTACATAGTAACTTGGCCCAGGTCACAGGAATACCACAAAAGAGTCTGATAACAACACATTTAGACTCAGACTGTACATGTACAGATAAATACACATCCCAAAACTACTTTTTCACTCTCACCCACAGAGATGAAATATAGCTGCCATTAGAGTCATCAAACGTTTCAGAACATGAAATGCCACTTTAAGACAGTGCCATGGAGCCATTCCAGGCATTCATTAAATCTTTTCATTTTTTATTTTTAAAATTTTATTTTATTTTAGATTCAAGGAATACACATATATGTTTGTTACATGGGTATATTGCATGCTGGCGGGGACTGGGCTTGTAGTGCACCCATCACCCAAATAGTGAACATTGTACCCAATAGGTAGTTTTCCAATCCTCGACCACCTCCCATCCTCCTCTCTTTCAGAGCCCCCAGTGTCTATTATTTCCATCATTATGTCCATGTGTACCCACTGTTTAGCTCCCAATTACAAGTGAAAACATGCAGTATTTGATTTTCTGTTTCTGTGTTCACTTAGGATAATGGCATCTAGCTCCATTCTTGTTGCTGCAAAGGATATGATTTTATTTTATTTTTTTATTGCTGAGTAGTATTTCATGGTGTATTAGGTGCCACATTTTCTTTATCCAGTCAACCATTGATGGACACTTAAGTTGATTCCATAACTTTGCTCTTGTGGACAGTGCTGTGATGAACATGGGTGCAGGTGTCTGTTTTACATATGATTTATTTTCCTTTGGGTAGATACCCAATAGTGGGATTTCTAGGTCCAATGATAGTTCTATTTTTAGTTCATTGAGAAATCACACTGTTTTCCATAAAGATTTAACTAATTTATATTCCCACTAACAGTGTATAAGTGTTCTTTTTCCTCTGCATCCAGGCCAACATCTGTTGCTTTTTGACTTTTTAATAACAGCCTTTCTGACTGGTGGAATATGATATCTCATTGTGGTTTTGATTTGCATTTCTCTGATGATTAGTGATGTTGAGCATTTTGTTCATGTGTTTGTTGGCTGCTTGTATTTCCTCTTTCGAGAAATGTCTGTTCATGTCCTTTGCCCAGTTTTTAACGGGGTTGTTTGCTTTTTTTCTTGTGGAGTTGAGTTCCTTGTGGAGCCTGGTTATTAGTTCTTTGTCAGATGCATAGTTTGAATGTATTTTTCCAATTCTGTAGGTTGTTTATTCTGTTGATTATTTCCTTTGCTGTGCAGAAACTTTTTTGTTTAACTAGGTCCCATTTGTCTATTATTTTTGTCGCTATTGCTTTGGGGTCTTCATCATGAATTACTTTCTCTAGTCCAGTGTCCACAAGAGTTTCTACCAGATTTTCTTCTAGAATTTTTACAGTTTCCAGTCTTACATTTAAGTCTTTAATCCTTCTTAAGTTAATTTTTTGTATATGGTGATAGAGATAAGAGTCTAGTTTCATTCTTCTGCACATGGCTATCCAATTTTCCCAGCACCATTTATTGAATAGGGTGTCCTTTCTCCAGTGTTCACTAAAGCATTTTAAAATCATTGTTCTTTGAGAATTATCTATTTTACAATTATGATTTCCTTCTTTTCAGGCCACTCTTAGTCTAAATCTAACTAATATCCCTAGAAACTGTATTTAAAATGTGACAGTTGGTTTATTTTCAGTGTATATACATACAATTATGGAATCTTTTTTTTTTTTTTTTTTCCTTGAGACAGAGTCTCGCTCTGTCGCCCAGGCTGGAGTGCAGTGGCCGGATCTCAGCTCACTGCAAGCTCCGCCTCCCGGGTTCACGCCATTCTCCTGCCTCAGCCTCCTGAGTAGCTGGGACTACAGGCGCCTGCCACCTCGCCCGGCTAGTTTTTTGTATTTTTTAGTAGAGACGGGGTTTCACCGGGTTAGCCAGGATGGTCTCGATCTTCTGACCTGGTGATCTGCCCGTCTCGGCCTCCCAAAGTGCTGGGATTACAGGCTTGAGCCACCGCGCCCGGCCAATTATAGAATTATTTTAACAATTTTATTGTGCACTTGTTTAAGACTCATTGATCCAGCTGAAGAGTTGATTATGACACAATGCCTGCCTTGAAGAGGTAAGAATTTAGGTGGAGGCAAAGGTTAGAATAAGGAAGCTATACGGTAATAACTTAAGGATTATATACCAAAGCATTTCCTAAGCAAATGGCTTTTAAATTCATGGAAGTTGTTGAATCTTTTCTTAATAGAAATCTCATAAGTAAATCCAAGTTATTAGACACATAAAAGAAAAATTCTTCTGATTGAAATGAGAACACAATAGCATGAGTCTCTCCTGCTGGGTTCCTTGTCTTAACCCCTTGCAGCCCTTAAGCTTCTTTTATGGATGCTCTTAGGGTTTTTGGAGTGCGTCTCCTAATCCCTACTGTACACATACGTACATTTATTTTGTCCAAATAATTGAGGACAGATATATTTAATGTGTAATAGCCTTTGATAAGTAGCAGTATCCTACGATATGGGTTGGAATAGCCATATTACAGACTAAAGTATGATTTTTAAAATAGAAATCAATGGGGACTAGTGAAAAGATAGAAAACAAAGAAGTGAAGGATGGCAATTGGTCTCATGATATTACAGAACTAACCCGTTAATGGTTAATAGATAAACAAGCCAGACTTTCCAAATCCAAACTTCTATGGATAAAATTTTATGAGAACCATTGCTAGTTTTGTTCCTCAATTTTCCCCAAATGACTATGTTAACTGATAGGTACTATGGAATACTATACAAATGTCTCCATGAAGGAATCCTCCATGAAGGATTCATGTGTTTAGTAAGTAACACTGCATACATTAGAGTATTCCAGATAGGTCTTGGGTTGGAATAAACATGATCTTATTATACAAAACGTGTTCTTAGAAATTAACCAAATTCTAAGAAACAAACTCAGTTTTATCTTCCCAAAATCCATGAGGTGGTTGCCTGGTATAAAAGCAATCTAAAATTTTAGATATGGAGGTTTTCTTGTTACTAGATGTTGAAGCTAGGAAAGGAGATGGGGCCTCACTAATTTACTTTGCATTCACTTTCTTTCTGCCTTGTAAACATGTGGCAAATGTAATAGAAAGTACATTTAGAATATAAGCAGGAAAATAAACTTTTACTTTTTTAGTTTGAGATTTTGTGACTCTAGATTCCCATGACACAAACATTGTTTAGATATGTAGTTCAGTGATTTAGTGCCTTATGGGCAGGTAATTCATGGACTTTCTCATCCACTTGATTTTGATTAAGAGAGCTTTAGAATTGCAAAGCAAAATAAAATTAGACTAATCAGAGAAGCAGAACATTCAACTGAGAAAAAATTGTAGGGAAATTTACAAAGAGAGGAAAGGGTGATTAGTGATAAAGGGTAGTAAAAATAGCTTTTGTTTAAATACTAGAGATAAACCCAAGCACCCAGCTAGATATGTGCTTGGGAGAGAACCGTATAAAAGGAGAGATTTATTGGAAATAGTTTGTGACAGAATACTATCAGCAGATGTTCCTTGTTAGGAGAATACATATTAATATTGATGTATTGCCCCAATTTGTTTACATTCCCTCCAAACTGCCTGATAAAGTTGCCTTATAGAGTGACTGCACATGGCTATATACTGTACAAGGAAGACTATCTAAGAATGGCATTCATATCATAGACGTCATGGATTTGTATATTTATTTTGGCAATATTCTCTACTGAAATAAAGTCATGAAGAAGGGGCACTTTTTCCCCATTTACAAAAAGGTGTCATCTGTGCTAGCAACAATCTAGTGTTAATTCTTCTGTAGAATCGCTTCAACTCTAAGATATTCCTTGGCCAGATGAACAGATGAATCATTCCTCATTTCCTTTTCTTACCATGATCATAAATGAGATCTAAAATGCTCATCAGGTCTTTGGACTCTTTTGGCATCCAAAAAGATGGTTGGCATCCAAAAGACTTGGAATGAACCCAAAACTAGTTGTTTCGCTAATACAAAATGGGGATTGGGTAGTCACAGATGGAAAACAAATAAGCGGATTTGGTGAAGAAAATTAAACTTTTTTTCCTTTCTCGTTTACTGCCTGGTGCATAGCAGCTACTCAAGAAAATATTTTGGAAATGAATTAGTGTCCATAGGGACCATAATCTCTAGAACCATCCAAAGTCTCCTTTACTTTCAGGATCAGTCCAAAGGCTAAGTATTTATGACTTCATGGAGGATAAATATTAGTAACAGTGATGATGAAACTGATTATACATTGTGGTTCTTCACATAGATTCTACCAACTGACACTCCTATACTCCTTACTTTACTATACTCCTGTGATTTTCTAAAACATGCTCCTTACTTTATCCTCCTTACTTTATACTCCTTACTTACTCCTTACTTTATACTCCTTACTTTACTGTACTCCTCTGTGATTCTCTGAAACATACTTATTCTATTGTATCCAGGCAGCTGTTCTCCCTTCTCACTACGTTACCCAATGTCCACTTTCTGGCCAGGTTCTCAGGCACACTTGACATTTTCATCAAGAGAAAGAAAATCATTTCAAGTCCAAAGGATAAGCACCATTATGGTAAAAAGGTCATAAAACACTAGGAGTTGCTCTTTAGCAATAGATTTTTGAAGGTAAGGCCAAAGAAAACATGGGACATGGTTTGGAACAAGCTTGCGTATACTTCATCATCAGGGCTGTGGTACACAGTATGAGAAGGCTTCAGGGGAATTAAAACACCACTGGAAAGGAGGGTTTTGCTTGCATTGGCTATAATAAATATGTTTTTACAATAAACAAATGGGTGGCCATAAGACATGCATGTCTGATGTTGAAGGAAAGCCTGTTTGCACCAAATAAATTACAGAAACAGTTCAAGAGCAGTTCATCCTAGTGAAAATATTATCCCTGAACTACTGGCAGGGTTAGTGTCAGGTTAGGTTATCTTTTGTATGAATGCCAACTGCACTCGCTAAACCCGCCTAAGGGCAGTCTGTTGAAACCATTATACACTTCGGTGTTTTTCAGTAACCTTACACACTTCTACTTTAATCACAGCCAACTCTTACTTACTTTTTTCCTCTCAGGATCGACTTTTTCAGGGGGCTATCTTTCAGCTTGAAAATCATCCTTCCCTGCCCCGGCATGCTCCCTGCCCCTGCCCTATCCTATGTGACTGCATTCCAAATGAATGTCTGAGATGAAGTCCAGGGCAATAGATGCCAATCCTGTACAAATCACAGAGCGGACAGACTGACCCAAAGGCCATCATTTATTCAAAGTCCAGTCCTTTAGATCACTGGAAGGGAATGGCTTTTAAAATATGGCCAGCAAAAACAATGAAGTAAGACTCTTTGGGGGGCATTAATTTCATCAAAACGTTTGAAAATCTTCAGATGCTCATAAACTTTGGATTTTTAGAGCACTACAGGAATATAATATATTTATATTTGTTATTTATTATAATTTATAAATATTTATGTTGTAATGTAAATAATTGTAAGTTTTGGTCTTCCAAGCCTTTGCATTTTCTAATGCAAAAATGAACATGGAATTAATTGAGTGACTAGCAAGACAGATGAATACTTCTCAGCAATGGCAATTAATACTCTAATTGCTATGATTTGCAAAGGTTTGCAAAGAGAACAAAAACTTCACATCAATAGTCTGTTACCAAGCATTCACTGAACACCCACTAATTGGAATAGATATCTGAAAGAAGCTATCGTGGACAGTGTCCTCAAATTACCCTTCTGTCTTTCCAGATAATTAAGGCATTTAGAAATTGATATGGTTTGAATCTGTGTTCCCATCCAAATCTCAGGTCAAACTGTAATCCCCAATGTTGGAGGTGGGGTGTGGTAAGAGGTGATTGGATTACGAGGGTGGGTCCTTCATGAATAGTTTAGCACCATTCCCTCGTGCTGTTCTCATGACAGTGAGTGAGTGAGATATAGTGAGATCTGGTTGTTTAAAAGCCTCTGACACCTCCCAGCTTTTTCACTTCATCCTGTTCCTGCCATGTAAGACACCTACTCCCACTTTGCCTTCCACCATGAGTAAAAGCTCCCTGAGGCCTCCCGGAAGCAGCTGCTGCCGTGTTTCCTATACAATCTGTGAAACCATGAGCCAATTAAATCTCTTTTCTTTATAAATTACCCAGTCTCACATATTTCTTTATAGCAGTGCGAGAACAGACTACTACAGGAATACGTGTCTGTCAAATACTCGGTGTTATTGTTGTTTATAATGTTATACCTTTCTTCACTGTAAGTTCTTTTTAAATCATTTTTTAAAGTAGGAATGAATGTTGTTCCTTTTCCTGCTTGCAGTACATCAGTGTTATATGTCACAAGTCAAGAGCTTCAAGACAAAAAAGCAGGATTTGTGTTTCAACTCTATCGCTTCATAACTGGGCAAATGATTGAAACTCTGAGTCTTGGTCCCTTCCACCATAAAATGAGGATGAAAGTGATAGCCTCTATGCACAGTTTTTGAGAAGGATTGCAGAGAATAATGTATGAGATGAAGTAATCAAAGCTTATATAATCATAAATTGCCATTTTGAATCGTCTTTTACAACCTGGTGAAAAGCTTATGACATGTAAGTGACCATTTAAATCAGTGATACCTGATGAGAAATTTGCTGCACATCAAAATCACCAGTGGAGCTTAATAAAAATATAGCCCAATAGGCTTCACCCTCACTGATTCAGACTTAGTAGACTAGGGGTGGGCCAGTATGTCTCTTTTTAAAAGTGCCATAGGTAGACCAAGATTTGAGAACTGCTGCCTTAATAAACAAGAAAGTCCCTCTCCTTCAGGATGCTTCTGGGAAAATAACTAATATATCTCCTAGATGATTTGGCTTACAAATAGAAACTTGGATTCCAGGACAATCTGTGACAATCCATATGCTAAAAACTCTTGTAAACTCTAATGATAGATTCTAAACCTCCAAATATGAGAATCTATAGAAATGCACTCTACCTGGTGGTAGAAATTTGAATTAAGGGATACTAAGGAAAGTTGATATTAGTTCATTAATGTATCTGCCATGTTATCACTACAGACAAGGGATGTATGCTAATATAATGGACCAATAATTTTATAGAATCTGCAGTTTCAAAAAAATGATGTTTTAGTAAATAGTGTGAAACATAAGAGGAAATTGTAATTTTTAATTTTCATCTTCTTTACCTTAGAGGGGCTGAATTACTCATGGCATCCCAAATCTCTCTTAACGCATACTATGAGGTCTGTAGTTGTTAAGACTGACTCAACATGTTCTTAAAAGAATTCTGAATTGAATCTTTCTGAAGTAGGAAAAAAAAAAAAGATCACTCTTACCATTTCGTTATTTTTCATTCTCATTCACCTCTGAACTTCCTGGTTCTGTCTGGGGCCAAAGTAAAAATGCCAAAACACCACGGGAAAGGCTGCTCTCACAGTATTTCTGGCTCACCAAAAATTTCTGGAGAAAGCCAGTTTCCATGAGATTTCAGTTCCAATTTTATAGATCCAAGAAAATTCAAGATAGTTCAGATAAAGTTCAGATAAGCATTCAAATTTTTCAGTTACTAATGCCAGAAGAACCACTAAGTCATTTGACATGTTCACATCACTGTTTTAGGACAGAAAAAAAAAAAAGCAACTAGAATTCTGATGCAATGTGAACAATTTTAGAGGAGTACAATGTACTGAGAAGCCATAGAATTAATAGATAATTTGTTTTTTTTTTTTTTTTTAAATAAAGTGCAAAATAAAAACAATGACCCTGTGGCTTATTTTAGGTACAAATAAAATTTAACTGAAATAACTTAACAACATCAAACATTGAGCAATAGCTTATCCGAGAAAAGCTACTATGGCAACTAACACAAGATATGAGTTGGGGTGATAATACTTTGCCCACCTGTTTATCTTTCTGAGTTCTCACCTTCCCCTCCTTTCTTAAAAATGGAAATGATAGTACCAACATCACTATACATTACATGTTCCAGGAGATATAATGAACTACTAATCCTGAAACCTTAAAGTTCTCTATTTCATGTAGGGACATGGATGCAGCTGGAAACCATCATTCTCAGCAAACTATCGCAAGAACAGAAAATCAAATACCGCATATTCTCACTCATAGGTGGGAATTGAACAATGAGATCACTTGGACACAGGAAGGGGAACATCACATACTGGGTCCTATTGTGGGGAGGGGGTCGGGGGAGGGATAGAATTAGGAGATACACCTAATGTAAATGATGAGGTAATGGGTGCAGCACACCAACATGGCACATGTATACATATGTAACGAACCTGCATATTGTGCACATGTACCCTAGAACTTAAAGTATTAAAAAAAAAAAAAAGTTCTCTATTTCTTGCATTGGCATGGGATGGGGCAGGAAAGAATAAAGTTAATTTAACTTTCAAATAATCCTCTAAAAAAATTATCTTTGGGGCCAGAAATTACCCTCTGAGGCAAGAAATAAATTCTGAATTTTTTAAAGGGTGAGTGATTTGGTAAATTTACTCACTAGTAGATCAAGATCTTCTCAAAAACTGTCAACAAAGAAAAACATCGCATGCACACCAGAGTCTCATTATAACACAACCCACCCCAGTGTGAATTTTGGAATAGCGAGTTTTTATTCATCCCATCCAAAGAGATTCAGTTATTTTAAGCACCAGAAGGAAATGGCTATAACATGGCTTCATGTATAATGCTTTTTTGTGGCATAAGCAAGACCCTATTATGCTAAAATACAGTAACTGACAAAATTAGGCTATAGAAACTGACAATAACTGCCATTTTAAAAAGGAGTTTAGTATGTTTATCATTCTAATAAAATTTTAACCAGTCTTCTCATCTCCCAAGAAATACATAAATCTTAGCAAATCAAATCTGTATCTTCTTCATCCAGCATAAATTATCTCTTGTTCTTTGCTAATGGGAGAATACATACTTACAAGGATAGGTAAAATACTTTGGACTCTTCCTTTACTAAATTTATGTCTAAAGGAACATTTTTAAAGAATATTTCCAATATAGACAATCATTTTGAAATATTTAGGTAAGGAAAAATTAATTACTACCTACCATTTTAAAGTACTATTTTATTTCCTTTCTTTTTCTTCTACCATCTTGCCACTCAACTTGGGAACCTAATTACTCAGATTATTTGTGTATATTTACCCCCATTATATGGTTTGGCTGTGTCCCCACCCAAACCTCATCTTGAATTGTAGCTCCCATAATTTCCACATGTTGTGGGAGGGGCCCCTGGTGGGGGATACTTGAATCATGGAAGGAGTTTCTTCCAGACTGTTCTCCTGGTAGTGAATAAGTCTCAGAATATCTGTTGTTTTTATAAGAGGTTTCCCCTTTTGCTTGGCTCACATTCTGTCTCTTGTCTGCCACCATGTAAGACGTGTCTTTCGCCTTCCACCATGACTGTGAGACCTTCCTAGCCACATGCAACTGTGAGTCCATTAAATCTCTTTTTCTTTATAATTTACTCAGTCTCGGGTATGTCTTTATCAGCAGTGTGAAAATGGACTAATACACCCCACTTAGTAAATAATTATTGATTTGAACTTTAGAAGGAGATATCAGGCTTTTAACTAGGGGTCAAGTTTCCTCTTAATTTTGTCAATTCTTCAATTTTCAGGAAGATGAAGAAATTTTCTTTGATCATGTATTATCCCTCATAACTACTAAGCAAAAGCATAAATTATTAGTAATTTTATTAATCAAAATTTGTATCTAAACTCTAACTCAATACCCATATTTAGAAAGGAGTAAATTCCTCCAAGAGAAAATATACCTAGTTAATATGCTATAAAAATATCAAGTCTGAATCTTAGCACTCAGTAGTCTGAAAATTACTCAAAAGTAAGGGATTAGAGAAACAAAAAGTCTTGGCAAATATACACAGAGGTGTCCCACCCATATTTAAATCATTAGTTATCTTTTAATATGGTACCTACTATTTATTTAATGTCACTAAGTATGAGGTACTATCCTGGGCATTGTACACGTGTTGTATCATTTAATTTACTTTAATCTAAATGGTGCAAGAGCAACTTCAATACAGGCATTAGTATTACATAAGAAATGGAGACTGAGAAGAATGAAGTTAACTTATATGCGTTCACACATCTAGCAAAAAATAGAACTGACTTTTAAATCTAGGTGTGTTTGACTTAAAAGTCTATTTACCTTTCACTATGAAGTTTGCTCTAAATGAGAATAATGTACTTTATCACCCTATTAATAGTATAGTATAACAGTATACTATACTATACAGTATAGTATAATAGTATAACAGTAAACATTAAAGTGGTATAAACTACAATGGAATTTATCTAAGCCAGGAATTATTATATAATTTAACACTAATTAACTCACTTTTTAAAATTTTATATTTGCACTAATGAACTCCTTGCTCATATAGTTCTAATTACTTCCTCCATATAAATGCATCCAGATTTACATTCAGTTCCAACCACTTACTCTGTTATCAGATTAGATCAGTTGCTTACAAAGTACCACCAATAATGGGAAATATAATGTGTTGAAAGTTGCAAATCTTTTTCCCATTGGGAAAGTCACACCTACTGCTGAATATGCTGTCATTACTGTACGTAAAAGTCTTTTCCTCTGTATTTTAAATTTTCTTCCTGTTGAAAGAAAGAAGAAAAGAAAAACACAAATAAGGCAATGATTAGAGTACTGGAGTGATTAATGAAGCTGATAACCTGAGCTATGAAGGTCAAAAAATGAATTGGACACAGGAGCTAAAAAGATGATTAAGTGGAGGATTCCCTGGGGTGCAGACCTTTGAGATGTCTTGATTATATTCAGTGTTTCCTGGAGAGGCAGCGATAAGAAAAAAACAGGATCCTGGTGATGGTCGCAGCCTTTAAGACCACAGAGATGGTAGAGAAACCAGTCCCAGAGGCTAGATTGGCTTGACTCAAGAAGAGAACTAGCCTGGACATAAAGTTAGTGAACAGACCACAGACAACTTTAATAGTACAGAGAAACAGTCAATGACAAGAAGAATCATTTGCACGAGGTGGAAGAGGTGAAAGGGACTTGCAGGGGGAGCACAAAGTAAAGATCCCCGGGATAGGCTGAGTGGACTAAGTCCACGCCGAGCAGAGAATTGTTTCCCTCCTAAGTCCAGGAGAGAAATATTTGAAAAAAAAAAAAAATCCAGAAATTCCTTCTGCATTCAGGGAGCCAGGAGCTCTCACAGAGCCTTAAGAAAATAGAAGGCAAAAGGGCAGGGAAACCTGGGTATGAAGGCAACCACCAGAGAGCTCACATGCAGAGACAGGAAAACTGAAAGCTGCTATTGGCAGAGGGAGGATTTCACTAAATCTGCGTGCAGTAGGGATAACTGGAAGCTCGCTACCATACTGGTGTGTATAAGATTGATGTAAACGCAATCTTATACACACCAGTAATCTTATACACGCTGGTAAACGCAAGCTAAGGAAAGAAATTAAAATCCAAGTATCCCATTAGATGTTCCAGACAAACTATAATGTGAAACCGATGTTAAGTACATTTTGATAAGAGATCAGTACTGAAAAACTCATGTTTTGATAAGTTTTAAATGTTCTAGTAGACTTTTTATTGGTGTAGGCAAAAGGTTACTATGCAAGAACTTTAAGAAAATGTTTGATACTGTCTTTAATGAGTCAAAAAGAAAAGGAATTTGTTCACCTGTCTACCAAAAGAAAAAAAAAAAAAAACAGTTGAAGGCCCCTAGTAATTGGGTAATGTGGCGGTAGTGGTGGTAGTGGCTATCTTGAAGTGAAACTTTATCTATAAATCTCCAAGGTTCACTTTGGAAGGAAAACCTCAGGTGGAAAGAGGCAGCTGATCAAACAGCTTCTAGCCTTTCTCTCTAGCTTTTCCTCTTCCTCTGTGAGTCTCTCACTTAGAGTACTATTGCATTTCCAAAGTGTCAGATGGACTATTGCCAGGGCCAACAGTTCCCAGTAGAACTGAACACTCCCCTCCATTAAAACAGGGAGATAGTTTCAAAGGGTATATTTATTGAGCCCATGAGCTCCTTTGACACGGCAGCCCCACTGAAAAGTCAGGGACAGAGGTTCTGAGTTTTATTTTAATAAAGAAGGGAAGTTGTTGCTGCGGCTGTTGTTTCTTCTCATCGTCACCTTTCTATAGAGCCAGAAGGAAAACTGGTTAAAAAAAAAGTGCAGCAAGAAGAGATTTGGTGAAATGTCAGGATTCCTTGTAGATGGGGATAGCTTTGATGTACTACTCCTTTCCATTTGCCTCACACACACAAACTGCATCGATAAACTGTCATATTTACTTCTACACAAGAATTCAATATAATGTTGAATGATATCTGAAAACATTTTGCAAATCACAGATGTAGTCCTGAGTCTCTCAGTAGTCTCCGCCTCGGTTCTCACATTGAAGGAATATATAACTATAACGTACGAGGATTCACTCAGATGGTAACTCTCAAGCCCATTCCACATGGATCTAGACTTCATTTCTGTTAGAGAAATCAGGAAGTTTCTTCTCATTGATTTTGCTACCTTTGGAGTAGAAGGAAGTAGAGGAAACAGAGTAACTTGAGTTCTGCCAATGCAAGAACAAACAGACTAAATTAATCAAAACAGGTGCTCACAAAATCTAAAAGTGCAAACTGCTTTTGAAAACGATTTGGCATTTCCATGCAGGATGAACAGCATGTTCATATTGAACTACAAAGTATGTTATTGAGCACCTAAAATATGCAATTGGCACTGCTAATTAATACTCATGCAATAGGCACTTGCAATGATTTGTGTATCCTCATTTTGCCTTCCTAAATTCCTCCAAAACCAAAACTGCCTTAGGTTTTTCCATAGTCCTTCTGCTCAAGAGTTGCTTCTCCAGGCCTGGTGTGGTGGCTTATGCCTGTAATCCCAACACTTCAAGAGGCCAAGGCAGGTGGATCATCTGAGATCAGGAGTTCAAGACTAGTCTGGCCAACATGGTGAAACCCCCATCTCTACTAAAATTACAAAAATAAAAATAAATAGCCACACATGATGGTGGGCGCCTGTAATCCCAGCTACTCGGCAGGCTGAGGCAGGAGAATTGCTCGAACCCAGGAGGCGGAGGTTACAATGAGCTGATATCATGCCTCTGCACTCCAGCCCGGGCAACAGAGCAAGACTCTGTCTCAAAAAGAGAGTTGCTTCTCTAAATTTGCACAAGACATTCTTACTCATATAGTCTTGGGCACACTCTATTTGTATTGTAGTGCCTGTTAAAGTGTCCAGAACAACCCAAGACACAGAGAAGGCACTTGAAATGTGTTTGTATCTGGAACGTGATTGGCTGACTTGGGAGCCAGTGGTGTGCTGGGCTGCTCCTGTGAGCTCTGCAGAGCAGATTGTGACAGATTCCCAAGACTACATTCAATCACCTCATCTTCATAGTTTGAAACTGGCCATGGTGAGAGGGAGCATTTACACCACAGAAATTGTCCAATTGGTTTTAAGCATTCTAAATATAAGCAATCTGTCTTCAATTTCTCTTTTATTCCATCTAGCTTTTAAGCTATTTTGAATTTAGCAGTCAAGACTTTCATGTGAGAATTGTACTTTGAGTAACTATATTTATCTTTTCAAAAAATCATTTTTAGTTTTTGAAGAAAAGCAATTATTTTGTACATACCTTTTTATGTCATTTTAGACAATCATTTTCAAATAAGACAATTAGTTCTTTGCTTAGTTTATATAAGTAGTAATTACAAAGAAAAATGTGCTGTTCTATTTTCCCAACATTGTTATTAAATAATCAGTAAAGACACTAAAATTTTCTTTGTTTAAAGATCAGGAAATTAAATTGTCTAGTTTGTAAAGTTAGAAAATAACTGTGTATTAGAAAGTTAATTCCAGTGCATTAAAATTAGTGTTTTTGGAAATTATATTACTATCTGACAAAATAATTACTATTTTAGCCAAATGCATAACACTTTCTGTCTAAAATGGGCTTTGTAATTTTAAAATACGAACATTCATTTTCCAGAACATGCATTGGAGAGACGACGGTATTTTGAAATTAAAGTAGCGGTTTAACAAGGAGAATAATACCCCATATCCTTTGGAAAGGCAATAGAGTGCTGTGCTTAGGAACAGAAAATATGGGGCTAACTGCCAGAATTCTAGTCCCAGAAACTCCCTTCAGTGTGACTTTAGGAAAGTCAGATAACTTCTGAGTACCTCAGTTTCTCACTATGTTCCATGGGGATGGTAATAGAACTGGTTTCATATGTTTATGGTAAGGATTAAGTGCTGCACATGTAAAACACTTGGAGTAATACCTAGTAATTAATAAGTGTTCAATAAATGCTAATTATAGCCAGGAGTGGTGTGTTTGTAGTCCCAGATACTCAGGAGGATTGCTTGAGCCCTGGAGTTGGAGGCTGCATGTTCATCCCATTTGCACTCCAGCCTGGACAACAGAGTGAGACTTTGTCTCTAAGAAGGAAGGAAGAAAGGAAGGAAGGGAGGAAGGGAGGGAGGGAGGGAAGGGAGGAAAGAGATAGAGAAAGAAAGAAACAACGAAAGAGAGGAAAGAGAGAAAGAAAGAAAAAGAAAGAGAGAAAGCAAGAAAAAGAGAGAGAAAGAGAGAGGAAAGAGAAAAAGAGAAAAGAAAGAAAGAGAAAGAGAGCAAGAAAGAAAGAGAGAAAGCAACAAAGAGAAAGAAAAAGAAAGAAAGAGAAAGAAAGAAAGAAAGAAAGAAAGAAAGAAAGAAAGAAAGAAAGAAAGAAAGAAAGAAAGAGAAAGAAAGAAAGAAAACTAGTTATTATTATTTCTAGCCTCTATATGTCTCAGTCCAGAGTCATACACATACTGGGTACTTAATAAATGTTTCTAAATTGCTTAATTAAATGACCAGTTACTAGCATAGAGCAAAGGAATAAAGACTGAAAGCCTACTGGGTACCAAGAACACAGCTGTGAACAAAATAAGCAAATTCCCTGAGCTCATAAACGTTTTAGCTCTGTGTTGTTCAGCCCAAAAATATATAAGGAATTGATATTAATGTTTAGGGATTAAAAGAAGGGTCTGGATTATAAACTCCCTGACAGCATATATTAAAGACTGTATTAAAGGCAAATGAATTCAAATATAAAAATTTGGCTGTGTGTAACAGAGACCCAAAAGAGCTTTTGCAGAAAGGAGAGAGAAAATTCTTTCTCCTGTAGCAGTCCAGGTGGGCAGTCCAGGGTTCTGCAAAAATCTAAGTTCTCAGGTGTTTCTATCTTATAGCTCCACCACTCCAGGGTATTCTCTGTCTTCATGGTCCTGGATGGCTCCTCACCATACCCAAATTCCAAGCAACAGATTGGAGGAAGGAGGAAGAACATACCCCCTCCATTAAGAGAGAAGTGAATATGAAATTATTTTTTTCACTTCTGGGCATAGCCTATTATGTTCACATAGCCACCCCATCTACAAGGGAGCCTGGCAAAATATTTTTATTCTGAGTGCCCTTGTACCCACCTAAAATCAAGAAGATGCAAACAAAACAAAACAACAAATCTTGATGGACAGCTAATAGTCTCAGCCACATTCCATCCCTTTTATGAAGTTTTGCCAAATTCTCCAGAGAAACCCTCATTCACCTCCGAAGGAATGTGATCCCAAAGCCTCTTCCAGTTCCTGCATCTAGGTCAGGGTTCTCTGGATGAGATCAACTGTCTACATTAGGTCTCAATGTGGCTCTTTGGGACATGGTGGCTATAAACTAACAGACAAGGAATGCACCCCAAATAAAATGAAGGACAGAACAAGATGACAAAAGTAAAAGCTTCTGTCAGAAAAGGGAAAATGAGAAACACAGCTGTCATCGATCTATAAGATTTATCAAGTCCTGTTGGAAAGGAATTGTGGAAACTTCCTACCCTGTTGGTGGTGTGAATCCTTTGGTCAGCCCATTTGGGAGCCGTGGCTTCAGCTCTCTGGGAGGATTTGTTGTCCATTGTCTTCGATGGCCACATCTAAAGCGGACTTTGGACAGTGTTCCTTCTTGGGGCTACCACAGCTTTCACACACTGCTTCTTGCTGATGTCGATTTATGGATTCAGGAGTTGGGTTGGTTTGTCACAGGTTTTAGCCAGCCAGTTTTCTGGCTTCTTTGGCAATACAATTCCTTTATAACTAGAAGAATGCCTTCCAGGCCATTTGTTTCTGCTCAGTTCCATGTGTGGGTAATCACAGCCAAGGCTCTGGTCTTGATATAGATGTTAAGCCTAAGAGTTCTGATTTTTATAAGGACCTCAGTGTCACTTAGATTCCCAGAGGAAGGATTCTTTCATAGTGGAGACTCTCTTCCACTTTTCTGCCCCACACTCAGAAGGGTATTAAATTATAACCCACTCTGCAGTCAAAATAGTGCCTGTGGGTGATATGCTCACTCCTAGCCACAACCACTCAGCTCCTGGTTGTAGAGCCAGTCTTCCAAGCTGTCCTTAGGCCCACAAGCATGTGTCAACTCTCAGCCTGAGCTTGCCAATCATTATCGCTCTTTTAGCCCCACTCCTCAACAATGTCTGTTTCCTTTCACTATGCCTCCATGTAAAAGATGTCCTCTCTTGAGGCTTTCCATATAGGCTGTCCACATAGCCACCTGTGCTGCAGAAGTCACACTCACAACTTTAGAACGGAGTTCTTCTGTGTATTCTTGCCCAGAAACCTGTCTCCTCTGGTCCTGCCCAGCACCTTAAGCTGCAAGGCCCAGGGAAGTCATCGTGCTGGGCAGGGAACTAAGATACCTGGGGCCATTCTAGTTCTCTTTCCTCACTGTACTATAAAGAGCTGCTCTGTAAGAATCTACCCGGTAAGAGGCAAGCATGAATCTTTCTGTTTGTCAGGCTCCAGACTTCCCAGAATTCTCTTCCCACACTCTGCTTCAGGGGCAACAGTGGAGCAGCTTGCAGATGTTCTAGCATAGCAAGCCTCCAGGATGTGGCCCCAGTCTCTTCTTTCAGGAGCCTCGTGGTGCTCAGGACCTCTTACTTGTCTTGGGGAAATGCTACAGCACTACTTACTGAAAATGTACTAGTCCTATGCATTGTCTATTTCAAAAGATTCTTGAATGTCTAATCTTTTCTCTATATTAAGTGGTAATGTGGGGGATGCAATTAGGACCACTGAGCTACATTTCAGGAAGTCCTGCAGAATTTCTTTAAAATGTGGGGGTACCTTAGCATCTAGTGTTCTCAACTTTGAGGCTTTAGCTGAAATCTGAGATAAGTTTCATTCAACATTCTATTGCTAATAATAGTAATAATAATTGTAATAATAAGAATATTAGCTACCATTTAAAACAATGTGCTGGGCATTGCTCTACATACTTTACATTTATTAAATGGTTAACCCTCTAACAATCATATAGAGTTGGGTCCCCATTTTACAGATGCGGAAACTGAAGCATAGAAAACCTAAGTAACTTGCCTAAGTTAGTATAACTACTATGGCTGTTCAGATATTTAACGCCAGGCAGCCTAGCTGTAGGGTTTCTACGCTTAAGTACGACACTTTCCTGCCTCTTCCTGTTAAGAGATTTGGACTTTAGACTGAGAGTGACGGAAAGAACTTGATTCCTCCCTTTATCTATAAAATAAGCATAACAAAACATACCTTGTACAGTGATTTGAAGGATTAGGTAATATAGATGAAGATTCTGGAACCAGCCCTGATATTTAGTAGTAACTTGATAATAAATGATAATAATAATTATTTTTTTCCTTTTCTGTGTGAGGTAGTTGCTGCTAAGCCTGCACCAAGAAAATCTAGAACAGTCATTCTTGCAGAAATAAGAAAGTGCCCATTCCACTCCCCACTCCCAAATTCCCAAATCAGCTGGCAGAGATATTCAGCCCAACCTATGATTCCCCTAGATAATAATGAAAGGATGGGAATTGTGTTTTAAATCAAAATACAGCCAGCCGTGACCATATGCAATAGTTTGTTTCCTGTTAGGTTTACTCCTTTGAAGACTGCGCCAAAGAACCAGAGACAAGTTGGAGAAACTGAGACTGAGTCTAAACTCTGATTTCTCCTTGATCAAGTTCCCATCACAGAATCTGGAGAAAGACTGTTAAGTTTTATCTTCTCTGGCAGGCAAAGTGTCAGAATTAGTCCCAGACAAAGGACTATGCAAAAACACTAGATGACGTAAACCTCCTCCATGGGTTGAGTTGACCAGAGCATTAGAGAATTCCAGTTTGAGGCTAGTGATACCTGTACAAACCGGATAGGTTTTAGTTTCTACAAAGCCTGGGGTATTAGGAAAAGACTCGATTACCTGTGGCTTAGTTTGAATTAGAAGGCAAAACAATTACACAAAAGCCCTCATTTAACTTTTAAGTGGGATTAGGCCCACACTAACTTGATGACACTAGGTTGCTTAAAATGAATGCAGTTTCTCACATGCCCTAGAAAAAATGTGGGGCTTATATATTTTTCCAAATTATGAGGCAATGTGCCCAAGACAGGCAGATAGAAAGGGTACATTAGACAGAACCAAATGTACCAGTCACTCAAAGCAAGTGACAAGAGAAGAGAAATTTCATTTTTAGTTTTCCACTCACATAGAAAGACAGTGTGGCATAAGGGAAGAGCCAGGTTTCGGTCCTGTTTCTGCTGCTCAAGTTCCATGTCCTTAGGAAAAACAAAACAAAACAAAAAAAAACTGAATTACTTTTTGTCTTACTTTCCTCATTTATAAATAGTAAGGTGGACTCTAAAAATCTAAGTTTGAATTCTTGGGAATTTAATTATTATCACTCAAATATGGGAGATACGAACGTGAAAACAAAGAATGTGAAGGATGGAGATTGAAAGACAACTGGAAAAGTAAGCATGGTCAATCAGCAGATGAGCGCTTCCTTCCTCTTTGTAATTTGATAGTCTTCAGGAAACTGTCTGGTTCCCAAGGGGAGAGGAATGAGGGTGTGTGCAGGGGAAGTCACACAGGCAACTTAAATGTTTTCCCAGAACCCATGGATAGTCCATGCAGTTTGATTTGTGGGATGCAGTCTCTCTAGAGAATAGATATATATATATATATACACACACACACATATATATATAAATATTAAATTCTCTATTTTTCTAGCACCTAGAAAAATTCAAAAATTTAAGGTTGATTCAAAAATCAAACCAATATTAAACTAATATTGTGTAATTGAGTACCTCTACCTGTGCTGATACTGCTCCTGGTGGTCAGTGACAGCTCTCTGGTTGCCAGGGACATCTTACCAGGAGTGTATTAAAAAATAAAATAATGCACTGGGTTTGCAGTATGAAAGCAGTGTCCATAAACCACAATATCTCTCTGTGAGGAAATAGACTTCCTGTCTGCTATTTTTTTATGTGCCCAATTAAGTGCAGATTTTTGGCCGCATGAGCAACATAACTGCAGCATTTTTCCAGAAAAACCAAGAAATGAACTAAAAACTAAAGAAGAAAAGTCTTATAAGAAGATGGTCTGATAAGTGCTGTGAGATAAAATTTTTTTTTTCTCATTTTATACCTGACACCTTCCAACCTGGACGTGACCAGTCTCAAGCATAGCGACTTTAGATCACATTTCTAATGCTCTGGCAGCTCCTCGCCCCAGAGGGATTTTCACTGAGTAAGGTGAGTACATTTCAAGGCCTTATATGGAATAAAATAGCAGGGTATGAAGGCGGGGTGGGTGGTTCAGTGAGTAGGGTGTCTGAGAATTAAAAATCAAAGTTAACCGAGATTCTTTGATGGAAAAATAGGAGCTAGATGACCTGGTTCAAAAGAAATAAGAACCTGCCTAAAACCTAGTTGCCACAATAAAATCAAACCTGACCACATGAGGCCTGAAAAAGTTCATAGATTTTAACTTTAGTACTGAGTTACACACACCTGTGTACTTTCTGGCTTAAGTCAGAAGCAGAAAACTAGAATCCTGTGAGAAACACTCATTTGGAAGACAGGAAGTGCCCGAGCTTCACTGATACTCTTTCTGCTACCTCAGAGACATGCAGCTCCTCAAATATACACTCCTCAAATCTGGATTAAAGCTTCAGTGGGTTCAACTAGGTCAATCTTTTCCTGTAAGTAGTCATTAAAAAAAGGACCTCAGTGCTAGAGTTGGAGTCAGCACCCGACTTGAAGACATAAACAGTTTTGGCACCGCCTAGAATAAACATGTCCTTGTCTGTATCATAGAAAGACAACAGATACATTTTAAGGGGAAAGACCAAGTCAGCTGGAAATACCTTTGCTCTGATGTGAGGGCTTGAATCCTCCACCAGAGCACAGGTAAATAGATTTAATATCTTCTGAGTTTTTGGCTTCTTTGCTCTGGATTGCCAAATTTTGGAATTGCTATTAAGAATCAAGATACAGAACCCATTCAAGGTTTAATTTGCTTAGTCTTTCTGCCCTGGGTAAAATGTAGGTAAGATTTTCTTCTACGTCTCTCCCAATCTAGTCCTTTGACCAGTTCTAACTCAGTGAAATACCCCTAAAGCTTTACTGTTGGATTGGGCAAGCTACTTTTCTTCTACCTTCATTTTCCTCATCCATTAAATGTGTTTGGTAATGTATGCTGCATATACTTTATACTCATGGGATGATAGCAAATCAGATAATATAGCTAAAAATGAAGCAAAAGCCTACAAAAAATGAGTCTTTCCATGTGTAAAATTCAGCCTCATGATAAATCCAAACCACAATTGTTGTTTTCAAAATAAAGACTATAAATAGAAAGCAAAATAAAAACACATGCCTCAGTGTAGACTGGTATGAGAATTTTAATGCATGCATAGGTTCAGTGGAAATGTTGACTTCTCAGAAGCGGGGGGAAAAAAGCGCAGTGCCTGAGCCATAGTGTCAATAGCTAAGCTTATGTTTATAATTAATGGGTTGTGGCAATTCTGATAACATTATTGCATGTTTATAGATGAATGTATTTTGCTCTACCTCTTGTCAATTGAAATTTCAATATAAGCCCTGGTTTGAGTCCTATTTTGAAATGTAAATGATATTGGACAAGAAATAAGCTTCTTAAACCCGCATCGCACCCTCTCAGGAGTCTGCATGCCTTGTGAACCACCACACTGCTGTTCAAAAAGTGCCCTTCTAATGAGGCCAATTCTGACTAATGCATATTCCAAGAATAATACTTGACCAAAATTGAATGCAATTCTCGTGTACTTATTATAATTTTCTATGACAGAGAGCAGAGGCTAAATTCGGTGAAAGTATTGTTTTTCTTCTAAGCTTGGGTCTGCCAAAATTTGTTTTTATTCCCCTCCCCAATCCCCCCACCCCCCCAGAGTTATCCTTTCTGGAATGATGTGTTGATGATGACCAACTGGGAAACTTGCTGGCATCTGTACTGTGCCCATTTTCACCACTTTCCTTTGCCCCTTAGATAGGTTTTTGGTGCAGAACGGAAATATTCCCGAATGGAAGAATCATTAACAACCACAATGTCAAGAGCAGCCTTGAAAGGAGGCATCTGCTATTCCATATGCACAGGGAACTTGTCATGCCGGCTATGTAAAAGCCATTTGAGGTCTGTAGCTTCCTCTTCCCCACAGAAGGAAATGTGGCAGTGAGTCAAATTGATACAGGAATTTTAAATATGTGTGGTCACACAAAGTTAGAGAAGATTATAAATTCAGCATTAGAAACCAAAAGAAAAAAAAAAAGACAAGCCACAGGTAGTATTCTCATATTTTATTTGTTTGAGCTGTCAGAACAAAATACTAGAGAGAAATCTTTTTATGACATGGAGACAGATCTGCTTGCCAAAATTATTTTCCGTAACTTAAAGCTATGTATCACTGTGCAAATCTAAACACTCCTATCCTTGTAGCATCAACCATTCATCTTATTACTAGCTAAAGGGTGCCCATCTCAAATAAACAAGCGTACAAGGTAGTGAGGTACAGGGTGGGAGGCACCAGAGGAGGAAGGCGCCTTCGGTGGGATGGACCACATGTCTTCATAGATCTTGAGTAGCTTTACTTGATGGCAAGGGCTACAGTCTAGGCTCCAAATATATAGTACACTCCACTCTGTGTGTGTTTGTTAAGAAGTGAGAATTGATCATCAAGTTCAGTGGGAACTGTTATATGGGGATTCAGTAGGCTTGGATTTTTTTTTTCTCCAAAGTTCACTGCATGTTTTTTCTTGCCTCTCCTGTGACCCTTACTTAGCCGTGTCTCCAAATGGTCTCCTAGAGCAAATCTTTAAATTTTAAAAACATCCTTGTGAAGTTTATGTAGACATTACCATATGCTGAACCTATTACTACTGTTGGACTTTGCTTCCCAGATATGGAGAATAAAGCAAGTGTCTACTTCTTCCTCTTTTGTGGTATCTTCCCATTTAAAGGGCTTATTGATACAAGTACCACAGCACAAATGAATGCTGATGCCAGCTCTGCCCATGTATATGCCCACAGAAGAAGCACTGAAGGGATAACAAGAATGCATCACATACTCCTCATGGCTACTGACCCACACTCCTTGTCCTGGTTACCTTAAGAAGTCTCTCTGATCCACTCAGGATTCAGGGCACAAGCAGTATCATGGGCCACTCAGACCTGTAGCACCCAGGACACTAGGACAGAATACTTAGAGTCCCTTCAAACATGGAGACCATGGCTGGCAGTAGTGTTGGAGAATATGGTGCCTATGGTCCACAAATGTTTATCAATGAGGGGAGGCTGATGACAACTAATCTTTATTAAGGGACTTATATATTACAAGGTACTTTGACATCAATGATTTAATTTCCACAATTTATCTGGGATACAGTTTTTTTAAATTATTATTCAAATGGGAAAACTGGGCAGTGAGTAGTTCACTCATCCAACTAATATTTATTGAGGGTTTGCTATGGTCCTCTGTTCTAGGACTAGGGGTAAAAGAGTAAACAGAACAGACAAATTTCTTTCTCAGGGCAGTTGCATTCTAGTTGATGCAGAGAAGGGAGACAGACAATAGATGAACAGACAGGTGAAGTCTATAGTCTGTCAGATGGAGATACTGCAATGGAGGGCGATGATTCCCAATGGGGAAGAGGGAAGAGTTTCCATTGTAAATAAGACAGTCAGAAAGTGCCTTGTTGAAAAGGTGACCCTTGAGTACATAGCTGTAGAAGCTAAAAGAGCTAATCAGATGGATACCCAGAAGCAGTATCCTAGAGGTCCCCTGAAGTGCCAAGCATTACTGCTTGAGTTAGTGAAGACACTCCCTAATGGATATTAGGGAAATTTCAAGGGGAGGAAACTGGGAAAATATATTTACCAAAGGAGACAGAAGGATTTCAATACTCACACCCTGGTTCCAGTGTAAGCCCGTTCGATATCAGGTCTAACAAGAAACCAAGGCTGGGCCTGCATGGAAGAGTAATGTGACTGGGTTTGATCTGCCTGAAGTATTGAGAATAGACCCTAGAGAGGCAAGGGTGAAAATATGGAGACCAGTTAGGTGGCCACCGCAGCAATCTGGTGAGAGGCGATGGATCTGGTGTGAGAGAGAAAGACCATGTGAAGCATTACATGAGGAACTGAAAGTTTGGAGTTGCAATCAGCTAAAATAGGAAAGACTGGAGGTGAAGAAGGATTGGATAACAAGATCAAAAATTTGATTTTAGGTATGTTAAGTTTGAGCTGAGTTAAGTTTATTGACTTAAATGCACCAATACAACAGCCCTGTGAGCTAAGTACTATGTTACTATCTTCAATTTTTAGTTGAGATAACTTGGCTCAGAGAGTTGTGATGACTTACCCATAGTCACACAGCAAGCAGATAGTACATCAAGGACTCAAGCAAGATTTTTCAATCTGAGTTGAATACTTTTCCTAGGACCCCACAGATGAATACCAAACAGTGTTATCAAAGTAGATAATTGATGAGAATTTCCTTTTCTGTGACTCACTCTAAGGCAGGATTTAAATCAAAACTTTTGAACTCTAAGATTTAGAGAATCTGCTGTAAAAGGGGAGAAGAGTTTGATTTTATATCCACTTGAGAAACCAAAGTTTTTTTCTTTCCCCCTTAAAAAATAAAACAAAACCGAGGTGAGCCTAAGGCCAGCATGCTGATTGCATCAGAGAGACGAAGATGAAATGAGGAGAGAGGAAAACGGGCATGAGCCCTAAATCAGCACGTTAAAGGGGCTGGCCTGGGAGGTTTGTATTATCAGACGTTAGTCAGAGAGGGACTTTCTTTTGCTGGCTTAGAAGAAAACTGAAATAACACATTAATTTTAGGTCCTTTGATATTTTTTCCTGGAGATGTTTTGTTTTGATACATCCAACAACAGCCAAAGAGAAAGCCTCAGAAGACAGACATAATAAAAACAGCTGATGATCCCTAGTCACTAAGCATAAGTTCCACTTTCTTAGTCTTGCCCAGCCCAAATCAGCAGCTCACTAAGAAGCTACAGGACATCCTGGAGGATTTAAAGAGCAAGCCTCAATGCTTTAAAGTTCCAGCATCAGGACTTCTTCCTTCAGTTAATGGCTTTGAGACCTGTTAAAACTCAGATGTTTCTGAGAAGGATAATGTTTTAATTAAAAAGGCGATCACTGAGTGTGTTGGGGGGATTTACTAACAAAAAACCAAATGGCTCAGCGTCGAAAGCTCTTTCATTTTTGGGCAGAGCAAGGGCTGGTTTCCAGTAGTTTATAAACCAGGGTACCATTGTTCAGGTAAAGAGATGAGAGGGAAAATTGGAATGTGTACTTACTCATTCAACCATCGTTTATTGTGTAAAATTTTGACTGATACAGTTTGGCTTTGTGTCCCCACCCAAATCTCATCTTGAATTGTAATTCCCACATGTCAAGGGAGGGACCTGGTGGGAGGTGATTGGATCATAAGGTGGTTTTCCCCATGCTGTTCTCATGATGGTGAGTGAGTTCTCACAAGATCTGATGGTTTAAAAGTGTTTGGCAGTTCCCCGCTTTCTCTCTCCTGCCACCATGTAAGACATGCCTTGCTTTCCCCTCACCTTCCACCATGATTGTAAGTTTCCTGAGGCCTCCCCAGTCATGCAGAACTGTGAGCCAATTAAACCTCTTTCCCTCATAAATTACCTAGTCTCAGGCAGTTCCTTATACCAGTGTGAGAGCCAACTATTATGGTGACATAACTATAAAAACTCAGACCTGGAAGAAAGAGTTGAGAGATGCTGTGAGTGAAGTGCATTTTTCATCTTTTATATTGCAGAGTCAAAGATATTGTATAAAACTGACAAATCAGTAAAAATGAAAACAATGACTAGAAGGACTAAAAACAGGAATTGTTGGGGGTTTTTGTGTTTTTGTTTTTCTCCCTCTGTTGCCCAGACTGGAGCACAGTGGTGCGATCATGGTTCACTGCAGCCTCGAACTCCTGGCCTCAAGTAATCCTTCTGTCTCAACCTCCCAAAGTGTTGGGATTATAAGCATGAGGCACTGTTTCCTGTCTTAAAAACAGGAATTGTTTAAGGTGGGTTTGGGAGCACATGGAAATAAGGAGGGGGTTAAGGAAGGATAGATAAAACAGCTTGCATGCTGTGCTCTTCTGTACTACTTGCCTTTTAAAAAAAAATGCACATATATATATTTCATGTGAAAGTTTAAACTGAATAAGTACATTAATATTTTATTTATGTTAACAAGGCTGTGGGAACAAATGGTGAATAAGACATACTTGTTTTCTGCTATCAGAGAAGTTTAAGAACTGAGCACTCTGAAGAAGAGGAAGTGTTAAAAAAAATCTGAGGTAAGGTACAACAAAGGAAAAACTGGAATAGAATAAAAAGAGGGAAACTTGGAGTTTGTTCCTGCTAGTGCCTCATCCCTCTGTCTTGGATTAAATGAAAATGAAGAAAGGATATGATATATTCCAATTGGTAGACATTTTGCAGTCATACAAAGGCAAGCTATGCCTGGCCCTACCATATTCCCTACCATACTCCTCCTACTCCCTTTTCTTTTTCCTGAAAAGAGCAACTTTGTAGATCCTTTTTTCAGTAGGGATTGATCCACTCACCGAAGAAGGTGTGTAGGATGAGTGGGAAATAGGCACAGGAGAGGAGTCAGTTCTTTCTTACATTCATTTCCCTTGGGATTCTGCAACTCTGCCCTGGTTGTATACTTGCTTCCCAGACTCCTCAACTGAATCATAAGGAAGACGTTTCCAAACATAAATTGCCAGAAGCAAAAGGGTTAATAAATTTAAATATGCTTAAGGTGAATCATTCACAGAACTTCAGACTTCAAACATGGAATCATTAAAACTATTAGTGTTAACTCAGAGTTCTGTTTCTCAAAAGCTGGGGATGTCAGGCTACTTCTGTTTTAATAACTCTGGTAACTCTTCACATAATTGGTTTCAGTGTATCAAGACTTTTTTTCTTAGCCCATGTTGAATGATTCCTGAAATGGTTAGTTCCTTAGAAAACAACATTAAAACTCAGTGGCCGAAAGTCACTACCAACCCAGGAGAATCAGCATAATTTTACAATTAGAACTCAGGCTTTTTACTAACAGTGACACTAGTTTACGTTTGCACTCATGCATTCATGGTCTACATTCAACAAAATTTAATTCGTGTCTACTACTGTGTGCTAAAATTACAACAGGTGTAGAGATAGTAGGATGAAATAACAAGTCCTTGCTCTTAAGAACTTGTGAATTGCATAGTCTACTTAAAATCAAAATAAAGCATAATAAATGCTTCAATAAAGCTGTAATAGAATAATATTTTTGTTTCTTTCCTATTAAGTAAGCTTATCAGCATTGTTTCCCATCAATCTTTATGAATTAGGAAGAGGAGAATGATAGATGCTACCGAAGGGGATTAAAGAGTGCTTCTTCAAAATACGCCACTTTGGCATAAGGATTATTCTGAGCTGGAGTTAGTTGAGAAAAACTGATGCAGGAAAAGCTTTCAACCCTCCCCTTTCAGTATAAAAGCAGGGGACAAATTTTCATTTATATAAATGTCTCCCTCTCCCACACCAGGAAAAGGAAGAGGACTCACATCAATGGAGGAGGCACCAGTTTGAGTATGCAGAGTATGCATAACAAACCTTACTAAATAACCCTTATCTTCCATTCTTTCTCCCCATATATTTACCTTTCCACAATTTACTAGCCCTAGAAGCCAAACCCTCTCCCTTCCTTTGTCTGGTTTCTTCTCCAGAATGTATTGCTTTGTTAAAATGACATATAAACTCATTGGTCAAACCCCTTCTTTGAGTCTTTACCTCTTTTGTGTGAAGGCGTCTGTATAGAAATCAACTCTTCTGTTAATCTGTCTTTTGTCAGTTTAATTTGAAGGACCCTAGTTGCCGAGCCTAGGAGAAAAAGTTTTTCTTCCCTTAAACCACCTATAAATGGATGTGATGTAAGAAAATTCCGTTTTATAGAGGAAAACAAAGTAGAAATCCAGAATCATCCAGCTTGCAGGCTTATGAGGAGAAGAAATGATGACGAAAATTGGAGAGTTCAAATTCATATAATTGCATTTCACCACTCTCTCCCACCTTGAAAAAGAACCTTGGTTAGGGTGAGTGTATTCGTCTGTTTTGCATTGATATAAAGGAATATCTAAGACAGGGTAATTTATAAGAAAAAGAGGTTTATTTGGTTCATGGTTCTGCAGGTTGTACAGGAAGCATGATGCCAGCATCTGCTTCCAGTGGGCTTTGGGGAAGGCTGAGGGGAGCCAGTATCACATGGCAAGTGGAAGAAAGCAAGAGAGACAGGAGGAGGCGCAAGGTTCCTTTTAACAATCAAATACTGCGGTAACTATTAGAGTGAGAATTCATTCATTACCATGAGGGCAGCATCAACTTGTTCATGAGGGACCAGCCCCCATGGCCCAAACACCTCCTACAAGGCCCTACCTCCAACAATGGGGATGAAATTTCAACATGAGATTTGGAGGGGACAATTATTCAAACCATATCCATGAGGTACATAGAAATATCAGTATAGGTATAAAGACATCAGAGATAAAGGTAGCCTGGAGATGTTCCATGCCTCTAGTAGAAGCCAGCATTCAGTCTGATATATTGCCAATAATTTATATTGTAATTATTCTTTCTCAAAAGGACTACAGACATTTATAATTGTGACTGTGCGTTGAAGAAGTGAAAGTAACCAGATTTGGTGGAAATTATTGAACACTGATTGTGAACTGACACTAATTCCTGAGACTCAAAGTCACTGTAGCTCAATAGTCAGATTAGGCAGTAATGGAGGTTAGGTGATCAATGTAATTTTGGACCAGAGCTATCTCACTGTAGTAAAGGAGCTCCAATACTATCTCATGTTTATTTTCAAATTACAGAAGGTATCATTGAAATATACATATTCAACAACTGGCAGACTCCCTATATTGGTTTTCTGACCTATTGAATAAGAGCTATTATGATAAGAAAGACCAAGTGGAAAGCCCCAGAATTTCCTCCACCTACCAAAATATTAAACCCAAAGTAATACAACAGTCCTGAAAGGACTTTAGAGATTAATGACATTATCAAGGAATTGAGTGATGGAGGAGTGGTGATACCTAACACAGCCCTGTTCAAATAACCTTTTAATTCTGAGTATAAGACAGATAGATTCTGGAAAGTGACAGTGTATGATCACAAATTCAATTAGATGGTGCGTCAAATCACAGTTGCTCTTAAAGATGTGAGGTTTTTTTACTGGAACAAATCAACACATCTCTGCTAGTACCTTGCATGGTTATTAATCTGGTAAATATTTTGTGGTGGTTGTTATTTAGCCTGTTAACAAAAACCACCAAAAGCTTTGTGCTTTCAACTTGAAGGGCCACCAATAGACATTCACTGTTTTACCACTGTTCAAAGCTATATTAACTCTCAATATCCAATCTTAGTCCAAAGGACCTTGGTCATATCTCCATTCCACAGAACAAATGCTCTGCAAATACATGGAGGCTATCATGCTGATTGAATGTGTTGAGTAAAATACAGTAATTACTCAAGAAACCTTGGTAAGACACATACCTACTAGAAGATGGCATATAAATCCTACAAAAACTCAAGGACCTATGACAAAGTAATAAACACCAGATTTATCCTTCTACCGCAAGCAGTTATAAAACTGGATACCATTTTTATTCATAAATGTATTGGAGGTTCTAGTCTGTGCAAAAAGGCAAGAAAAATGAATTAAAGCCTTAAACATCGGAAAGGAAGTGGTAAAAAGTCTTTATTTGAATGCTTGTATATGTAGAAATCACAAGGAATTTTTAAAAGTTACCTTGCTAGAATAATTTCAAATGCTGAATTAATAAACTAAATTAATAAATTAACAAATGAATTATATTACATATGTGGTCCATACAATATAATAATACTCAGCAATGAAAAGTGGTGAACTACTGATAAAAGCAACAAGGAAGATTCTGAAAGATTCTGAAGGATTCTGAAAGCATGATGGATGTAAGAAGTCACTTACAAAAGAGCATAGTGTATGATTCCATAAATGTGAAATTCTAAAACGTGGGAAATATAGTTTCTAGTGACTGAAAGACTACAGTTGTCTGGGCCCAAGAGTGGGGAATTATCAAGTGCGAAGGAAAAGAAGAGAACTTTTTAGGGTGATAGAAATGTTTTATATCTTGACTGTGGTGGTAGTTACTCAAGTGTATATATTTGCCAAAAGTCACCGAACTGTAGACTAAAATGAGTGTATTTTATTGCATTTAATCATACTTCAATTATGTTGCTTTTTACAAATCTAAACCTATTGTCTCAGGGAAATTTTTACTGATCCAAGATGAAGAACAAGTTGCTCTCTCTGGTACTTGTTATCACTAAAAGAGGTCCACCGCTGCTAGTGCTTCAGGAGGAATGGTTAGTGACTTAAGTAATTTTCCAGTTCTCCCTTCTGGACCAGAACTTTCCCAGCTGCTCTCACAATTGTGTGAAGTCTGATCCCTAGAATAATTTTTTTATTTCATAATACTCTTAGTTGATCTGCTCCTCCAAATGGTTTCCTTAACAGGAATCATCCCCAAGTCACACACAGGAAAATATACAGAAGAGTCAAAGGGCTAGCTCTTTGTACTTCCAGGAACTAAACTTCAGATCTTACAACCATAGTCTAGAGAGGCTTCCTTCCAAAACCCACTAGATTAGTGTTTTTGGTTTGTTTGCTTGTGGTGAGAACATTTAACATGAGATCTGTCCTCTGGACAGAACTTTATATGCACACTACAGTATTGTAAACTATAGGCACCAAGCTGTACAGCAGATCTCTAAAACTTACCTTGAAAAACTGAAACTATATACTTGCCGAACAACAACTCCCTATTTTTCTTTCCCTCCCAGTTCCTGGCAAACACCATTCTACTCTCTGTTTCCATGAGTTTAACTATTTTAGATATCCTGTATAAGGGAAATCAGGCAGTACTTGTCCTCCTATGACTGGTTTATTTCACAGAGCATATGTCCTCTAGCTTTATCCATGTTGTCACATATGACGCGATTCCTTCTTTTTAAAGGCTGAATAATATTCCTTTGTATGTGTATACCACATTTTCTTTATTCATTTAGGTTGTTTCCATATCTTGGCTATTATGAATACTATTGCAATGAATCAGAAGGTGGAGATACCTCTTCAAAGTTCTCATTTCAGTTCTTTTGGATATATACCCAGAAGTGTGATTCCTGGATTACATAGTAGTTCTATTTTTAATTGGAAAATCTCTGTCCTATTTTCCATAGCAGTTGCACCCTATTTTACATTCCTACCAACAGTGTACACGAGTTCCAATTCCTCAACATCTTCTCCAACACTTGTTATCTTTTGATTTTTTTTTTTTGTAATAGCCACCCTAACAGGTGTGAGGTTATATCTTATTATAGTTTTGAGTTGCGTTTTCCTGATGACTAGTGATGCTGAGTGTTTTGATATATATCTGTTGGACATTTGTATGTCTTCTGTAGAGAAACCTGTCTTCAAATCCTTTGTCCATTATTAAAATTGGGTTATTTGATTTTTTGTCATTGAGTTGTAAGAGGTCCTTATTTGTTTTGGATATTAACCTCTTATCAGATATATAACTTACAAATATTTTTCTCCCATTCTGTAGGTTGCCTTTTGACCATTGATTCTTTTGTGGTGCAGAAGGTTTTTAGCTTGGTATAATGCCACTTATCTGTTTTTGCTTTTGTTGCTAGTGATTTTTGGTGTCATATCCAAGAAATATTGCTGAGTCCAATGTCATAAGATTTTGTTCTATGTTTTCTCCCAGGAGTTATTCAGTGTCAGGTCTTACATTTAAATGTGTAATTTTTCCATTGATATTTGTGCTTGATGTGTGTTAAGGGTCCAGTTTCATTCTTTTGCGTGTAGATATCTAGTTTTCCCAGCAACACTTGTTGAAAACAGTATTCTTTCCCCATTGGGTACCCTTGGCACCCTTGTTAAAAAATTGTATCAGTAACATACTGTTTTAATTACTATAGCTTTGTAATATATTTTGAAATCAGGAAGTCTAATGCTTTCCGCTTTCTTCTTTCTTTCTCAAGATTGCTTTGGCTATTTGGTGTCTTTTGTTGTTTCATGTAAATTTTAGGGTTTTTTTTCTATTAAAAAATGCCACAGGAATTTTGAAAGGAATTTCATTGATTCTATAGATCACTTTAGTTTATGAACATTTTAACAATATTAAGTCTTCCAATTCATGAACATGAAATATCTTTCCATTTATTTGTGTCTATTTACATTTCTTTCATCAATGATTTGTGGTTTTCAAGTATTTCACCTCCTTGGTTAAGTTTATTGCCAAATATTGTATTCTTTTTGATACTCTTGTAAATAGCATTGTTTTCTCAATTTCCCTTTTGGATAGTTCATTGTTAGTGTATAGAACACAATGGATTTTTGTATGTTGATTGTGTATCTTGTAATCTTACTATATTTGTTTATTAGTTCTAACAGGTTTTTTTGTGGCATTCTTAAGGTTTTCAGCATATAAGACCATGTCATCAGCAACATAATTTTAATTCCTCCCTTCCTATTTGGATACCTTTAATTTCTTTTTCTTGTGTAATTGATCTGGCTAAAGTTCAGTACAATGTTGAATAGAAACAGTAAGAATGAGCATCCTAGCCTTATGCCTGATCTTGGAGGGAAATCTTTCAGTTTTTCATCATTGAGTGTGATGATAGCTGGGGGATTTTCATCTATGGCCTTCGTTGTATTGGGGGATTTTCATATATGGCCTTTGTTGTATTGAGTTAAATTCCTTCTGTACCTAATTTGTTGAGAGTTTTTATCATGAAAGGCTGTTTTTGTCAAGTGCTTTTTCTGCATCTAGTAAGATATGAATGTGACTTTTATTCTTCAATCTGTTAGTGTGGTTTATTACATTAATTGTTTGAGTTGCTTATCTATTTTGGATATTAACCCCTTATCAAATGTATGGTGTACAAATATATTTTCCCATTCTATAGGTTGCCTCTTCACTCTGTTGATTGTTTCCTTTACAGAAGCTTTTGGTTCAACATAATCTGATTTGTTTATTTTTGCTTTTATTGCCTGTGATTTTGAAGTCATATCAGAAAATCATTTCCCAGACCAATTTCATGGAGCTTTTCCCTTATATTTTCTTCTGATAGTCTAATAGTGTTGGGTCTTCAATCTATTTTGAGTTTGCTTTTTATATGATGAAAGATGAAGGTCTAATGTCATTCCTCTGCATGTAGATGTCTAGTTTTCCCAGCACTATTTATTGAAGAGATTGCCCTTTCCCCATTGTATTTTCTTGGCAACTTTGTCATAAACCAGTTGGCCATAAGTGCCTGGATTCATTTCTGGGCTCTCTTTGATGTTCCATTGGTCCATGTGTTCATTTTTATGCCAGTATTATGCTGTTTTGGTTACAGTAGCTTTGGAGTGTATTTTGAAATCGGGTAGTGTGATGGCTCCAGATTTGTTACTTTTCCTCAAGATTACTTTGACTCTTCAGGGTCTTTTGTGGATCTGTACAAATTTTAGGATTGTTTTTTCTATTTATTTGAAGAATGCCATTTTGATAGGAACTGCATTGAATCTGTAAATTGATTTGAGTACTATGGACATTTTAACAATATGAATTCTTCCAGTTTATGAACACAGTATATCTTTCCATGTATATGTGTGTTCTTCAATTTCTTTTATCAGTGTTTTATTGTTTTCAGTGTGGAGAGATAGTTCACTTCCTTGGAAACATCTATTTTTAAGTATTATATTTTCTTTTTAGTGATTGTAAATGGATTGTTTTCTTTATTTCTTTTTCAGATCGATCGCTGTTAGAATATTGAAATGCTAATCCTGCACTTTTACTGAATTTTTTAGTTCTAACAGTTTTTTTGGTGGAGTCTTTAGGGTTTTCAACATGTAAGGTCATGTCATCTGCAAATGGGAACAATTTAACTTCTTCCTTTCCTATTTGGATTTCTTTTATTTATTTCTCTTGTCTAACTCTGCTGGTCAGGACTTTCAGTATGATGTTGAATAGAAGTGGAGAAGGGGCACCCTTGTCTTGTTCCAGAAAAGCTGTAAACTTTTCCCCATTCACTATGATGTTAGCTGTGGGTTTGTCATATATGGTGATACATTCCTTATTTTGTGATACATTCCTTCTATGTCTAATTTGGTTAAAGTTTTTATTATGAAGGGATGTTGAATTGTATCGGATGTTTTTTTCTGCATCTATCAAAGTGATCATATGGTTTCGATCCTTTATTTTGTTAATGAGACTTATCATATTTATTGATTTGTGTATGTTGAACCATCCTTACATCCCTGGGATGAATCTAACTTAACCATGGGGAATAATCTTTTTAATGTGCAGTTGAATTCAGTTTGCTAGTATTTTAATGAGGATTTTTGCATCTCCGTTTATCAGAGATATTGACCTGTAGTTTTATAGTTGTTGCTGAATCTTTGTCTAGTGTTGGTGTCCGGGTAATGCTGGCCTTGTAAAATGAGTTTAGAAGTAGTCTCTCCCTTTAATTTCTCTAAAGAGTTTGAAAAGAATTTGGTATTAGATCTTTTTTAAATCTTTGGTAGAATTCAGCAGTGAGGCCATCAGATCCTGGACTTTTGTTTGATGGGAGACTTTTTATTACTATTCAATCTCCTTACTCATTATTGGTCTGTTTAGTTTTTCTATTTCTTTGTAATTCAATATTAGTAGGTTGTACAGAAATTTATCCACCTCTCCTAGGTTTTCCAATTTGCTGGCATATAATTATTCATAATATTCTCTAATGATCCTTTTTATTTCTGTGGTATCGGTTGTAATGTATCTTTATTCATCTGTGATTTTATTTGAGTCTTCTCTTCTTTTTTCCCAACCTAGCTAATGATTTTTCCATTTTCTCTTTTAAAAAGCCAACTCTTAGCTAGGTGCAGTGGTTCACACCTGTAGTCTCAGCACTCTGGGAGCCCAAGGCAGGTGGGTCACTTGAGCCCAGGAGTTCGAGACCAGCCTGGCCAACATGGCAAAACCTCATCTCTACTAAAAATACAGAAAAATTAGACAAGCGTGGTGGCATGTGCCTGTAGTCCCAGCTACTCATGAGGCTGAGATGGGGGAATCACCTGAAGTCAAGGCTGCAGTGAGCTGTGATAGTGATCACGCCACTCCAGCTGGGTGATGAGAGTGAGACCCAGTCTCAACAAAATAAAAAATAAAAAAAAATAAACCAACTCTTAATTTTGATCTTTTCAGTTATTTTCCTAGTCTCTATTTCATTTATTTCTGCTCAAATCTTTATTATTTCATTCCTTCTACTAAATTTGGGCTTAGTTTTGTCTTATTTTTCTAGCTCCTTAAAATACGATGTTAGATTGGTTGAGAGCCTTCTTTTTGATATAGCTGTTTATTACTATAAACTTCCCTCTGAGAATTGCTTTTGTTATATCCTATATGCTTTGATGTGGTATATTTCAATTTTTATTTGTCTCAATAAATTTTATAATTTCCATGTATTTGTGACTTTTCCAAAATCCCTCGTTATTTATTTCTGGTTTTACACTATTATACTTAGAAAAGATATGTGATATGATTTCAATCTTCATAAAATTTTATAAACTTATTTTGTGGTTGAACATATAATCTATTTTGGAGGAAGTTCCACATGCAGTTGAGAGCAATGTGTATTCTGCAGCAGTCGGATGAAATGTTTTCTATGTGACCATCATATTCTCTTGGCCTAAAGTATAGTTTAAGTCTGATGTTTCCTTGTTGATTTTCTAAATAATCTGTCCACTGCTGAAACAATAGGTGTTCGAGTTGCCCACTATAATTATACTGCAATCTGTCTCTCTCTTCTGATCTATAATATTTGCCTTATATATTGAGATGCTCTCAAGTTGGGTGTATGTATCTTTAAAATTGTTATATCCTCTAGCTAAATTTACCCTTTTGTCAACACATAATGACCATTTTTGTCTCCTTTCACAATTTTGACTTAAATTCTATTTTATCTGATTTAAGTGTAACTATTCCTGCCTTCTTTTGATTTGTGTTTTCATGGAATATCTTTCTCCATCCCATCACTTTCAATTTATATGTGTCCTTACAAGCGAACTGGGTCTCAGTCTCTTCTAGGCAAAAAATGGTTAGGTGTTAAAAAAAAAAAAAAATTGTTTCAACCACTTTTTTAATTGCATAATTTAATCAAGTTACATTCAAGGTAATTATTGATAGGTAAGGACATACTTTTTCCATCTTGTTAATTGTTTTCTGGTTGGTTTGTAGATTCTTTATTCCTTTTTTCCTCACTTATTATCTTCCTTTTTAGTTAAATGATTCTCTCTGGTAGTATGTGTTGATTTCTTGGTTTTTATTTTTTGTGTATCTATTATAGGTTTTACTTTGCTCTTACCATGAGGCTTACAAAAAACATCTTATAGTTATAACAGGTTACTTTAAGCTGATGAAAAGTTAACTTTGGTTGCAAAAACAAAAACAAAACTCTACACTTCACTCTACTCCCACATTTTGAATTTGTTATGCCACAGTTTATAACATTTTATATTTCATATCCCTTGACAAATTATTGTCATCATTATTTTTAATAATTCTGTCCTTTAACTTTTATACTAAATATGTAAGTGATTTACATGCCATCATTAAAATATTAGACCATTCCAAATATTATTACCAGTGTACTTACTTTTACCAGTAAGTTTTACACTTTCATGTTTTTGTGTGTCTCAATAGCATTTTTTTCTTTCAGTGTGAAGAACTCCCTTTAGCATTTCTTGTAAGATGGGTCTGGGGTGATAAAATCTCTCAGCTTTGGTTTGTCTGAGAAAGTCTTTACCTGTTCTTCATTTCTGAAAGACAGCATTGCAGTATTTTTGGTTGGCAGAGGTGTGTTCTTTCTGTGCTTTGAATATATTATCCCACATCCTCTTGGCCTGTAAGGTTTCTGTTGAGTGTCTACTGCTAAATACATTAAAATTCTCTCATAAGTTATTTGGTACCTTTCTCTTGCTGCTTTCAGAATCCTCTCTTTGTCTTTGATATTTGACGGTTTGATTATAATATGTGTTGGGGTAGTCTTATATAGATTGAATCTGATTGGTGTCTGTTAACCCCCCTGTACTGGGTATTTATATCTTTCTTCAGGTTTAGAAGGTTTTCTGCTGTTATTTCCTTAAGCTTTCTACTCCTTTGTCTTTCTCTATTGCCTCTTAAACTCCAAAGACACAAATATTTGCTCTTTTGATGCTATCTTATAAATCCCATAAGTTTTTTTATTCTTTTTTTCTTTTTGCTCCTTTGATTGGATAATTTCAAATGTCTTGTCTTGAGCTCACTGATTCTTTCTTCTGCTTAATCAAATCTCCATTGAATCTTTCTATTGAATTTTTCAGTTCAGTTGTGTTTTATATCTCTAAGATTTCTATTTGGTTTTTAAAAATTGTTTCCATTTCTTTGTCAAACTTTTCATTTTGTTCATGAATTGTTTTCCAAATTGTATTTAATTTTCTATCAGTATCTTCATGTAGTTACCTGAATTTCTTTAAAGGGATTATTCTGAATTCTTTATCTGTCACTTCATAGATATCCTTTATTCCTGGGTTCATTACTGGAGCTTCACTTTTTTTTTTTTTTTTTTCTTTTTGGTGATGGTGTTATATTTCCCTGATTTTTCATAATTTTCTTGTGTCCTTACATTGATGTCTGCATATTTAAAGAGGTGGCCATCTCTTCCAGCCTTGGCAGCTGCTGTTTGGTGGTGATAGCCTTTACTATTTAGTCTAGCCTGGGATTCTGTGTGTGCCGGCCAACTGCAACCCCGAAAAGGCAGGCCTTGATGTGGGGATTCTCTAGTTGAGCTGGGTCACTTCCTGTGTGGAGGTTAAATGGTATTGCTGGCTGTGCTCTGTGGTCTGGTGAGACCACTGGCTGAACTCTCAGGTATAATTGGACCAGGTTACAGGTTGTCTTTCCTGGCTGGGTGGTACTGTGTTTTGGAGTCTTTGCTGTGTTGCCTGCAGCATGATGCTGTTGGCTAGTTTCTCTGCTGTGACGTCTTCTTTGACTGGAATGCAGAGCAGCTACCAAGATCCATGTACTGGTTCTTATGGAGCCTTACCCAACGTCCTTAGCTCCAACTGACCCCAGGTGGTCCAGCCCTGCTGGCACTCCCAATATTTCTTACAGGATGAGACAGGAGCAAGTCTCCAGCAAAGGGTCTCAGAATGGTACAGATGCTGAATGTTCACTTCCAATTCATCCCTCACACTGCAGAAGCTGTGGACCCAGGAGAACTTTCTGCATGTAGTGCCATGCCAGTCTGGAAAAGGGGGACTGCAGTCAAAGAAAACTGATTCTCTTACCATTCATTCATGGCATTTTTAGATTCTGTGGTCCAAAGGAGTGTCTCAGCCTCACTCCTGAATTCTGGGATATTCAAGATGGAATTCTTGCCTGTGGATAATTGCTAATTGGATTTCTTTTGCGGGCAAGGAATGAAGCCAGAGAACTCCATGTTGCTGACATAACTCCCTGTTATTCCTAATGATTTTAACCTACAATATCTTAATTATATTACAGAAGTTTGTGAGAAGATGTTCACAAAATACCAAGCAAAATTCATGACTCATGGCTGTTTCTCAATAAATATCAATTTGCTTTCTTCTTTTCATTCTTTTCTACTCCTCCCCTACATTAATAAATTAAAATATAGGGATCAGTCAGTTTAATACTGTTTTAAGGAGGACTACATGTTATTTGAAGAAAAAGGCAGTAAGTCCAACAAATTCACATGTCCCCAAGGGGCTACAAGAAAGGAACCACAAGGAGATTGTACACTTTTTAAGAAAGAGAAGGAAATTGACAAAGGTGAGGTCTGCGGGGTGGGGCGGGGGGAAGAAAGCTTATGGAAAGAAAAGAAAATGCATGGGCTCATTGTCAATATCTCTCATAGTAACCTTAGAGTATGCAACAATCTGTGGTTTGATTTATCCAGATAATTACTTTGGTAATTATCTGGATAAATTACCGCATTTGGCATATCAGAGGACTAAAAGTTGTGGTTCTGTTGCAGACCAAATGCCCTTTGGAAAATGACTTTTCTCCCCATATGAACTGCATAGCAGCAGTTCAGCCTCAACCAGAGCTGAACGTGACCCCTCTGCTCTCCCACTAGCTAGCAAGTTCAAACTTAGCCTCTGGGCCACATAAATCCAGGCATGTATCAGTTCATCTCCAAACACTCGGTATGTCTGCCCCATCAATTAAAAAGCACAAGGCAAGTGAGCCACTAGAAAGTTCAAGCATGATTAGGCAGCTACCATGCATTTTCAAATCCACTTTCAACATCTCCATTATTTCAACTAAGACCTCTAGTTATTAGTCTTATTAAAAGAGAAGAAAGAAGAAGAAAAAGAAGACACAAACTTGCTTTCAAGACAGGTTAATACAAGCCCTTCCTCAGTGCTCTATTCTTGATTTAAGGAACATTCTCAGAGTGAGAGCAAAAGAGTTTTGTGTTGTATGGAAAATTTGACTCAACCCAAAAACCCAGCCAACACCACAAAGTGGATTGCAGTCAAATCAGATAAATAGAAAAAGAAAAGAATACAAACTATCTTTGAGTGACAGTATCAAAAAGGTTCAAAAGCTTATTAGCATCTGGTTCAAAATGCACAGACCACAAATTAGCATCATCCTAACAAGGTTCTTTTAGGTATTGGTTAAATGATTTTTTTCATTCCTGTGCACATAGACATGTAATTAAATGTTCACAAACATATACATTCCTCTCGGTTTTGGTTTCTGTAACTACCAAAAATAATGTTTGAGAAATCACCCAAACCTCCCAGTGTATTATTCATGTAACCTGGATATCTCATGAAAACAAAATGTACAAGACTCTAGTGCCAGTTAGCATGTGAAAATATCCGGCAACAGTATGTTTTTACTTCTGTGATAAACTGTATTGTCTTTTTGTTATAATGGGAAAGGATTAGTAAGGCTTACCAAATAAACAGCAGCTTCCTTAGAGACATTGACCCTTGTATTTTACAAAACCAAGAAACCAATACTGAATAGAATATGGGGCTCTCTGGCAGACTGATGGAGGGCAACCTTCAAGGATCTGAGTCAGATGGGGATTTGGGCTAGTGATACATTTTGATACTTTCTATTTTAAGCAAAGTTAGATGCTTATACACAGCTAATCCAATTTTTTCTAAAAATCTATAGTCTGCAAAATTGTGTTCCTCCAGAACCTTTTGCCTGTTTTTGGCCTGAAAATGATAATATTTATAATAATACATATTGAAATGCACAGGTGCACCCAAAGGAAAAATAGCAATAAAAGAAAGTGAACCAGACACTTTCAGACCTCAAAAAATGTCTTATTCAGCTTAGTGAGTGCTTTGGGTGAAGGCTCAGAGGGTCAGGGGGCCAAAACAAGTCTGGTGTTTTTCAAACAAAAATTTTACTATATACTGTACAAGTAAAGAAAATGAGAAGAGATAAAAGCACGCACAGTTTAGAATTTAACTTTTTGGGGTGGAAACTTGAAAGCACTTAAGAAGTGGGATCTAGACATTTTCAAATACACGTCAGCTCTTTTGCTGTCTGAGGTTACATTACCTGTTTGAATTAAGATCAAGACCTGAGTTACCAAATAGTAATGCCCTTTTCAGCAAAGTTCACACTTGAATCAGCTTTTCTGTATCACTCTCTTGAGTAGTCTGCTTTCTTGACCATTAAAGTCTGGTCTGAGCTCCTGAAATCAACATCTCAATGCATTAATCCAGAAAGCCTATAATTGATGCCGACACAGGGTTATCCTCAGGTGATAAGCCTTCCACCGTACTTTCTTCCATCATTCATAATGAGGAAGTTCTTGCTTCCAAGATAATTAAAGGACGGCTGATTTATAAGTAGGTTTGCTTTGCCACTTTTTTCTTTATATGGTTTCTTTTCAGTTTATCTTCCGTTAATAACTGGCTTAACACTTTTATATAATAAAAAGGTCAGATAGGCTCCACACAAAGCACCCATAATAGCTGGCAGCCTATCCCACTGCTATTAGCCATCATTTAGCCGAGCAGAAGTGTTGGAGCATGTAGGAACAAAGAGACAATGGAGCATTTCTAGGAGCACATCAGTGCCAGAGCAAAGAAAAAAAGAGGGGCCCTAAAAGGCAAAGTAGAAGGCGAGTAGAACTGCCTAGACACAGCGGCAGGATGATTCCCTTTGAAGTAGGTAGCTGGCTTCCTCGCAATACCAGGAGATTATCCTGAAAAAAATAATGCTTTGGTGGAGGTAAAACCATGGAGTTATGGAGGTCAGATCCAAGCAATGTGAACAGACAAGCATGGCTTACCCATTCACTGCTATTCTCCAGAATCTATATACACTTAACTAAGGCCTGTAATAGTCTAATTAATTTTTAAGAAACCCAGTATGAAAGCAAAAACCATAGTCACTTGAAATGTATATACATGTTCTAGTTTCCCACGATTTGTATTATATAATATTTGGTTGAACTGTAAGAAATTGCCAATATTTAAATATATTGGGCCTACAGAAAAGGCGATTTCATATGGTTCTATTTATGTTTATAAATAGAACGGTGTAAATATTTTCTTTGGATTTGAAAATCAGTCTCATTCTGTGGATTTTTCAGATTTGGTGCATTTAAAAGCTGAACACTAAAATATTTGTGCTTCTCCTTTTCCTAGAGTATGTCTATCTCTTCCCCATTTTCATGGATATCAAGTGTTTCACAGATATCTGGCTCCACATACCAAGTTGTGGGAAGATTTAACTCCCAACTTAATATGAAATCAAGGATGCAATTTCTGATTAAGCCAGTACATTTTGCACAGGAAATACTCCTTGTTCTACAGCTACATCCTGTATCTCTCATGCTAGCCTTTGCCAGCAAATGTTAGTCCTTGGTTTTAAGAAAGATTCAGGGTAAAAAAATGCTCAACTCTGGAAAAATAATAACAAGAGTCCTCCTGGGGTCAGAGAAAATTGATTTGATTTATTCTGCAACAACTTCTTACTAGACAGCAGAGAGAAGAGTGCAAGAATCTCCGGGTCAGAAGACCTCACTTCATCTCTCAAGGTCTCAGTGCCCTTATGAGGCGTTGAACCACATGATTAATAAGTTTTTGACTCCTATATTTATGATTTTTAATACTCATGGAATTGTTAGGGTGGCCTAATGAGTAAACATAAATCTTGCCACATATAATCTGCCTGACTTTGCCCCAAACTTTTAAAAGCACATGAATATGAGCCAATAAATCTAAATTATAGTACACTGTACATTTGCTGTGAGAAATTGCCTATTATCACTGCCTGTATGTAAATCATTGCTCATAATGTTAGTAGACAAACCACTTAATAATTTCCAGGCCAGTGAACTTTTACCCCATTTCAAAATAAAGTTGTTATTCTCCTTTCAATAGAAGTTTAGGATATGTCAAGCCTAATGAGAATAAGTTACTAGGAGAAAAGACTATGTCATCTGTAGAGGTGCTAACAATATCAGATCAAGTGATTCCAAGTGTTTTATTTTCTACCACATGCCTTCATATGAATTCATCTCAATGAATACTGTTTGAGTGATCATAGAGCTACCATAAAGATGCTTTATCTAAGGCCGTATGAAAAATTTTTTTTTAAGAATAAAGTTCATAGTAACTTTAAGGTAACATTCTCAGGGGGGAAAACATTTCCAAATATCTGTATTGCAAACTGCCAAGAACAGGGATCCAGTCTTGATCCCTCTGCTGATACGCTCTGGGACTGGAAACAAGTCAATTTCTCCCTCCCTCAAGGTCTTAAAATTAATGTTTTATCTGGATCACCTATGTCGTGGTAATCAAGGTTTCCCAAGAATAAAATGGAATTATATGGCATCTTAGATTCCTTCCAAAGGTGGTGTCACTGTTTCTTTCTCCTTAATTAGGTGATGATATTGCCAACATCTCCCCAAGGCATCATATTTATTCCAGCAAATTCTTATTTAGAAAGCTCATATTACAATTATTCTGTACACTTTATCTGGATTGGCAAATTTAAGTCCCCATCCACTAATTTATGCTTTACTTAAAACTGATTCAGTTGAGGGAGCATATCTGAAAGTACTGCAACTAAATTCCGTAAAGGCAAACTACAAATTAAAGGCCATATCAAATCCCATGTATAAGAAGTAAATATGTATGTGTGGCTATATGAGTCTGTACATGTGTGTACAAAGGCAGGGAGGTAACCATAGTGTGAAGTAGTAATGCCCTCCAGGACCGTGATGCTGATCAGGACAACTTTATTCTAGTATGAGTATGTTCAGTGGTGGCTCCAATGTGGCTAATGCTAAGGTGAAGCTCATGCCAGCACAGGGCTGATTGTTTCATTTCCTGTCTCCATGGCAGCCTGTTGTAGTGAGGCAGAGAAGCGTGTGCCTCATCCTCAAAAGTTTGGAAGATGCATTTAACATTGGATAGGAAGAGCCAGGACGGAAAGATGAAAGAACTGAGAAATGGGTCAAAAAAAAAATGTCAGCAGCCATTCTTGAAATGAAAAAAGGATGACTGTGGAAAGGGAAGAAAGGAACTCAGGGAGCATAAGGAGGGGTAAAGGAGTGATAAAAGAAAAATACATGTAAGCAAAAATGAGAAGGTAAAAAGTGAATTATTAAGGAAAGAAGATGATACATACAAGGACAGATTAATGAATGAAAAAAAAATCGTATACCTTCTAAGCCTGCAATTATGACTTTTACTAACCTTGGATGCCTTAAATAGGAATTCCAACAACTTCAAGAGTTCGAATTGGTGATTTCACTTAGTCATTTTTTTCTACAGTTTCAAAATGCAATTTATTCTGACCTAACAGAAGATCTTGCTGATGTAGTAGTTGAGCTTGGTAGGTGGTATTCTTCTGGTAAGACATGAAGATTATCCTAGATGAGTGGTAAAGCATCTTCTAGAAATGTCCAGACCAGAGACCTTAGAAACAAAGGGAGTCACTATCACTCTCCATTGTTTTGACCTTGAATTCAACTTCTCTATCGCCAAAAATGATTGGACTCGAGGCCTTATTTCAGGGACTGAGTTTAGTCAGAATGTTTTCTCAATTAGCAAAAAATGCAGGGTCTGACAGCTAGTCCCTTGCAGACTACCCACCTCAACAGCGTGATTTAAAGGCAAAAGAAAGTTCCAGCCACCAAAAATATTCCTCACTGGTTCTGCCATGATCCTTGAAGACACTGACAACAAGAAGTTTTTGCTGAAATAGTCAAGAGAAGAGGAAACACATAAAGTCAAAATTGTTCATGATCTCATTAGAACAGATTGGCTTAGCAGTTCAAATGGTTGTCACCTGGAAGCTAGAGCTGGATATGTTTTGTTGTAGAGAGAGACGATGGCAGGTCCAGGACAGCATTGTTATTAGAGAAGGCCGGCTTGTGTGGGATGAGGAGTGTAGAGAGAAATGGGCAGCAGAGCAGTTGGAAGGAAAGGCAATGAGGGACTGAAGGAAAGGCAACGTTTGGTATGTGGTATGCGTGTGTGAGACGGGCATGAACATATGTTTCCTCCCACCATGCACAGTGCAATTATATGCATTTGAGGCATAAGAGGAGTGGCAGACAACATGTACCAAGCCCAGACAAGGCTCCACTACGTTTAAAGAGTGCTCATGGCTGGGCGCAGTGGCTCACACCTGTAATCCCAGCACTTTGGGAGGCTGAGGCGGGCGAATCACAAAGTCAGGAGTTCAAGACCAGCTTGGCCAACATGGTGAAACCCTGTCTCTACTAAAAATACACAAAATTAGCAGGGTGTGGTGGTGGGCGCCTGTAGTCCCAGCTACTCGGGAGGCTGAGGCAGAAGAATCACTTGAACCCGGGAGGCAGAGGTTGCAGTGAGCCGAGATTGTACCACTGCACTCCAGCCTGGCAACAGAGTGAGACTCCATCTCAAAAAAAAAAAAAAAAAGTGCTCATACAATAGCTTCATTTTTTTTATCAGCCACCACAAATGCCAATTTCATTATAATGCCAGTTGATATTCTGAATAATGCTGCTTAATCAAACTTGTTTGACAGCAGAAACCTAGGATCATTGTTCATAATAATTTATTGTAGAGGTTGCTTTAAATGAATAGAGGTAAATACGTTCTATCAGTAAGCCACCTTTTGTGTGAAACAGGGTCAGCAGTTCACAATAAATCTCACAAATTATTATTGTCCTGATTTAATATTTACGGAATGCTGTGTTTGAGTCTTTGCCATCACTTTTACAGCACTTTCATAAATTATCTCTGTGATATAATTATTCCTATTTTATAGAGGAATAAATTAAAGGAAATAAAGTAACTTGCTCCGATATTCAGGAACTTTGGGTCTTGGGCAGAAATCATGGCTCTTTTCTCAGAACACTGAGTCCCAGTTCTCACACAGACTATAGTGAATGCTGAGAAATTTTTAAGATGACTCTGAACATCCTGACCTCACTCAAATTTTATAAAAACAGGGATAATTATTAAGAGTTTATCTCCATGTATTATTCTCTTATTTACCGACCTTGGAGTGGTGAGTTGAATCTTGTGTATTGCCAAGAACCAATTGCCAGAATGACCACTGGACTCAAGAAAATACCATGGAGAGAGGATAAGGAATGCCAAGCATGATCATCTGGGCCCCAGTGAGATAGGACAGCTCCTTCTCTCAAGTGTTTCCAAGAAGAGAAATTGCTCAAGGAGGAAACTCATGGGAACTAACTTGGGAGCCTTGCCTTATTCCGTGTAAAGAAGTAAGAAGATTGAGACTGTCTGGATGGTTGCATTTACTGGATTTAAGAAGTTATCCTAATTGAATTCAGATCCTAAATAATTTCTGACATGCACATCTCCAAAGTGTCAAGTTGCTGAAATATTTACAAATGAACCTAACGTTTAGTTGTTACAGAAAAATCTAGGCTGCTATACAAACTGTCCTAGGCTTTCTGGATGGATAAAGGTCTATATTTTAAAGAGGTGCCTTCAAATTATTTAATCAATAAAAGGAAGAAAGTAAAACAATTATGTCCACATAAGCACTTGGACTGTTTTGCAACCAGCTATGGTATTTCAGTATACTGATAGGAACAATTTTTCACTTTCTATGAGGAGTACAGAAATTCTGATTATAGAATGGAGGAAAGGAACAAATAGGAAATCAGAAAGATTAATAGAGATAAGAGCCAGAGTCAATTGTTAAAACATGTAGCAGGAACTTAGTAAGGAGACGAATTAGAGAAGTTAGGAGGACAAAAGTCAGGGTACCATACTTTAAAGAGTAATAGATTCCTCAGTATAAGAGATCAAAAAGATACAGAAAGGTTGAAAAAGTATTATAGATTAAGGAAACTTAAAAAGACACGGCAAGTAATGCTATATGTGATTCTGGACTGCATTCTGCATGGTAAGAAAAAAAATACTGCAAAAGACAGTATTTAGACAATTAAAATTGGAATATGGATTGTTGATTAAATATAAGTTTGATATTAATGTTAATTTTCCAGAACCTGATAACTATACTGTAATTATATATATTCTTGTTCTTACATACTGAACTATTTAGGCACAAAGGGTCAAGATAGCTCCAACTTGCTTTCAAATAGCTCAGAATAAAAATAGGAATAGGTATACATATATATCCATATATAAATTTGTTTTCCTATATATGTAAATACTTTTCTCTATAGGAAAAAATATTCATTTTGTCAGTGAATCTGGATAAAGGATATGTATCAGTTCCTTGTGCTATTCTTCCAATTTTTAAAATAATTTTTAAATTATAACAAAGGATAAAGTTACCAAGAGTTAACACAGAGTGGAGGAACTAAGCAGTTTCTTAAACAAACAGCCTACTGTATGCTTAAACACTCCTGAATACCGTGACATCAAAGTCCTCATCCACCCATTAATAGAACACACAGTGAGAGAAACAGGAAAGCAAAGACTCTAACGTATGCTTTTAAAGTTTCCTGTTGACTTTGAACAGCAATTGCGTGCCCTGTCGTCACTTGAAGTTGCCATTTCTATATCTTAAAAATGTAAAGTTCAAACAAAAATCTTTTGTTTCCAGTCCTAACCAGCTTGACTCAAGGCACTGACAGCTGCTGAGGACCACAAAACAAATCAAGAAGGAAGTACCCTAGTGCTCTCCAAATGGCTCTATGTACCCCAGTTGTTCAAGAGTCCAGGAGAGTCTGATTTTTTAGCCGGCTACAGAAATTCTCATTCCTCTATGTACTGCAAGCTCTGATATTTTATTATTTCTCCCAGCAGTTTGGCGGTGTTCTCATAAGCCCTTTGGGACATGATGTTTAATTACCTTTAAGAAAGCCAGAAATGCTATTTTGTGGCCATGAGCAGATTACATACACATGCACAGATACACGCCTTCTCACGAAAGTGAGATTCTGAGGTTGCATGACTCACTGTGTCTTCTATTCAGATAGGTTGTGTATTGTGTTTGGCTGGGACACAAAAACAGGTAGCTTAACTAGTAGCTCGAGCATGTGGCCTTTGTCCATAGCCCAAAGGAGATCACCTGTTGGGCCCTCAGTAGAATTTCTACTCCCTGTCCAAGTCAAAAGCATAACTGAAAAAAGCTGCTGTTCATCTCCAGGTGTTTCTTCGAGTTGGCCAACTTCCTCCCTCTCCATTGTGTTTCCCAGGAATGGGAGGTTGGAAATTGGGTGGCAGTTAGTGAGGTTATTGCATGAAGAGCTGAACAGGAAATAGCACCCAACCAGTCAGACTAGAGATCTCTTTCTCATTTTTTTTTTTTTTTTTTTTTTTTTTTTTTTTTAAGAATTGTTTATTTTAAAGGATCCAGGACCAGGCTGTATGTAACTGATATGCTTATCAGCTGCCCTGTATTCTCACCTTCTCTGGGCTTATCCATATCCACTGCTGCCTTCCAAACACTATTAAAATATTCTTCTAGAAAGTCTCTACAAATCTGCCTCATTGCTCCTGCCCACGACTCTCTTTTATATCCCCTCAAGATGTAAGCATAGGTGTATCTTTCCTTACAAAACATGTATTCTTGAAAAGTTGAATATAAAAGTAATTTTTAAAAACTCAATATGTTTGAGTCAGGTCTTGGTTGCAAGCAAAAGAAATAGTCTTGGACTTAACAAAAGAGGAAACTACTAGAAGTATATGTGATTTAGATGACATAATCAATAAGAGAGCTGGAGAACAAAAACTTGGGGTAGGGAGAAAAGGCCAAAGTCAAGGAAGACCATTCAGTAGGACCAATCCACATGAAGAATCTGTGGAAGACATTGCCACTGACACCTCCATCCATGCCACAGCAAGACACAGCTACACTAGACAATAGTTACTATTGCCCCGGGAAACATTTCTTAACCAACTTTGTAACTTTGAAACATTCCCCCAAAGTTCAGAGTCCTAGTTGGGAGCATCCAGGTGACTGAGCCTAGGTCATATGCTTCTGTGCTTGCTATCTTCACCCTAACAGAAAGGGGTTCCAATCCTGAGAAGCAAGAACAAATGCCCACACATTTCAAAACTTCAAGGGAATTAAAATTGAGAACTTCATTTGCAAATTGAAAATCCTTATTTTAAAATAGTTGCCCTCTTGATTGAATTCTCTCCTGAACTCCCATTCTTGGCCCAGTTGATTTATTCAGTCAATGCCCTTTTATCAGTCTGAGCCCCTCTATTCCCATCTAAGTTCACTTTAAAGTAGAGAGAACATAGCTTTAGTAAGCTAAGACCAGCACCTTGGTCTTAGCTTACTAAAATATTTGTGAATTTTCATCCATGTATCATCATTTCAATGGGCCAAAGAGCAGGAATAAATGAATCTAATTAAAATTGACAGTAATTGAGCT